>NC_057404.1:15658995-16005867 GCF_019320065.1 Cervus canadensis | reverse complement strand
CAACAACAACAACAACAAAAATGCAGCTACCGGAGAGGGAAGGAACCCAAAGCAGAGGACAGAGCAGGAATCATCCTGGAAATCTTGTGTTTTGTCTTAAAATTTCATAGCAATGTTGCATTCTTTTCTGTATTTCGTGGTGTTTGTTTTATGGTAGAAACAATGGCCTCCCCTAAAAGGCCCAATGCCCTGAAAGAGGACCTGGGGTGAGGGTGGGGACATAGTCATTTCCAGCACAGGGAATCAGTATTAATAGGAAAAGAGAGGCCACGCCCTTGCAGTGAATACAAAGGTAGAATCCAGGAACATCTGGAAAATGGAATTTAGAGAAATAAGGAAGGATAAGGGAAGGAAGAAGAGAAAGGTCTTGGGGTAGAGTTCTAGGCTGAAATCAGGACCTGGAAGAAATAGCCCAGTCATGACTGTGAGCTCCCAAACCTCTCTTAGGATGCCTATCATGTGTGAACTGCACTGACCATCAAACGACGATGGGCTCTCAGTTTCTTTTCAGGGAATCGGTTGGTTCCAGGAGTGAAGTGAACCTCCCGCCCGTGGAGTGCACATTCCATCAGGACCCCAGTTAAGATATTCAATCTTCTGTCACCATAAGGTTGACATGTCCTTGGCTCCGATTTCTCCTCCGTGAGCCAAAGTCCACTTTCTCACTGTAGTCTTTACCTGGACAGTGACATTGCAATGAAAATCTGCACATTGTGCCCGGGCAGGTCTTCTGGCTACATGATTTTGTAACAATTCCTTTCTCACAGAGTGACTCTATTGTGATGTATCCCCTTGCAGCTTCCATGAAGTTAAAGTGGAGTTGGCCTTGGTAATGCTTGGAGGCTGCACATAAAGAGAAGAAAAGCATTTTTTTTTTTTTTTTTTTGCAGCAGAGTCTGGCAAATCTTTATTTTTTACCGTAGCTTTTTTTTTTTTAATTTTTTTTTTTTCCAGTGGGTTTTGTCATACATTGATATGAATCAGCCATAGATTTACACGTATTCCCCGTCCCGATCCCCCCTCCCACCTCCCTCTCCACCCGATTCCTCTGGGTCTTCCCAGTGCACCAGGCCGGAGCACTTGTCTCATGCATCCCACCTGGGCTGGTGATCTGTTTCACCATAGATAGTATACATGCTGTTCTTTTGAAATATCCCACCCTCACCTTCTCCCACAGAGTTCAAAAGTCTGTTCTGTATTTCTGTGTCTCTTTTTCTGTTTTGCATATAGGGTTCTCGTTACCATCTTTCTAAATTCCATATATATCTGTTAGTATGCTGTAATGTTCTTTATCTTTCTGGCTTACTTCACTCTGTATAATGGGCTCCAGTTTCATCCATCTCATTAGGACTGATTCAAATGAATTCTTTTTAACAGCTGAGTAATATTCCATGGTGTATATATACCACAGCTTCCTTATCCATTCATCTGCTGATGGGCATCTAGGTTGCTTCCATGTCCTGGCTATTATAAACAGTGCTGCGATGAACATTGGGGTGCACGTGTCTCTTTCAGATCTGGTTTCCTCAGTGTGTATGCCCAGAAGTGGGATTGCTGGGTCATATGGCAGTTCTATTTCCAGCTTTTTAAGAAATCTCCACACTGTTCTCCATAGCGGCTATACTAGTTTGCATTCCCACCACAGTGTAAGAGGGTTCCCTTTTCTCCACACCCTCTCCAGCATTTATTGCTTGTAGACTTTTGGATAGCAGCCATCCTGACTGGCGTGTAATGGTACCTCATAGTGGTTTTGATTTGCATTTCTCTGATAATGAGTGATGTTGAGCATCTTTTCATGTGTTTGTTAGCCATCTGTATGTCTTCTTTGGAGAAATGTCTGTTTAGTTCTTTGGCCCATTTTTTGATTGGGTCATTTATTTTTCTGGAATTGAGCTTCAGGAGTTGCTTGTATATTTTTGAGATTAATCCTTTGTCTGTTTCTTCATTTGCTATTATTTTCTCCCAATCTGAGGGCTGTCTTTTCACCTTACTTATAGTTTCCTTTGTAGTGCAAAAGCTTTTAAGTTTCATTAGGTCCCATTTGTTTAGTTTTGCTTTTATTTCCAATATTCTGGGAGGTGGGTCATAGAGGATCTTGCTGTGATTTATGTCGGAGAGTGTTTTGCCTATGTTCTCCTCTAGGAGTTTTATAGTTTCTGGTCTTACATTTAGATCTTTAATCCATTTTGAGTTTATTTTTGTGTATGGTGTTAGAAAGTGTTCTAGTTTCATTCTTTTACAAGTGGTTGACCAGTTTTCCCAGCACCACTTGTTAAAGAGGTTGTCTTTTTTCCATTGTATATCCTTGCCTCCTTTGTCAAAGATAAGGTGTCCATAGGATTCGTTGGATTTATCTCTGGGTCTTTCTATTCTGTTCCATTGATCTATATTTCCTGTCTTTGTGCAGTACCACACTGTCTTAATGACTGTGGCTTTGTAGTAGAGACTGAAGTCAGGCAGGTCAATTCCCCCAGTTCCATTCCTCTTTCTCAAGATTGATTTGGCTGTTCGAGGTTTTTTTGTATTTCCATACAAATTGTGAAATTATTTGTTCTAGTTCTGTGAAAAATACCGTTGGTAGCTTGATAGGGATTGCATTGAATCTATAGATTGCTTTGGGTAGAATAGCCATTTGACAATATTGATTCTTCCAATCCATGAACACGGTATGTTTCTCCATCTGTTTGTGTCCTCTTTGATTTCTTTCATCAGTGTTTTATAGTTTTCTATGTATAGGTCTTTTGTTTCTTTAGGTAGATATACTCCTAAGTATTTTATTCTTTTTGTTGCAATGGTGAATGGTATTGTTTCCTTAATTTCTCTTTCTGTTTTTTTCATTGTTAGTATATAGGAATGCAAGGGATTTCTGTGTGTTAATTTTATATCCTGCAACTTTACTATATTCATTGATTAGCTCTAGTAATTTTCTGGTAGAGTCTTTAGGGTTTTCTATGTAGAGGATCATGTCATCTGCAAACAGTGAGAGTTTCACTTTCTTCTTTTCCTATCTGGATTCCTTTTACTTCTTTTTCTGCTCTGATTGCTGTGGCCAAAACTTCCAACACTATGTTGAACAGTAGTGGTGAGAGTGGGCACCCTTGTCTTGTTCCTGATTTCAGGGGAAATGCTTTCAATTTTTCACCATTGAGGGTGATGCTTGCTGTGGGTTTGTCATATATAGCTTTTATTATGTTGAGGTATGTTCCTTCTATTCCTGCTTTTTGGAGAGTTTTAATCATAAATGAGTGTTGAATTTTGTCAAAGGCTTTCTCTGCATCTATTGAGATAATCATATGGTTTTTATCTTTCAATTTGTTAATGTGGTGTGTTACATTGATGATTTGCGGATATTGAAGAATCCTTGCATTCCTGGGATAAAGCCCCACTTGGTCGTGGTGTATGCTTTTTTTAATATGTTGTTGGATTCTGTTTGCTAGAATTTTGTTAAGGATTTTTGCATCTATGTTCATCAGTGATATTGGCCTGTAGTTTTCTTTTTTTGTGGCATCTTTGTCTGGTTTTGGAATTAGGGTGATGGTGGCCTCATAGAATGAAGTTTGGAAGCTTACCTTCATCTGCAATTTTCTGGAAGAGTTTGAGTAAGATAGGTGTTAGCTCTTCTCTAAATTTTTGGTAGAATTCAGCTGTGAAGCCATCTGGTCCTGGCTTTTGTTTGCTGGAAGATTTTTGATTACAGTTTCGATTTCCTTGCTTGTGATGGGTCTGTTAAGATCTTCTATTTCTTCCTGGCTCAGTTTTGGAAAGTTATACTTTTCTAAGAATTTGTCCATTTCATCCAAGTTGTCCATTTTATTGGCATAGAGCTGCTGGTAGTAGTCTCTTATGATCCTTTGATTTCAGTGTTGTCTGTTGTGATCTCTCCATTTTCATTTCTAATTTTGTTAATTTGGTTCTTCTCTCTTTGTTTCTTAATGAGTCTTGCTAATGGTTTGTCAATTTTGTTTATTTTTTCAAAAAACCAGCTTTTAGCTTTGTTGATTTTTGCTATTGTCTCTTTAGTTTCTTTTGCATTTATTTCTGCCCTGATTTTTAAGATTTCTTTCCTTCTGCTAACTCTGGGGTTCTTCATTTCTTCCTTCTCTAATTGCTTTAGGTGTAGAGTTAGGTTATTTATTTGGCTTTTTTCTTGTTTCTTGATGTAAGCCTGTAATGCTATGAACCTTCCCCTTAGCACTGCTTTTACAGTGTCCCATAGGTTTTGGGTTGTTGTGTTTTCATTTTCATTCATTTCTATACATATTTTGATTTCTTTTTTGATTTCTTCTATGATTTGTTGGTTATTCAGAAGCGTGTTATTTAGCCTCCATATGTTTGAATTTTTAACAATTTTTTTCCTGTAATTGAGATCTAATCTTACTGCACTGTGGTCAGAAAAGATGACTGGAATGATTTCAATTTTTTGAATTTTCCAAGACCAGATTTATGGCCCAGGATGTGATCTATTCTGGAGAAATTCCGTGTGCACTTGGAAAAAGTGAAGTGCTTGTTTTTGGGTGAGTGAAATGTCCTATAGATACAATTAGGTCTAGTCTGGTCCATTGTGTCATTTAAAGTTTGTGTTTCCTTTGTTAATTTTCTGTTTAGTTGATCTATCCATGTGTGATGGGTATTAAAGTCTCCCGCATATTATTGTCGTACTATTAATTTCCTCTTTTCATTACTCGTTAGTGTTGCCCGTACATATTGCGCGTCCAGTGGTGCATATTATACTTATATAATGTTAATAAGTCTTCTTCTTGGATTGATCTTTATCATTATGGAGTGTCCTTCTTTTCTCTTTTCACAGCTTTTATGAAAGTCATTTTATCTGATATGAGTGTTGCAACTCCTGCTTTCTTTTGGTCTCCGTTGCGTGAAATATTTTTTCCAGCCCTTCACTTTTAGTCTGTATGTGTCTCTTGTTTTGAGGTGGGTCTCTTGTAGACAGCATATATAGGGGTCTTGTTTTTGTATCCATTCAGCCAATCTTTGTCTTTTGGTTGGGGCATTCAACCCATTTACATTTAGGGTAATTATTGATAGGTGTGGTCCCGTTGCCATTTACTTTGTTGTTTTGGGTTCACGTTTATACAACCTTTCTGCATTTCCTGTCTAGAGAAGATCCTTTAAGCATTTGTTGAAGAGCTGGTTGTGTGCTGAATTCTTCTCAGCTTTTGCTTATCTGTAAAGCTTTTTGAGTCTCCTGTTCATATCTTGAATGAGATCCTGCTGGATACAGTAATCTAGGTTGTAGGTTATTCTCTTTCATTACTTTCAGTATGTCCTGCCATTCCCCTCTGGCCTGGAGGGTTTCTATTGATAGATCAGCTGTTATCCTTATGGGAATCCCTTTGTGTGTTATTTGTTGTTTCTCCCTTGCTGCTTTTAATATTTGTTCTTTGTGTTTTATCTTTGTTAATTTGATTAATATGTGTCTTGGGGTGTTTTGCCTTAGGTTTATCCTGTTTGGGACTCTCTGGGTTTCTTGGACTTGGGTGGCTATTTCCTTCCCCATTTTAGGGAAGTTTTCAGCTATTATCTCCTGATATTTCTCCGATGCCTTCTTTTTGTCTCTTCTTCTGAACTCCTATGATTCGAATGTTTGCGGGCGTTTCACAGTGTCCCAGAGGTCCCTGAGGTTGTCCTGATTTCTTTTGATCCTTTTTTCTTTTTTCCTCTCTGCTTCATTTATTTCCACCATTTTATCTTCTACCTCACTTATCCTATCTTCTGCCTCCGTTATTCTACTCTTGTTTCCCTCCAAAGTGTTTTTGATCTCATTCATTGCATTATTCATTTTTAATTGACTCTTTTTTATTTCTTCTAGGTCTTTATTAAACATTTCTTGTATCTTTTCAATCTTGTCTCCAGGCTATTTATCTGTAACTCCATTTTGTTTTCAAGATTTTGGATCATTTTTATTATCATTATTCTAAATTCTTTCTCAGGTAGATTCCCTATCTCCTCCTCTTTTGTGGTTACTGTGGGCGATTTTCATGTTCTTTACCTGTTGGGTATTTCTTTGGGCCTTTTTCAGCTTGTTTAGATTGCTGTGTCTTGGAGTGGACTTTCTGTATTCTGGAGGTCTGTGGTTCCTTTTTATTGTGGAGGATTTACCAAGTGGGTGGGGTTAGACGATTGGCTTGTCAAGGTTTCCCGGTTAGGGAAGCTTGCGTCAGTGTACTGGTGCGTGGAACTTGATTTCTTCTTTTTGGAGAGCAATGGAGTGCCCAGTAATGAGTTTTGGGATGGGTCTATGTGTTAGGTGTCACCTTGGGCAGTCTGTATGTTGACATTCGGGGCTATGTTCCTGTGTTGCTGGAGAATTTGCGTGGTATGTCTTGCTCTAAAACTTACTGGCTCTTGGGTGGTGGTTGGTTTCAGTGTAGGTATGGAGGCTTTTGGACGGTCACTTATTACTTAAAGTTCCATGTAGTCAGGAGTTTTCTGGTGTTCTCAGGTTTTGGGCTTAAGTTTCCTGCCTCTGGATTTCAGTTTTATTCTTCCTGTAGTCTCAGGACTTCTCCAACTATACAGCACTGATAATAAAACTTCTAGGTTAATGGCAAAAAGATTCTCCCCTGTTAGGGACACCCAGAGAGGTTCACAGAGTTACATGAACAGGAGAAAAGGGAGGAGGGAGATAGAGATGAGCAGGAGGAGAAAAAGGGGGACTCAAGAGGAGAGAGACAGATCTACGCAGCTGTCTGTTCCCAGAGTGTTCTCCGTATCTCAGACACCTACAAGGATTCACAGAATTGGATTGGGAAGAGAAGGGGAAAGGATGAAATAGAGGTGTTCTGAGGTAGAAAACAGAGAGTCAAGATTGGGAGAGAATAATCTTCGGTTTAAAGATAGGGCTTCTCTTTTTTTTTTGTAAGGTTATAGTGTAGTGAAAATGAAAATGAAGAGTAGTAGAGGAGTACTAGAGGACTTTAAAAGAAATAAGAGAAAAAGAAAAATAGAAAATAAAAGAGAAAACGGAAAGAAAAAAAAGAAGAAAAAAGAAAAAAAAAAAAAAAAAAAAAAAAAAAAAAAAAAAAAAAAAAAAAAAAAAAAAAAAAAAAAAAAAAAAAAAAAAAGAAAGAAAGAAAAAAAAAATTTTTCCCCCTAATTAAAAAAATCACAAAAATCTATGAAAATGAAAGTTAAGGAGTAATGGGGGAGTAATAGGGAATTTTAAAGGAAAATAAAAGAGAAAAAATAAAAAAGAAAAAATATAAAAAGAAAAAAAATTTTTTTTTTTTTCCTTACTTAGAAAAAAAAAGTAAAAATATATCTAGGAGTTTCTCTGGAGCTGCTGCGGTCAGTGTGGGTTCGGCTCAGTTTCAGATAGCTCCTCGTTCCAGCTTACACTTCTCGATATCTACAGGGCCCTTCCAGTGAAGTCGGTGTTTTCTAGAGGGATTTTAATCTGTTGCACCAGTCCCTTCTGAAGCGGTTCCCTTTGTTTATTTGGCTTCTGTTTGCCGGTCTCTTCAGACCCTCATTTCCGCCCTGACACAGGCGGGCGGAGGTGGACTCTTATTCAGTCAGCTAGTTCCGTTGCGCTGCTGGGAGGGGCTGACGCTGCGGGGAGGGGCTGGCGCTGCGGGGGCGGGGCTGACGCTGCGGGGAGGGGCTGGCCCTGCGGGGCGGGGCTGACGCTGCGGGGAGGGGCTGGCCCTGCGGGGGCGGGCTGGCGCTGCCGGGAGGGGCTGACGCTGCTTTCTCCGGTCTGCGCTGCTCAGGCTCCCGGCTGTTCTATATGGAGCACGCCCCGCGCTGCACTAGGTTCCAGCCCTCGGGTGTTACACAAAAGCGCGGAAGGAAAAGCTGCGCCTGCTCTCTGTGCCTTCCCCGTCAGAGCGGTCCAGGCAGCGAGGGGCTTGATGGGCGCACTATCCCCAGGTGTGGCGCACTCACTCCCTTCCGCGGACCCAGTCTCAGTTTCCGCTGGCGCCAGTCGGGTGCGCGCGCCTTCCGCCCTCCGCGTCCCCAGCCCCAGTCCCCGCCCGCGCCGGTCGGGTGCCTGCGCCCTGTGTCTCGCCGCGACCTTCCCCTCCCCCCTGCCTCCTGCCTCCGGCGGGGCTGGGCGGGTCCGCAGCCTGCGACCTCTTCTTGGGACTTTCTCCGTCCCTTTGTTCTGCGAACGGCCGGCAGTGTGTTCCGGCCGGTCAACTCTCTCCCCCTTGGTCTCCCACAGTTCAAGTTGGCGCCTCACAGAAGCTCCCTCCGATTGTCCTCAGGGCACTCAGGCCCGGACCCTAGCCCAAGCAAGGCCGCCTAAGACTCCCCTCCCCGGACGGGTCTCCGTCCTTAGCTCTTTTGTCTCACTTTTTATCCTTTATATTTTGTCCTACCTCCTTTCGAAGACAATGGTCTGCTTTTCTGGGCGCCTGATGACCTCAGCTAGCGATCAGAAGTTGTTTTGTGAGGTTTGCTCTGCATTCAGTTATTCTTTTGATGAATTTGTAGGAGAGAAAGTGGTCTCCCCGTCCTACTCCTCCGCCATCTTGGCTCCTCCTCTTATCTAACTTTTGAGAAGGGTATATAAAGTGGATGAAATAAAAATAGCTTGACCACCTTAGTCAAAATATAATATATGCAGGGTAAGGATCTGGAATAAAATTATGTCCTATTCTTAGCATATAAATTAGAAAGAGTATTCTTCAGATTGCATAGTTTAGGTACCTTATTCAGCAAATAGCTGAATATTGATGTGCTAGCTTATAATTATGTAAACTAATGATGAATTCTTTTTCAAATTTACAGAGTTAATGAAGAAAAGAGACACAATACTTTGCCTAATATAACAAACTTAGAATTTAACAAGTTTTAACTTAAAACTTGACCAATATAAAGACATAGATTTGGAAATATATTTTAGAGGTTGATATGACTTGAAAACTAAAAAACACCTCGAAATGGTCTAGAGCATAGGATCAGAAATCAATCAGACAATGTTTTACTCAAACTCCAACTTTTTGTACTGTGGAAATAAATGCTTGTCATTTTAATTTACAAAGCTACCATTTCTCCATTTGTATAATGGATTGACAATAAAAATCCTTCTGTTTTGATATATATATATGTATATATATATATATATGTATATATATATATATTAAAAGTCCATGCCATAGTAAACTTCCTAAATTCTGTAGTTTGTGAAAAGATGATTCTTGTTTTAAGATTATGACTGAAAGAGTCCTTCTAATTGTGAGGACACAAGTGATATAATACAAGGCCTAAGGAGCAATAATGTGAAGAAGCTTTCTCAGGAGAAGTCTAGAATTCTGATGGAAATCCCTATTTTCTGATAGTTAGCCTATTTTGATTCAAATCAATGGGAAAATTAAATTGTCTTTTAACGATTTTCCTCTCTTCTGATTCAAATTATGTTATGCTATATATACTTTTTTTTTTTTTTTTAAAGTTCAGCACAATACATGCAAGCCACAGACTTTAATGACTTCCCTTTCTTGGCTTTTGCAAAATTATATTTTCTCATGATTTATTTTCTCATTTTACTAGTTTGTCCTTCCATTTCAAGCTCAATCTTCTATTCTGCTTCCTTCTCATGGAACCAAACACCAAATGTTAGTTTCTCGAAGGACAATTTTCTGCTCTATTCATAGTATGTCTTTAGGAAAATTTACCAGTTTCATGGCTTTAGCCTCTTTCTCCTTCTCTAAGGATACCTTAAAACTCATAGAACTAATTGACAACACAAAATCTGCTTTCAGAAACCTCATGGTAATGTCAAATCTAGCATGTTCAAAATGCTTCTAAAACACCCCATCCCCACTGAAACTGTTCCTTTCTTCACTGTGTGCAATTTAAATTTATAATTCACCCAGTTACTCCAGTGCCCCAGGAGCCATTCTTGATTCTTTTCCTCACTTGACACATCTAGTTCAGTTCAGTTCATTTCAATCGTTCAGTTGTGTCTGACTCTTTGAGACCTCATGGACTGCAGCTTGCCAGGCTTCCTGTCCATCACCAACTCCCTCAGCTTACTCAAACTCATGTCCACTGAGTCAGTGATGCCATCCAGCCACCTCATCCTCTGTCGTCCCCTTCTCCTCCTGCCTTCAATCATTCCCAGTATCAGGGTCTTTTCAAATGGCACATCTAACCTAATTCCAAAATACGTCTGCTGCCACCACCCAAGCTAAACGTATCGGCAGGTGTTTGCTTGGACCACTGTGATAGTCTATAGCTTGGCCACTACTAAAACTTGAGCAAGGCCCTGTGAGGCTCCTGGTACTGTGTCCTTTTTGTCCCCCATTTTTTATAGGCAAGACTCTAGCCTTCCAGGACCTTCACTGAGTTCCAGAGGGCAATTCAAACAGTTGCTAATCAAGGGAGGGCTTCCCCACTGGCTCAGTGATAAAGAATTCACCTGCAATGCAGGAGATGTGGGAGATATGGGTTTAATCCCTGAATCAGGAAGATCCCCTGGAGAAGGAAATGTGACCCACTCTAGTATTCTTTCCTGGAAAATTCCATGGACAGAGGAGCCTGGCAGGTAACAGTCCACGGGATCGCAAAGAGTCATACAGGCCTGAGCATAGCAGCACACAGCCACACAAGGAGCAGCCCAGAAACCACCTGAGGCAAGATTAAAGGAGAAGCTCACCAAGATTAGAAGAGCATGGAGATGAGATTAAGGGAGTGAATGTTCTGCTCACACCATAATCTTGACAGACACCATATCTTTGAACCACTGAAAACCCTTCACCAAATCCTTTGGGGTTGGGACACATGGTTTTTGAGGGCAGAAGCTTGGTGTGTCCCTATTGGCCTTGTGGTTCAGCCCCTCAGTCATGTCTTACTCTTGGACATGCAGCATGGACTGCAGCACGCCAATGCTTCCCTGCCCTTCACCATCTCCTAGAGCTTGCTCAAACTCATGTCCATTGAGTCAGTGATGCCATCCAACCACCTCATCCTCTGTCATCCCCTTCTCCTGCCTTCAATCTTTCCCAGCATCAGGGTCTTTTCCAATGAGTTGGCTCTTCGCATCAGGTGGCCAAAGTATTGGAGTTTCAGGTTCAGCATCAGTCCTTCCAATGAATATTCAGAATTGATTTCTTGTAGGAATAGCTAGTTTGATCTCCTTGGCATCCAAGGGACTCTCAAGAGTCTTCAACACCATGGTTCAAAAGCATCAATTCTTCAGTGCTGACAAAGTAATAAAGTTGTCCTTTCTGACTTGACCCAAAACTCTGTCTCCTAGATGTGATTCAAGGAGAAGCTGGGCTTTCAGTAACAGGAAGGTCATTGGTGCATTTGAGAAAAGATAATGCTTCAGTGAATGTGATGACCTGCATGAATCATATTCAAAAGAGAATAGGAGAAGAACTGAAAGAGGTAAAAATAGAAAAACTACAGAATCTTGCAAAAAAGATAAGTATTATTAATATAAAGCATGATGATAACTTGAGAATGAAGCATTTTGAGGAATATGGAAAGGTGAAATGATATTATATAAATAAATTTACTTTTTTCTGATTATACAAATAAATATATCCATAGAATAAATTTGGAAAAATATTAATGTAGAATTTTTATTCCATAACAAGAAATTGATTTTCTTAACCTTGTGTTATATTCTGTTGCAGCTCTATATTACAGGAATTGGATTGCATTGCATGTAATATTTTAAAGACCACTTTATCATTTTATCTTATATATATCACAAATACTGTTTTATTATTTGATAACTTAATTTATAATGATCTATAACTCTAAGCTGAATATAATGGTGAGATATATATATATATATATATATATATTTAATCCCACATTCTTAGATATTTAGACTATTTTAAATATTTATTAAATATGCTTTTTTCTCATAAATATGTGCAGTCTCTTAATTCTATCCAATTTGCAGGTCTCACTGCTCCTCATCTTCCTTTCATAACTCAGTCCCAGAGTTTGTTTTTCTAAACTCCCTATATCATATGTTTTTTTGGGATAATATCTCTTCCTTTTCCCTTCTCCTTTTTGGCTCACAGTGTGGCAGGCAATTCTCTCTTCATCTCTTTTAGTTTCCTCTTCTTTCAACTCATTCTTCTGATGGTATAGTGCCCAAAGTGTTCAGCCGTCCATATTTTTCTTTTCTAATTTTACATTGTCTTTCCAGAAAAACTTCAATCATCAATTGTGAAATCTAGATCATATTTGTTGCCAAAATTCCAGACTCATGCATCTAACTTCGCACTGACCATGTATGTCTAAATCTACCCCAAACACTTCACATCGAACCAAACCCAGAGAATCTTTATTCTCTCTCTCTAGGACTTTTCCCTTTTAGTATTCTCTACTTGATGTCTAGTGACATAATTGGTGATACAATCTAGAAAAGCATTACACTTCCTAAGTTTCTCATTCACACATGCTGTACTGTTAGTCATGCCCGACTCTTTGTGACCCCATGGGCTGTAGCCCACCCGGCTCCTCTGTCCATGGGGTTCTCCAGGCAAGAATACTGGAGTGGTTTGCATGCCCTCCTCCAGAGGATCTTCCCAACCCAGGGTCACATGGAGGCTCCTGCATTGCATGCAGATGCTTTGCCTGCTGAGACACCAGGGAAGCCCCATCCACCAATAATAATAATAATCCCCTTGTCCAATTGATTTTTCAGTAAACTTTGCTAATTGAAGATAGACAACACTTCCTCTTCATTTCCTTGTCACTGAACTAGTCTAGAAATTCACCATCTCTTTAATAAAAATGAAAGTAGGCTTCTTCCAGATTGTCTTACATTTTCTTTTATCTGCCTCCAATTTTCCAATCAAGTGCCTTCCAAAATGATTCTTCTAATTTGCAAGTCTGATGAATACATTCCTCACAAGATCTTAAACTTTGTATGCAAAAGAAACACTGATGAAATTATTTAAATTACACATGTCAGATATCACCTTCAAAGGCAAATATTGATTTGACCTGTTATTTAACATTGCATGCAAATAAAAATAACAACATATAAAATAAAAATGAAAAATATAATAAGGACTTTGAATGTTATATATTATTCTAAATAGACATTATAAGGGCTTCCCTGGCAGCTTAGTGGTAAAGAATCCACCTGCTAATGCCAGAGATGTGGATTCAATCCCTGAGTGGGGAAGAAGGAAATGGCTAACCATTCTTGCCTGGAAAATCTGATGGAGAGAGGAAACTTGAGGGCTACAGTCCATGGGGTCACAAAAGAACTGGACACAACTTAGCAACAAAAATATACATATAAGTATAGATATGTATTAAGTGCATTTTATATGTTGCATACATGTACAAATTTAAATTTATTTTTAAAAACACTACTATGTAGCTATAATAATAATAGTAAATACTTCACTATTGGGTGGTTCCTTTAGTTTTATAGAGGCACGTTTTGCTCTTCAGAAGTCATACCTACCTCTTTTTCTTCAATTTTTAATATATTTTGTATCATTATAAATATATGTTATATAAAATATTTTATATTATATATAACTAATATATATTAATATATAATATTCATTATATTATATATAACTAATATATATTAATATATATAATATACATTATATTATATATAACTCTATTTTCTCTGACTTGCTTTTTTAATCAAATATATTTTTCAACATTCAACATGGATGTATGTGGTTATAAGGATTGATTTTTCCACAAACTGGTATTTGTTTATACAACTATCAACAACTTTTTTTTGGCTTCTCTTGTCAGCAACACTATGAGTTGCTTCTACTGATTTGCTATTTTAAAATTGATGCTTTGAATAGTTATGCCTTTTTTTTTCCCAGTGTCCATGTGAAAGAGCTTATCTATATCTAAAAGCCTACAGGTGGAGTTACTGTGTTGTAAGTCATACAATTTCCAGCTTCACAGCTTTACAACAACATGTCATATTTTTTTTTTAAGCACTTCTAACTGAAGCCATGTGTCATCTTACTAGATATGTACAACACATGTTATAGATTTATTTCTATCATTATTTCTATTTATTTCTATTATTTCCTTTTCTACTGCAGTTTTGCTTTCCTCTAGCACAAATGATAAGCAGTAATGGATATCTCCTGAAGAGAGATATTTGAAAATAAAATTAGTTTTATTTTTACAAACTTACTCCTTCGTATAATATCTCAATTCTGAACACTGGTTTTCAATTATTTCCACAAGAGTCATTTCCAAGATAATATATGAGAGTAAAATTATTATTATTGGTAACAGTATCACCCACAAAAATAGTATATTAGCCTTTGTCATGATACATAAATAATTTAGATAAGTGTCATTTTGGTTTACTGAGAAATTTTGATCTAAATAAAATTAATGAATATAAATGTGTTTTAAAAACAAAAGAAGCAGGAGGAAATAATTCAGTGCAGCAGAAGTAAATCATTTAGTCATGTAAATGGACTTCCTGGTGGCTCAAATGGTTATATAAATGCACAGGCTCTTTGAGTTAGACGGACCATTGAAAGTCAACTTTTATCCAAGTATAAAGTTCCTTCTTCAATATACTTAAATATGATCATCCATACTTCTGCTTCAGTAGTTTTAATAATGATGCCCATTAATTCAATTTTTCCTTACCAGAATGTAGACTCCCCACGGGCAGTGACTCTTACCTGCTTTATTTGTTTGTGCGCTTTTTGCTTTGTACTTGCTATATCTTTGCTTCCCAGATCAGTGTTTGACACATGGCAGGTGTTCAAAGACTATTTGGTAAATAAATAAATGATATAATAATCATCTTTCTGTTTAATATTCGCCCTAGCTTTAGTTCTGCTCTGTAAGAGCAGCACAAAGCAAATTTCTGATTTGTCTCTTATTGAAGTTTATTTAGTTCAAATTGGTCAAAATGTAGACTTCTGAGTCTTGTGTCTTATTTTCTCTCTAGTGCAATTGCAAACTTTCCAAGATCCTTTCCAGGTCTCTTATAGTATGCATTTAAGATCTCTCACCAAGCTAGGGATCTGTTAATAAATTGTCTGTTTTTCCAGTGTGTTTTAATGTATGACAATCATAATTGCCTGACACATGTCAAGCACAGCAAATGGAAAAAAACAAAATCTTTCCTCCCATTTTTCACTCACATCATTGGAAAAACCCTTTGACATTATAGATCTAGCTATTTAATATTTGTGGTCACTCAGCACATATTAATATTTATGTTAATGAAAACTACAAAGTTTATTCACACTGGACTGGCATGTGTATAGCAAAGGCATTTAAATTATGAATATGCAAAGGTTTAATTGAGATGGAAGAGCTGAAGAATAATTTTGGCATTTCCTTCTGGGCTAAGGACATAGAAAACTTTGAATAATTTTGAATTTGGAACAATTTTGCTGAAGACATGGAAATTTAGTATTTTTCTCAATGAGGTATACAGAGAAAAATCGCAAAACACAGAGACAATCTACTTTGCACTTCATCTCATTTTATTATTTTTTGCAAAGATTTATTTTAAAACCTGTAAAACAGAAAATTCTTATTTTCATGCCTTCTAGAAATAATATTTTTCCCCTAACCTCTGAATGGACCATTTTTATTGCAGTCCTGATAGCACAGTTCTTATAATGCGTCAAGGTTGGCCCTTTTCAGGGAACTTTCATTTCCAAAGACAAGACCTTTTCTTTTGGATTCACCTTGAAAATATAGTACCTCTATTTTTATTCCCTGCTGGCATAGCAAACAAGCATATTGAAATAAGGCAACTTTTTTAGCTTCAGTAAATTGTTTTTTTCCCTCTTCCCAATCTCCACCTTGTTCAATCCATTTTGAAGACTTTACTATCAACCTAGGCAATCTTGTGACATTTTAAGTGTAAGCTGCAGTCTTTAAACAAACAGTGAAGATACTTACATATTTTAAAGCTGATACTTTAATGAAAACAATAATCTAAATGTAAACATTTTATTTTGTTAAATCCTTAAGACATTTTATTTCAAAATGAAAAACAAAATGCTTTAAAATGGTAAGTAATTTAATTTGGTGACTAGAAAACTTCTATTAACCTAATGTATATGTTTCATAGATTATTTTGATGGGCTATTGGAATAAAGCAAGATATTTGACCTTAAAGAAGTTCTCAGAGGTTGCAAATGAAATAAATTTGCAATGGAGGAAGTCCCAATAACATGTTCACTATTAAACAACAAATTGAAAAATATCATTTAGATTTATTTTGAAAAGTTATGAAGATCAATGACAGAGGAAATCATTTTATTGAGAAGAATATGTAAGTTAAAATCTTCATTTGGTATGTTTTGAGAATGATTACTTCAAACACAGTAAATACATTGGGGATCCTACAGATACTCACTGTAAGACCAGTATTTATTTAGTAATTCCTATGAGACTCACTGTGATTAAAAAAAACTGTATGTTCTCATTTAAATTTTTACACATTTTTTAATTGAGTACCCTTATCAATATTTTTGGGTGAAAATACTGAAGTGTAAAAATATACTGAAGTACAACAAATTCCAGGACACATGATATGAACCTTGAATTATAATACAATTAACAAAACAATAGCAACTATAACAAACACAATAACAATAGTGATAGAAACAATAACTATCAGCTATGGAAATATCATGTCTGCAAATACCAGACTAATTACTTTTTTAAAAAACTATATTGAAGTATTTATGATTTTTCAAATCTGCAAACAAAATTTTTGACATTGATTTATAACTCCTAATTTACCCCTTCCCCCTGCAGAGTCTAATTATTTTTAAGGCCTTCTCTCAGCCCTTGTAATATTTTTTCCTTAGATAAGCATACCCAGTATTTCTGTGCATGCAATTTATTAAGGAAAGACGTCTTCCAAGTTAAGTGATGGGAGGGTGTGGTGTTGGTAAGTGGAAAGCAGGACAGGAAGGGTCAAGATATCAAGCAAATTTCAATCTAAAACTAAGCCAATTAGCCTCTATAGGGGAGAAGGGGATCACAGAAATTTTCAGGCATCTTCTGTGTATAGTGGATCCAGTCTTAAAGAGAGAGTGGTAGATGCCACCTCATTTTATTATTAAGCCAAAGTAAAAGCACTGATAACTTTTCAGATGTGTATTTAGAATTGGTAAAAGTATCTGAGGGAATTTAAGCATAGCCACCCACGTCTGTGCTATGGATTAAGTTGTACTCCTTCCCTTCCTCAATTTACACATTGAAACCATGAAGACCAGGATGACTTTATTTTAGAGAGGGGTTTTGAGGTGCTTTTGTTGTTGTATAGTCCCTAAGTCTTGTTCGACTCTTTGCAACCCCATGGACTGCAGCATGCCAGGCTTCCTTATCCTTCATCATCTCCCAGAGTTTGCTCAGATTCATGTCCATTGAGTTGGTGATGCTATCTAACCATCTCATCTTCTGCTGTTCTCTTTTCCTTTTGCTTTCAATCTTTCCCAGAATCAGGGTCTTTTCCAGTGAGTCAGGTCTTCGCATCAGGTGGCCAAATTATTGGAGCTTCAGCTTCAGCATCAGTCCTTCCAATGAATATTCCAGGTTGATTTCCTTTAGGATTGGTTTGTTTGATCTCCTTGCTGTTCAAGGGACTCTCAAGAGTCTTAACGTGAATTAAAGTGATAAGGTAGGGACCTAATCCAATAGAACTGGTATCCTTATGTGAAGAGGAAGAAACAAAGGAGTGCATACACAGAGGAAAGGGCATGTGAAAACACAGCCAGAAGGAGGCCATCTGCAGCATGAAAAGGAGACTGCTGAAGAAAGTAACCTTTTTTGCACCTTGATCTTGGACTTCTAGCATCTAGAACTTTGAGAAAGTATATTTCTCTTGTTTAAGCCATTCAGTCTGGAGTATTCTATTATGGCAGCCCTAGTAGACTAAAACAGTCTGCTACTATAATTGAATGATGGGTATTATTATTATCATTAATTTACATGCAGAAAAAATTGAGGCTTAAAGTTTATCTACATTGTCATTTAAGAAACATACATAAAAGGAGATAAAATTGGTATCACAGGAAATAAAAATAACATCACAATCTGCACTTAGAGATTATTTTATAAATATTTAGCTTTATCAATGCACATTTTGCTCTTAGTTAGTGTTAGCATTTATAATTACTGAACCCTGTCAACCATAATATTTGTTTTTCAAAAATGATGATAGATTGTCATTTCTAATCTTTCAAAAATTTTTATTGAAATGTAGTTGATTTACAATGTTGTCTTAGTATCAGGTGTATAATAAACTTAAGTGATTCAATTATATATATATACACATATATATGTGTATATATATATATACACATATATATGTGTATATATATATATATATATATATATATTTTGGGGTTTCCCATGTGGCGGTAGTGGTAAAGAATCTGCATGCCAATGTAGGAGACATAAGAGACATGGGTTTAATTCCTGGGTGGGGAAGATCCCCTGGAGGAGGGAATGGCAACACACTCCAGTATTCTTGCCTGGAGAATCCTATGGCCAGAGGAGCCTGGTGGGCTACAGTCCATGGGGTAGCAAAGAGTCAGATAAGACTGATACACACACACACACACACATACACACACAAGGTCTTTTTTTCTTTTTATTTAAATGGGCTTTATTTAAGATGATTATATCTCTTTTGCCTTATTGTAGGATAGACATCATGTCTTAGTCCCCTGCCTGTTGTTGTTATAAGACAGGGCATATAAATCTGCCCCTCAGACTGTATTAATTAAGCATACTAAAGGAAACCAGTACGTTACTAGAGCACACACAACATAAAGTAAAAACTGGGAGCTGATGTTCCAGGGCTAACAAAAATAGCAATAGAGATTTGCTCTGGTCTAACTGGTGCACTCAGAAAGAGGGCCTTTGTTGAATGCTTTATAAAAACTTTTGAAGACATAGTAAATTGAACCCAGATTCTTTTTTAGATTCTTTTCCATTATAAGTTATTGCAAAATATTGCATACAGTTCCCTGTGCTATATATCCTGAAGAAGTGACTATTTTGCAAAAATCGCTACTATTATGAAAGATAACCAAAAGGAAGAAAGATAGTAATCCCGTTATGAAAGATGGTACCCTTCTTTTTCAGCCATCTACCCCAATTACAGTGACATGGGGTATAGGAAGCTGCTCTCTTTAAAGTGATTTTAAGGCACTCTAAGGATAGTTTAAATTTAAAGAGAAGGAAAGAAGAAGGGAGAAGAGATGTAGGAGAGGGGAAAGAAGAAAATAAAAACGTAAGAGAAAAGGAAGGACAGGGAAAAGAAGGAAAGACACGAAGGGAGGGAGGAAGAAAGAATGTAAAATTCAAATGTTCTATATCATGATTTAAAAATAGAAACTCCCCTTCACATAGTATATTTATTTAGCGTGTTTGGAGGCTAAAATTTCATTCTTTAAAAAAAAGAATCATTAAAAACTTGCAACTTTTAAAGATAACTCTTCTCAAAAAGTCATTAACTGAAGTCACTATGTTAAGTAAGCCTGCAATTAAATTTAATTTTATTTATTCCTTTAAAATTGCATTTTCAAAAAATATTTTAGCCATCTATTAAGAAATTAATGCTTATACTTCCTCTCTTCTTCTCCCCTCTTGCTTCATAGATTTTTAAATTTTTTATTTACATTATCCATGCATATTACATTTGTGTCCTCTTATATGAATTAAATGTTCACAGCTCCTTAGCTAGGATTATGAAGATAAATGGATTACTTGTCCATTGCATGTATTCTTTGGGGGGGGGAAATGTGATGTTCTGAAATTTTATTCTGAGCTTCTAAGAATGTCATTCACCTTTCCTCTATTGATGTCTTTAATGATGTTGCTTTGGTGGCCCAAGACTGCAGTTCTTCCAGCATACCTTTCCCCTGTAGAAATTGATCTTGTTTCCCAAATTCCCTCCTAAAGCAAACTCTTCCATGAAGTATAATCTCAACTAGAATTGATGTCTGCAAAGTAAGAAATCTGCTAAAACTTTGTTCAAATCTTATGACTTGTGTTTATTTCTAGATTTTTAAAGCATTTTGTTAGTTATATACATAAAATTACACATTATATACAATTTATGTATGTATACATACATGTATATACAATACAGTTGAAAGAGTAAAACTGAGAATGGCTAAGCAAACCGTGGTGTGTGTGTTAAGAATGGGAAGCTGAATATAATGTCTTTTCCTTCAGCCTATAAGGGTTGGCCACACATAAGCCAGTATTATCACTTCCAGCCAACTTTCCTTCTCTATCTCAAATTCTTTCATAAGGACATCACAGATGGCATAAGAAAAACCGAGGAATCACTGATAGGATTTACAGTAGAATACGTCATACTCACTGCTTCCTTCACACTATACTTTAAAGGCAAAAACACGGGAATATATAGATAATTTGTTGTTTTGTTGTCACTATGCCACGTCCTACTCTTTTGCGACCCCATGGATTGTAGCCCACCAGAATCCTCTGTTCATGGAATTTCCCAGGCAAGAATACTAGAGTGGGTTTCCATTTCCTTCTTCCTGGAATCTTTCCAACCCAGGGATCCAACATGCATCTTCTGCACTGACAAGCTGATTCTTTACTGCTGAGTCACCAGGGAAGCCCCATATAACTAACAACCATCTTCCATTACTAAGAGACACAATCTTTTCCAAGATGATAATAACTAATATTAAAAAAGAGAATAAATCACCCAAAGTGTGGTCTATACAGTTTATGCAAGATTATGTAAGAAAATATTTCTCAAATTTTAATAACCCAAGATTAACAGCAGGAGGAGAAGGGGACAGCAGAGGATGAGATGGCTGGATGGCATCACTGACTCAATGGACATGAGTTTGAGTAAGCTCTGGGAGTTGGTGATGGACAGGGAAGCCTGGCATGTTGCAGTCCATGGGATCACAAAGAGTGGGACATGATTGAGTGACTGAACTAACAGACCGCATTAATAATCTTTTGACAATATTTTACACTACCTCTTTTAATTAAACTAATTTTTAAGCTTAAATTATTTATTTATAAATAATTTTTGTATCACTGACATAGGACGCTGATAGTAAGTGAGGCAATATTTGTAAAGCTCTTAAGTGCCCCTCAGATAAGAGTATAAACAAAAAGCAATATTATCCAATTATAGCTGGAGAGCATTTCCTGCTGAAAGCTTTGAGCCTGTGACCTAGTTTCACTTAGTTAAAACTGAATTTTTAGGTGATAAAGACATTAATGATGGATACAAAATGTAAAATAGCCCTATATTACAACTGTGAAGAGCTAATAAACAGAAACCTCAATTAGGGTTAGGAGGCCAGAAAGGAACACTCTCATACCGTGAGAAGATAGCAGAGCCTAACAAGATAAAGACTCATCTTTCCTGGCAAGGACTCAGCGAGTGGAAAGCCATGGACTCTGTTGACTGAAACCCTTCCTTTTCCTCTCTATAAGAGCAGTCTTCCTCCCTTGTTGTATAGGGACTTGTGTGGTGCTGGCCATGGCTGCATTCTCTGAATTGCAATTCTCTGATGATCTTGAATAAACTTATTTTGCTAGAGAAATATCTGTCAGTCTATTTGTCTCAGGTCAACACAATACATGAGTCAATGCTATTTAATTTGTGGTGTGCAAATAATAGCCTCCTTGTACTATGGAAAATATTACTTGAAAGGCTATTTTGGACAGAATTCAGAATGTCTGTAAAACTTCTGAAACCAAATTGTATATATTGATGTCCATCTGTCCATAGTTTGCTGTTATTTTTTCCATATTTTCTTTCCATATACTCAGCAGGGTTTTAGACCTAACAAAGATTAAGAACTGACTTACATAAATAAATACTACAAGCCAAAGATAGGTAATTTACTCTAAAACAGGAAGAATTTTGTAATGAAAATCAATCAATCTAGACTTTTAAAAAGATACAAAATATTCCATTGAGAGTAGATCATTAAGTATAGTATAAGAACATACTGATTAACTGCATAAAGTTATGGAATGAACCAGGCTTGGTTTAAAATCTTGGCTTGATCACATACAAACTCTCACTATGGCCATGGCTTTGAACTCTCTAAGTCTCAGTTTAATAATCTATATTTAATAGATTATTGTCATTATTAAATGAAACTTTAAAATATAAGAAAGTCAGAACACAACAGGCAGTGTCTAGTACATATCAAGCATATATTAAAGATGGTAGCTATTAAGTCTTTGTGATATTGATTTTTAATAAGCAATGGATAGTTGATCTTTGTCCCATTTCCTGGCACAGATCTCCTAAAACATTTGGCATTTCTTCAGTGTTGAGAAAACTAAAGATGTCTTTTGTTATGTTAAAGAGTTGACAGCTGGAATGCTCTTTAGTCATCTAAGGATGTGGGCTTGTTACCAGAGGAACCGATCATGTGATTAAAGGGTTGGGACTTTCAGTCCCATCCCCATGATTTCTGGGGAGGGAAGAGGGTTGGAGGTTGAATGGTCAAAGATTTAGCCAGTCGTGCCTATGTAATGAAGCATCCATAAATCCCCCAAAGGATAGGGTTTAGAGAGCTTCTGGGTTGATGAACACAAGGAAGTGCCTGGAGAGTGGTGAGCCTGCAGAAGGTTTGGAAGCTCTGCGCCCTTACTCTATGCCTTGCCCTGTGCATCTCTTCCATCTCACTGTTCCTGAGTTATATTCTTGACAGTACATCAATAATCCAGTAAGTAAATTTATCAGAGTTCTGTGAGCCTCTCTAGCAATTTAGTCAAACTTGAGGAGGGAATTTGGGGAACTCCTGATTCATAACCAGTGGCTCAGTACAGTGATCAGTCTGGAATCAGTTGGTAAAGAATCTGCCTGCAAATCAGGAGATCCTGGTTCAATCCTTGGGACAGGAAAATCCCCTGGAGAAGGGAATGACTACTCATGCCAGTATTCTTGCCCAGAGAATCCCATGGACAGAGGAGCCTGACATGCTACAGTCGTTGGGGATGCAAAGAGTTGGACACAACTGAGCAACTAAAACTTATTGTATCTAAAGAGGAGGCCATGGTAACCTCCAACCTGGAGTTGGTTGGTCAGAGCTCAGGTGGCAACCTGGGTTTGTGACTGGCATCTAAAGTAAGGGAGGACAGACTTAACTTGTAGGTTAAGATTCCCTTAGCCTGTGGAATCTCAACTATCTCCAGGTACATAGTATCAGAATTTAACTGAATCATAGGACACTCAGCTGATGTTCTAAGAATTGCCTGTTGTTATGGGGAAATTCTGTCTTCAGTGGAACTTACGCCAGAACCCATTTAGTCATGCTCAACATTGCATACAGGATTCATATAATTATGGGGTAAAATGAAGTAGAAAATGGAAAGGAGGAAAATGGAGAAAACATATTATTAATTAAAGATTGCCTGTTAAAGATACATGCATACCTATGTTCATAGCAGTACTATTCACAATAGCCAAAACATTGAAACAACCTAATATCCATCAACAGATGAATGAGTAAAGAAATGTGGGACATATATATAATGGAATACTACTCAGCCATAAAAAATAAAATAATGCCATTCACAGCAACATGGATGCAATTAGAGATTATCATATTAAATGAAGTAAGTCAGAAGCAGGAAGACAAATAGCATACGATATCACTTATATGTAGACTCCAAAGTGTGGCACAGCCTTGTACTCCTTTCCCAATTTTGAACCAGTCAGTTGTTCCATGTAAGGATGTGTGCTATTAAAAATAGAGGCTTAGTGTTCTAGTTTTTAGAAAACAACATTTAAAGCAGGTTGATAGATAAGTTGTGCATATTTGAGCTCAGTATTGCTGTGCAAAGAAATACATAAGAACAATTCTTTCCTACAGAAAAATAGGGAAGAGAAAGCAGATTTATAGGCTATGAAATTATCCATGGATTGAGCCAGTAGTAGATCCAGACTCTGCACTACTTTAAAGTTGGAACACAAAATACAATCTCTTTCCTTAGAGTTCTCTTTCACCTGGGGGAACACTAAGGGGAAAAGGGTAACTTGTTCATTATAGTGATTGTGTTATGATCAAAGAATGTGCAGAAAGGAAAAGGATAGGGAAATGCTCTTCCTCTCATCTGGCTTTATATTTCTTTGTCTTACATTTTTTTATTATATATTATACATTTATTTGTTTCTCATGGCCACTCCCTCTATACACACACACACACACACACACACACACACACATACACACACACACATGTTAAATTGTAAGGTCTGTGAGATCATGACTTGATTTGCTCTCTCCACAGAGCATAGAATGGAGTGTGGCATTAGAAGACAATAAATATTAAAGGAACTCATGTGAACAGTATTTTAAATTAAAAATTTATTTCCTTTAATGTAATTAGCAATTAACAATTTTATGTACTATAACTTAATATTGTTAGGGTAAAACTCTTCTTTCTCTTGCATTTTCCTTTTTTACATTAGCTTAAGCTAATATTAGTTTAAGCTCAATTATTTTAGCATCCATAGCTTTTCACTGATACTTTATTCATTCCATATCAGCAATGTGATGTATCAGATGGAAATTAAGTAAGAATGAGCTTGGCATGTTGGGATCTTCTAGTGGTTCCTATTTTTGAAAACTGGTGTAAAAATATCTCCTGGCTTTGCAATTCTTAATATCACTCTTCCATGAAGAGGCAGTCTATTTTCCCTCTCCTTGAATCTTGTGTCATTCTTTGACGATTTTAATCAAAACTATGGTGAAAATATCATTCTAGAACTTCAAATTTCAGGCACTAAGCAAGCCTACTAGTTCTATTTTTGTGTACTGGAGGGAAGTAAGCTACCATCTAAGGAGTCTGGTGAAACTGAGATTTCCACACTGGGAGAAAAATAAAACTAGCTACACAGAGAGACAGTAAAATGCCAAGCAGCCCCTATTGCTTCAGCCAACCCAGCTAGGATTCAGACATGTTAGGGAAAAAGCTATCCTGTATGCCATCTGGGTCTGAGATAATCATTCTCCATGAGCCCCATCCTAATTGAAGATCTATGCAGCAATGGATAATGGAAGCAACCCAACTCCATATTACTTTTTTCCTCCAGTACTATTTGCACAAAAAGGACAAGCATTCTATTCTTCTCTTTCAAGAGGAACATCTGAGTCTGTTAATAGAAGTGACTGGAAATGTCTGCCATGCTCTGGCACTGCCCTGATAGGGTAGATTATCATGATGAATTCTGGAATGCATTTAGCAAGCCCATTTCTTTCCATTAGGCTCGTTTCTCTCGTTATCCTTTAACAGTAAAAGAGATGATATTTTGGCCTCCATCTGTGATTATTTTTTTTTTCTATTTCTCTTTAGCTTAGAATGTGAGAAAGAAATATGTTAAGTACTGGCCTATCTCACCAGCACCACCGCTGTAATTAGGAACACACAGGTTGTCACCTTGCTTCTTTGGCCTCCTTTCCCTATTTGTAAACTAACAGACAATCATAACTAAAGTTTCAAGGTTCCATGAAACTTTCATTTGAGTTAAATCACTGATTAGAAAATATACCATATTAAATGCATATGTGCATACATGCCTGTGCTAAGTCGCTTCGTTAGCGTAGTGTCCCACTCTTTGTGACCCTATGGACTCTAGCCCATCAGACTCCTCTGTCCATGGGATTCTCCAGGCAAGGATACTGGGGTGAGTGGCCATGCCCTTCTCCAGGGGCTCTTCATGACCCAGGGATTGAACCTTTGTCTCTAAAGTCTCCTGCATTGGCAGGTGGATCCTTTTCCAATGGAGCCACATGGGAAACCCATTAAATGCATATACTTTTAAACAAAATATGTGTTCCTAGGAATGAAAGTGCAAGCTAAATTAGTTTGTATTAGTTTGTTGAAGTGGTCATAACAAAATGCCACAGATCAGATGGCTTAAACAAA
Organism: Cervus canadensis; assembly: GCF_019320065.1. Classification (NCBI taxonomy): domain Eukaryota; kingdom Metazoa; phylum Chordata; class Mammalia; order Artiodactyla; family Cervidae; genus Cervus; species Cervus canadensis. Next base: position 15,979,995 of record NC_057404.1, on the reverse strand, counting down.
AATTTATTTTCACAGTCTGGAGACTGGAAGTCCAAGGTCAAGGTGTCTCAGGTTTGGTTTGTCCCAAGGCTGCTATTCTTGTCTTGCAGGTATCTATTTTGCCACTGTCCTTTTCTCTCTATACACTAATACTTGGGGTCTCTTCCTTTTCTTAAAAGGGCACCAGCCCTATTGGATTAGGGCTCCACCCTCATGGCCCCATTTTAACTTTATCACAACTCTAAAAACTTATCTCCATATATGGTTACATTCAGAGGCACTGGAGTTAGGAGCTCAACATATGAATTGTAATGAGGTCACAATTCAATCCATAACAAAGTTCAACCTATGTTCCTTATGGCATAGGCCTGTGTGGACATGTCTTCCAGGTATCTTACATTAGAAAACACAAGGAATGGAATTCTCAAATCATACTTACAGAAGTCATAGTTCTGTTCATTACACTGATAATTCAATGACGGGGTGATATTAAGGCATGTGCGAAATACAAAAATCTAAGGCTGTCATCACAACTCTGCTAATCTAGCGTCAGGTAACATCCTGGTTGAGTTTTAATATTTCTGTGAAAGCTACGTTACTAGCACAAAGGAAACCATTTTCTTTATAAGACAGCTCCATTGTTATACCCCATTAGTTCCAGAACTATCATGATATTCTCTAGCTAGAAATGCCCAAATAAATCTATAAATGGGAGATTTATTTCTAACAAACAGTGTAGCCTGACCAGTATACACCATTAAAGGAAGTCCATGGATAAGAACCCCTCCTGCTAGTAAGTGTAATTAATACGTTTGCCATGAGGTTTTATTAAAAAGTTTACAAAGGAAGGTAAATGGATTTTTTTCCCCAGAGCATAAAAGGGAGAGAGTGGGTTGCAGGGCTACTTTAATCCGTACATTCTCATTTCCACATTTCTGTGAGTTATGATATGCTGTAGGTTGGAGATGTTTCCATAAATGTTCCATGTAATTACTGGTCTCCCCTTGTTACACTGTTGTTTCTGAAGGCCTAAGTATTGGATTGCTCATCTTTATTCTGTTTTCACAAAGTGTTTTGTTTTTTTTTTTTTTAAGCACTCTAAATGTATTTTAACATTGAGCTTGATACTTATTCATTGTTTTATTTGGTGCACGTCCACCACCACCACTTGAATTCTCGTGTTCCAGTATCGGCCAAAGTCGCTCAAGATCAGAAGACAGTGAGACCACCAAAGAAAGGCAGTATTTGCTTCAAAAGAGTAGGCACTGCTTATTGGGTGAGAGAATTTACAGCGTGATGCACTAAACAATGTTGCTCAAAAGTGCCCCTTTGACAGTATTTACTGGCCCTCAGTGGCTAAAGATATAAGTTATCTCTCATACCTGAGAAAATATGGACAAGAGTAGCTTGCCAACCACACAGCTATATATTCAGGTGAATATTTAGGAGACAACCACATTATAAAAGCTCTTTTACACTGAACGGAAAGTTGTTAAAAAGAGGTAAAACTGCTTATCCTTATATAAGCAGATATTAATAATTAATACAAATATTTTTAAAAATAGTCTACCTAGATATACCTGATATGAATATTTTTCTTTGTATAAGCTACAAATCTATCATTATAATGCATCTAGACTCTATTTCCACTTATGTTTAGAAACCAACATATTTGATGTAAGATAAAGAGGACAGTTAGTAAACAAAGCTAAAGAAAATTATCAATGACTGAATAAACCAATAACTGGTTTGCAATAAAAGAAAGACACCTGGTTCCATAATAATTTTTATTTTTCAAGCTGAAATAAAGAGTGCAAATAATGTGAAAAAAAATTAATCAGATAGGTGTTTTCTAGACTTAGCCACATATCAGGATAAGAATAAACTGAATATGGCTGGTATATGTCCTCTCCACAAATTACAACCTAATGGATGCGACAGATTTCAACAAAATGGTTATATAAATATTTATTTTGTTATAATTGTACAAAATATAATTTAGAGAGTGTGGAATCAAAGCATATACTAGATGATCTTGATATTAATGTGTTCCCAGATCTCAATCCTCTATTAATCTTAATTCTCAAGTAATAATAATTCAATGGACAACCGGAAACACCTGTAGAAAAAGATAATTTTAACAAATTAAAGTGTGAGAGTAAGATGTGAAAGCTATCAAAGGTGTTTAAGCTGCTATGTGAGTTCTGTCTATGAGACTTCCATATTGCCTCAAACTTGAGAATGCACAGCCATTGCTCAGGAGACGAGGTGGATATAGATAGGACACAAACAGGAGAGTTCCACAGAACACAGCAGATCTGCCGCCGGGGGACAGTCATTTCCATGAAAAGCAGCTTGGGGGTGTATCATTGAATTGACAGGCAAATATGAATGTTAACAGGAAAGGCAAGGTTTTCTTTTTTGGGGAAACATGCTGAAGGTATTCAACAAAGAAAGAATGAATGAGAGTTTCTGAAACTATTGACATATTGTTATAAAAATAATCCAAGTGCATGCTGCTGCTTGAATGCTTACTACCTGCCATGTCTTAAGTATACATTTACTTCTTAGAATAACCTCTTAGTTAAGTTTTTTTTGTTTGTTTGTTTGTCTGTTTACATTTTTGAAGATGAAGAAATTGGGGCTTAGAGAAGATGTTTAAACCTTTGAGTGACCTAGTTTCATCATCTATAAAATTGGGCATTTTTATGAAGGGCTCTTCAAACCTCTAATGTGCTATATTAAACAAAAATTATAGAGTAAAACTATGAGATATGAATTGTGAAAGTGACATTTATTCCCTTAAAACTCTAGATTAAAACCTGGGAATGTCGTATACCATCAAGGGAACGGCCAACAAGATATGAAACATTCACAAAAGGAGTTTGCTTGCCAAGTACTCCATAAGTTATTTTTCTCCAGAAATTTAGGCTGAAATCAAAAAACGTTTAGATTCTGAGAAGATTCCCCCCCAAAATTTTAACATGATGTGATGGGTACAGCAACGGAAATACACAAGTGGTGCTGATGTATTTCAGAAGAGTAGGATTAGTACTGTTCAGATAAGGAAAACAGCAAGAAATTCACTAAAGAGTGAGTTAACAGCTCATCTGGGCAAGAAGAATGAATAAGAAAGAAATCAATGAATGAAATTAAGATCCATCACTTTATGGTTTTCACTGCTATTGCCCTGAGAATTTTTAGAATACTTAAAAATTTTATTGAAGGAAATTAAGGAAGTTATAGCACTAGCATGATTTAGTTTATCTGACTGAACTTTTTAAAAAATTTATTTATTTTAATTGGAGGCTAATTACTTTACAATATTGTGGTGGTTTTTGCCATACATTCACATGAATCAGCCATAGGTGTACATGTGTTCCCCATCCTGAACCCCCCTCCCACCTCCCTCCCTATCCCATCCTTCAGGGTCATCCCAAGCACCAGCCCTGAGTACCTTGTCTTTGCATTGAACCTGGACTGGCAATCTGTTTCACATATGATAATATACATGTTTCAATGCTATTCTCTCAGATCATCCCACCCTCGACTTCTCCCACAGAGTCCAAAAGTCTGTTCTTTACATCTGTGTCTCTTTTGCTGTCTCACATATAGGGTCATCATCACCATCTTTCTAAATTCCATATATATGCGTTAATATACTGTACTGGTGTTTTTCTTTCTGACTTACTTCACTCTGTATAATAGGCTGCAGGTTCATTTACCTCATTAGAACTGATTCAAATGCATTCTTTTTAATGACTGAGGAATATTCCATTGTGTATATGTCCCACAGCTTTCTTATCCATTCATCTGCTGATGGGCATCTAGGTTGCTTCCATGTCCTGGCTATTATAAACAGTGCTGTGATGAACATTGGGGTACGCGTGTCTCTTTCGATTCTGGTTTCCTTGGTGTGTATGCCCAGCACTGGGATTGCTGGGTTGTCTGGCAGTTCTATTTCCAGTTTTTTAAGGAATCTCCACACTGTTCTCCATAGTGGCTGCACTAGTTTGCATTCCCACCAACAGTGTAAGAGGGTTCTCTTTTCTCTGCACCCTCTCCAGCATTTATTGTTTATAGACTTTTTGCTGGCAGGTATTCTGACTGACGTGAAATGGTACCTCATTGTGGTTTTGATTTGCATTCTCTGATAATGAGTGATGTTGAGCATCTTTTCATGTGTTTGTTAGCCATCTGTATGTCTTCTTTGGTGAAATGTCTATTTAGTTCTTTGGCCCATTTTTTGATTGGGTCACTTATTTTTCTGGAATTGAGATGCAAGAGTTGTTTGTATATTTTTGAGATTAATTCTTCGTCAGTTGTTTCATTTGCTATTATTTTCTCCCATTCTGAAGCCTCTCTTTTCACCTTGCTTATAGTTTCCTTCTTTGTGCAAAAGCTTTTAAGTTTAATTAGGCCCCATTTATTTATTTTTGCTTTTATTTCCATTACTCTGGGAGGTGGGTCATGGAGGATCCTGCTATGATTTACATCAGATAGTGTTTTGCCTTTGTTTTCTTCTACGAGTTTTATAGTTTCTGGTCTTACATTTAGATCTTTAATTCATTTTGAGTTTATTTTTGTGTATGGTGTTAGAAAGTGTTCTAGTTTCATTCTTTTACAACTGACTGAACTTTTCTGAAAGCAATAGGCCCAACATTATATTGATTGAGAGATAAAGATATATAAGGGACATTACTGGGGACGTCTAAAAAAATTATACTGTCATTTGAATCCTGAACAAAGGACTATAGGAAAATATTTGACATTAGTAACTAACATCAGTCTTTACTTTTATGCTTCTTTATTTACACACAAATATTTTCTTCAGGGAAAATAAAATAATTTAGATTTTCTTCTTTTGATAGTATTTTAACTCATAAAGCTACAAGTACAAGAGAGTGATAGCTCAAGTGTTTTAATGCCAAAATTCCCTTGGGAGGAAGGCAAAAAAGAAAAAAAATGAAAAACCTTAGTTCCTTTCCCACCCATTCAAATAGTACTATGTCACAATAAAATGGAATGCGAAAGATTTGTTTTGAAGTGGACAACATATATGCTTTTTATTTCTCCATATATTCTACTCTGGAATAGCAAAATGCACTGGCCTACAAATCAATTTGTATGGAGATAGTTAACATTTCTGTTGACACCTGTGAGCAGAAGCATCAGTTCAGTTACATTAACTCATGAAGAATGAATGGAAAATCACAGTGACAAACTAATATCTAAATTATGTGATAGTGGGGCCCATAGAAAGGAAAATGTATGAGTTTTACTGCCCCAAGTGGATGTAATTCTGTTTATTATCTCACATACCAACTGTCAGCAGTCTGTGATGTGGAACACTTTAGATTATTGCTGACATTTGGAAAAATAAATGAATTTGAATGAGTTTGAGCAAGTTAAGCAACATGGTAACTTGAAATTGCTGAGCAAAAACCGTTTATTTGTTGATAAAATAAAACATATATTGTAGAAATTTTTGTTAGCTTGTTTTTTTGTTGTTGTTGTTGTTGTTTTTAAGCTTATCTCTGGATAATTAGGACACCTTGGCTGACTAAGTATAATATATTGACATTCTTAATGTGACTTAAATACAGGGAAAAGTATCTATTGGTATGCACCAAACCTCCACTGAGAAAAGCTGAGTTAAACTGATATTTCTCACTAGGTACTCTGTATTCTTGATCTTGATTCATTACTTTAAAATAAAAATATACTTTTCACTAGAGAACATAATAAGAAAGGCTTTTGAGAGAGATCCTAATTAAGGTTGGGAATACATTTTTGCTACATGTATAACAACCTAAACATAACTATTTAATATAAGGTATAATAAACATAACTGTGTGTGTTTGTCTCTTTGGTGTTTGGGAAATATACTTAAATGAAATATTCCTGTCATTTAAGAGCATCAGATTTGTAAGGACAACAGGTCTTCCAAATATTAGATAAATCTTACATAAGTGAAAGTGAAGTCCCTCAGTCGTGTCTGACTCTTTGTGACCCCATGGACTATAGCCTACCAGGCTCCTCTGTCTATGGGATTTTCCAGGCAAGAATACTGGAGTGGGTTGCCATTTCCTTCTCCAGGAGATCTTTCCAACCCAGGGACTGAACCCGGGTCTCCCGCATTGTAGGCAGATGCTTTACTCTCTGAGCCACCAGGGAAGTCCCACCTATTCTTAATTTTACATGTTTTAATTATTTGTCTTAAATAATTCAATAAGTCTTTCATTAGATACCAGGTACTCATTGAAAATACTTACTGAAATAAGTCTTTCAATAAGTCTTCCATTAAATACCAGGATATTGCCAAGATGAATAAGTTAAGGTCATTCAAAAGCCTGAAAAGCAAAGTACAGTGAAGTGACAGTGTAGGTGGTCAGCAGGGGTGAGGTTGTGCAATAGTTGATTAAGAGATAAACCCCAAATACTTTTCCTTTTCCCCTAGAAGAGATTCTACTATTTATTTGTGCCACTTTCCAAAACAAAAATCAATATGTCAAATATTTGCCATCAGCAAAGTTGTTTGTAAGTTGTATAATTATTAAAATGCCAGGGAGTGTTTTACCAGATAGAAATTTTAGATTCAAAAAAGCCACTCGTTCCTACTAATCTTAATGAAATTCTTTCCCAAACTTTTCCCTACCTCATATTCTAACATCTGTAGAATATTGAGTTGTGTATTACAGATATTCAGTAAATGATACTTATTCCAAAAATAATGATATTTATTATCTATATAATTTATAGGTGTTATTCTGTAGGGGGAAAAAGAACCTGCATTTGTATTGCCTAAAACCAATGATGATTGATAGGTTATAAGTGTGAGTCTGGGAAATGGAAAGGAAACTATTTCAGCCATAGAAAAGTGGATATAGATTAGTTGGAAATGTATTTGGCTTCAAGGCAGCCAATAAAATTTATATTAAATTAAGTATAATTCATTGGTTAAGGAAAAGAAGAGAATCTCAAATAATGATTTAGTTAGAACCAGAGAAGAAAGAAAAATAGTGGAAAACAAAAGAAACAACAACAGCATCAAGTAAAGAACATTTACAAATATGATATATATGAGTCTAGCTATTTACATAAAATTTCACTTTAAATCTGAATTGTATACATACAAGAATAAAAAAAATAATAATGTCTATCAGAGTGGATTGAAAAATGCAAGATCTAGCTCTATATTGTATACAAGTAACTCACTTTAAACATAATGACACGGATTAAAAGTGAAGAAAATGGAAAAAGACATACATGCAGAAACTAATAAAAAAAATGTTGAAGTACCTGTATAAATTTCAGATAAAGCAGACTCAGAGTAAGGAAACTTACCAGAAATAAAAAGGGATATTACATAATGATAAAGATGTCAATTCTCCCTAATTTACTTTTAACCACTAAAACATGGAGGAGATGAATAGATATCACTCATACATGACTCTATCTTCTTAGTTAACTCTGTTTTTTCTTACCTAAACTGATGAAGTAGGCCACTATGTTGAGTTAAGCACATGGCAAAGAACTTCTGGTACCCTCTAGAAACTGCAGGTGACCACGGAGACTGAGCAAATAAATCTCAGGTTCTCTCTCTCAAAATCCTAAGGAAGTGAATGCTCTCACCTACCAAGTGAATATTAAAGAGGCCCCTGGGCCTTAGAGGGAAAAGTCAACATGGACAACACCCTAGCTTCAGCTTTTAGATAATCAAAGCAGAGTACTTAGCTAAGTTGTACCCTGCTTGTGATCAAAAGTGTCATTGAGATAATAAACTTCCATTTATTTAGGCTGCTAAATTCATGATCATATGTTACACAGCAACACAAAATGAATGCAGCCTGATTCAAGTTTGAGGCTATAGTAAATAAAGCTAAAACTAACATTCTTGGTATTTAGTGTATAAGAGCCGCTTCTGTTGGGTAAAAACCCTGAAATGAGAGTATCTGGTCACAGGAATTGACCATATATACCTCTAGTAGTTATGGTCAAGTATTTTTCCAGAGTAATGTACCAATTGAAACTCACACAAAGAATGGAGAAGTGAATGGCAACCCACTCCAGTATCCTTGCCTGGAAAATTCCATGGACAGAGGAGCCTGGTGGGCTACAGACTGTGGAGTCACAAGAGTTGGACATGACTTAGCAACTAAAACAGTAACAAAGAAAGAAAGATTCAGATATTTTTCCCTAAAGTTTGCCAACACTTGTTCTTTGTAGTCCTTTTAATTTTAGCTATTCTAGTATATATTATACTGGTATAGTATAACACACTGGTATATTATTGTGTTATAAGTTATATTACAGTAATATTGTGGAATTATATAGACAACCAAATGCAGAAACATAAAATTATTTGGTTGATATTTATAAATTAGAAAAAAAAATCTCTGTGTGATACAAAATTGCTTTCATACTTTTAAAAATTTTATGGTTATACTATGGTGAAAATGATCAGAAAAGCAAAAACACAGGTCCACATAATTTTTTAAAGAGAAAAATCAGTAATAACTTAAAAAATTACTGAAGTGATAAAGTTTATATAAAACAGCTCACAACAGCATCACAGAAGTTTCATAATACACTAAAGAGCCTTTAGGATACAGCTTTAATCATGTACATTGAAATTAAGATGTCATTATGCATAAGTGACTAGAACAAAACCTTATTAAAACATTATGCAAACTGGCATAATACTAAATGCTGTAGTTGTAACTTGCACAAAATGTATTATTGCTTATGTTATTTTACTGTTATAGGCTTTGGATATATCAAGATAGAAAGAAATTAAAAATCCTCCTGCAATAAGCAAGTTTTCTCTTCCGAAAATATAGCTTAGCAACTGACCACACCCCATTAAGAAAAAAAGACATCAACAAACAGAAAAATGACAAAGTATTTTGACATAAAACATAAAGAGGAAAAAATATAAAATGTCCTATATGTATTTTAATAGATGATAAACCTCAGTAGTAATTAAGGAGGAATTAAGCTGTATTATGTCACTTTTAATCCATCGGATTGTTGTCTGGAGGTTCCCTGGTGGCTCAGGTGGTAAAGAATCTGTAATGTGGGAGAACAGGGTTGTATCCCTAGGTCGGGAAGATCCCCTGGAGAAGTGAATGGCTACCCATTCCAGTATTGTTGCCTGGAAGATTAAATGGACAGAGGAGCCTGGTGTGCTATAGTCCATGCAGTTGAAAAGAGTTGGACATGATTAAGTGACTAACACTGGTATCATTTATTTACGTCATTTACACTTTTTTTCTGCTGGGTAATTTGCATGAAAGATATATGTTCATAGCCTAATAACCCCAAACAATTTCACTTTCACACATTTAGGCTGGGAAAATACACTTATGTGCAAGAAAACATTTATAAGCATTATATTCTTCTCTTTATAAATTTAAAAAATTAGAAAAATGCATTATTGACTAAAGGAAGAGTAATGCTCTCAGTTATGAGAGAAGCAGATCTAGGCATTTCACACATGCTTTGTAACATGGTATTCAACTCTCACAACTAGTGAGCCCTAGGTTTTCTGGTTGGGGTAGTAAGTGGACTCAGGTGAGATGGTATAGTTACTCTGATTGACCTAAATTCCATCAGATTCTCTCAAAAAGATTTTTCAGTACAAATTAAGAAGCCTAGTGAGATGTGCTGTCAACCATCAACAGTAGTAGAAGCAGAGACAAAGAAAAATCAAGTCATCATAACAACAAACGTTATCATAATGATAATATGTTAACATAGTACTTATTAAAATGCAGATATACCTAGTAGATACTGGTCACTACTGTGTCTGTGTGTTTATTTAATTCTCTCAAGACTCATTTCAAGTAAGTATCATTTTCATCCCTGTCACCATTGTTGATGAGGAAACTTAAGTCCTAAGAGAGAGAAGAGATAGTAGAGTCAGGCTGACTGAATCTAGTAAGGATGCTCTCAACTACACCGTTTTCCTACTTCTTAATTAGATTTCCTGTTAAACCATTAGATCTATTGTGGTATCCTGAATAGTATTATCAATGAATATTAAGCCTACATTTGCCTCCTTACCTACCTATATATTCTTAGAACCTTCAATCATAAGACAGATTCTCAAAGTGAAAGTCGCTCAGTCGTGTTGGACTCTTGTGAATTCTTCAGGCCAGAACACTGAAGTGGGTAACCTTTCCCTGCTTCATGGGATCGTCCCAACCCAGGGATCAAACCCAGGTCTCCCACATTGCAGGCAGATTCTTTAACAGCTGAGTCACAAGGGGAGCCCAAGAATACTTGAGTGGGTAGCCTATCCTTTCGCCAGCAGATCTTCCTGACCCAGGAATTGAACTGGGGTCTCCTGCATTGCAGCAGGATTCTTTACCAACTGAGCTATCAGGGAAGCCCATATATAAATATATATATATATATATATATATATGTGTGTGTGTGTGTGTGTATACTCCATGTTAGGTTAAAAGTAAATAAAAGGATAAAGAAACCCCTGGGATCAATGTGTTATTTACTTGAATAATTCATACTGAAAGTTTCAAAATCATGTAACTAAAAGGACAGAATTTTAAAAACAAAACTGATCAAATACAAAGGAAGAAAGACTGACTGCATGAATTGTCCAAGGTTTTAATCCTACCCCTATCTGCGCTCTTTGTCATGTGACTATTTGTTGTTATTGTTCAGTTGCTAAGTCATGTCAGACTCTTTGCGACCCCATGAACTACAGTGCACCATGCTTAGCTATCCTCCGCTAGCATCCATGACTATGTAGTTCCTCTCAAAAAAGAGAAAACTGGCTTTGTGACTTGTTCTGGAGCTCAGTTCAGTTCAGCTGCTCAGTCATGTCCAGCTCTTTGCAACCCCATTAACTGCAGCACGCCAGGCCTCCCTGTCCATCACCAACTCCTGGAGTCCACCCAAACCCATGTCCATCGAGTCAGTGATGCCAATCAACCATCTTATCCTCTGTTGACCACTTCTCCTCCTGCCCTCAATCTTTTCCAGCTCAGGGTCATTTCAAATAAATCAGCTCTTTGCATCAGGTGGCCAAAGTATTGGAGTTTCAGCTTCAACATCAGTCCTTCCAATGAACACCCAGGACTGATCTCCTTTAGGATGGACTGGTTGGATCTCCTTGCAGTCCAATGGACTCTCAAGAGTCTTCTCCAACACCACAGTTCAAAGGCATCAGTTCTTCAGGCTCAGCTTTCTTCATAGTCCAACTCTCACATCCATACATGACCACTGGAAAAACCATAGCTTTGACTAGATGGACCTTTGTTGGCAAAGTAATGTCTCTGCTTTTTAATATGCTATCTAGGTTGGTCATAACTTTCCTTCCAAGCAGTAAGCGTCTTTTAATTTCATGGCTGCAATCACCATCTGCAGTGATTTTGGAGCCCAGAAAAATAAAGTCCGACACTGTTTCCACTGTTTCCCCATCTATTTGCCATGAAGTGATGGGACCAGATGCCATGATCTTAGTTTTCTGAATGTTGAGCTTTAAGCCAACTTTTTCACTCTCCTCTTTCACTTTCATCAAGAGGCTCTTTAGTTCTTCTTCACTTTCTGACATAAGGGTGGTGTCATCTGCATATCTGAGGTTATTGATATTTCTCCCAGCAATCTTGATTCCAGCTTGTGCTTCCTCCAGCCCAGCATTTCCCATGATGTACTCTGCATATAATTTAAATAAGCAGGGTGACAATATACAGCCTTAACATACTCCTTTTCCTATTTGGAACCAGTCTGTTGTTCCATGTCCATTTCTAACTGTTGCTTCCTGACCTGCATACAGGTTTTTCAAGTAGCAGGTCAGGTGGTCTGGTATTCCCATCTCTTTCAGATTTTCCACAACTTGTGATCTACACAGTCAAAGGCTTTGACATAGTCAATAAGCAGAAATAGATGTTTTTCTGGAACTCTCTTGCTTTTTCAGTGATCCAGCAGATGTTGGCAATTTCATCTCTCATTCCTCTGCCTTTTCTAAAACCAGCTTGAACATCTGGAATTTCACGATGCACATATTGCTGAAGCCTGGCTTGGAGAAATTTAAACATCACTTTACTAGCATATCAAATGAGTACAATTATGCAGGTGTTTGAGCATTCTTTGGGATTGCCTTTCTTTGGGATTGGAATGAAAACTGACCTTTTCCAGTCCTGTAGCCACTGCTGAGTTTTCCAAATTTGCTGGTATATTGAGTGCAGCACTTTCACAGCATCATCTTTCAGGAGTTGAAATAGCTCAACTGGAATTCCATCACCTCCACTAGCTTTGTTCGTAGTGATGCTTCCTAAGGCCCACTTGACTTCACATTCCAGGATGTCTGGCTCTAGGTGAGTGATCATACCATCGTGATTATCTGGGTCATGAAGATCTTTTTTGTACAGTTCTTCTGTGTATTCTTGCCACCTCTTCTTAATATCTTCTGCTTCTGTTAGGTAAAATATTGCAAATGTGACAGTGTAACAGTTTTGAATACAGGCCTCAAAATGACTCAGGTGTTTCCACTTACTTTTGCTGCTTTTGCACCTCTGCTTTTTGAAAAGAATCTGTTGTAACCTGCTGGATGAAGATAGAGAAATATGGGGCTGAACAATTTTGCTTTAGTCAACAGTTGACCTATAATATCTTAGCTCCCAGCCTAGCTCATATCAGAAGTAACTGTCAAGGGCCTATTACTATTTATTGCAAACTGGTACCCCTAAACAACTTCTGTCCTGTCCCTCCACCCTTCCATACCCCACCCCCTGGAAACCACCATTTACTTTTTGTATTTATGAGCTTGGCGTTTTTAGATTTCACATATCAGTTCAGTTCAGTTCAGTCGCTCAGTCGTGTCCGACTCTTTGCGACCCCAAGATTTCACATATAGGTGATATCATATAGTACTTATCTTTGTCTGATAAGCCTTAGAGATTTAATGTACAATATAGTGAATAAAGAAAACAATATTTTATTATAAGCATCAAACTTGCTAAGCGACTAGAATTTAATGATTCCAACCTTGAAAAAGAAAGGATGATTATGTAATATGTTGCTGTTTCTACTTATCCTTATAATGGGAACTGGATTACAACATGCAAATGATTCAGATTAGTATATTGTACACCTTAAATTTACCCACTACAGTATTCTTGCCTGGAGAATCCCAGAGACGGGGGAGCCTGGTCTCGGACACGACTGAAGCGACTTAGCAGCAGCAGCAGCAGCACCGTAAATTTACACAATATGTCAAATATATTTCAATTAAAAAGAAATAACAGTGTAAACACAGATATGTAGAATGGTGATCTCTGTAAATGTATATTGTTATATTCCACCTTAGTTTTGGATGATATATTTTGTAGCAGTATCATGGCAATGTTTGAAACAGAAATTGATACCTAGTCTTGGACCGCTGCCATATAAATCAAACCTAAAATACATAGCTTCAGGGACTGAGCAGTGAAAGAGCAAAGACCGAGAAAATGGAAGATATACAGGTGACTGAAAACTGGCAAGCTATGGTATGTACTGGCCAACAATTGGCAATTTATTCTGGCAATAACTTGCAAGTTAGGGATTTTTGCCTAATAAATATAATTTGTGATGATGTGATGTTGAAACAAACATCAATGTTAAGTTTAACAGAAAGATTTAGAATTAGGTTTGGCTCCATATTTATCTGCTTATAAATTTTTATTTCAATAGCAGTAATGCAAAGAACAATATTTAAATAAGTATATGTAAAATGCACTGATAATTTAAAAAAACTGGTTTGGTAGGATAAACAGACTCCAAACTTTATAAAAAGTCATAGCATAGAGTACTAAAATGACAATTTTGGAGAGATTTTATTTGATAATCTTACAATGCTCCCATGTTTTGTTTTGCCACAATTTACCATTCTAGTGTTGTTCACATTTGTATGAAATAGCTACTCTAAGTTTTGCTGAATTCTGAAAAAAATAATAATATTTTTTTTTCTTGCACATTTATTATTGATCATTTGTGCAGTATTGATTGTTGTGAGTAGGTAATTACAAACATGGCATTATTTTACCCTGGTAGTAGTGAACTCACCTCTTAGGAACAGATCTTCTGTATCTGACAGGCCAAAGTTGAATGGCCATCTGATGAATCATGAATCACACTCTTGTCCATTCAATGGATAAAACCTTTCCCATTGCAACCTTGTTATCATCTGATTGACACTTTGCTGGAACACAGTCATTTACTAAAACAAATTAAGATGTTTGCATCAACATCACTGTGCTGCAATAGAATAATTGGCATTAATAATTATTCCCTCATAGTGTCCTGGGCCTTAAAAATTCTCATTCACTACCAGATAGGCTGAGTGCACATCCATGACCCTTGGCTCTGAACTTGGCTATCTAACTAGCTCTGAACAAAGGGACATTAATGGAGATGATATAAGTAGAGTCTTAGAAGCAGCTTTTTAATATCGGACTTTCACCTTGGGACCCAGAATGAACACAAATGGAAAGAAACTGCACTAGCTGACTCACCAAAGTGTGAGAAATACATGCTTAACTTTGAATTCTGCTGAGTTATTATGGCATAATTCTATACTATACACCAACAGTTTTTTGATATAGTTGCAAGCCAGACAATCAAGAATATATTTAATTGTTTTAACTTGTGATCAAAATTAAAACCTTAAATTAAATATGTATATATGTGTGTGTGTGTATATATATATATATATTAGAGTGTAGAGATGCCCAAAGCATAAGTTTAGACATCCCTAAGGGTTGGGGGGTGGTGATAACAGTTGGCAAACATCAGGGTGGGCATTTCTAACAAGTTCACCTGAACATATTTTAAGATTTTATACATTGGAAGGGTTTGTGATACAATGTAGTAGTGGGAAAGAGTATTTTACTGAATGGATGGGTGGATGGGTGGATGGATGGATGGATGGATGGATTGATAGATGAAAGATACTTAATGAACCTCTCGGCCTATTTTTTTCTCTTACCGGAGGATACTCTCAAGATGAAAACTACACTGCAAGTTGAACAGGGCAAGAAGCCATTACACTGATTAAAAAATACATGAAAACTATACATTCTTTCACATTTTCTTTAGGTCCCTCAAAAGCTCTTCACAATTTATTCTTCCTGTCCTGGGATTCAGTTTATTAAGTAAAGTTAGTCTTTAAAGAATGTGCCCATGTGTGTGTTCTATGGAGGTTTATAGAGTAGCCCGTGACACCATTTAAGGAGCTTAGATTTTTATTGTATCTGTTTTCATCTTTTCAACTTCTGTCTATCCCCTTTTCACCCAGATCTCTGGAGTTATATCATACTTTCAGAAATTATTAAAGTTTAAGAAATATGAGGTGACCTAAATTGTATTGAATTTACTCAGGTTGAAATAAATTGAAAATATCTGAGGACAGTTAATATACCAGTATGGCTATAGAGGACTGACACTGAATAAGAATATAAAAGGAAAGTAAAATTAAAGAAGGTTGAATGGCTTAATTAAGTACATTGATATTTATCTTAGAGGCAATAAAACTTACCTATTATTTTCAAAAGCTGGAATATATAAGTTTAAAAACAAGAAAGCACACAAACAAAAAATACTAGTGGATCTTATTCAATTGGAAAATGGTATGAAGGGAAGGGAAGAGTGGGGATCAAAACCTAAATAGGCAACTATGTGAAAAATAAACTACGACCTCCAAGAGCACTGTCAGCTCTTAGCAAGTCAAATACTGTCCTCCTACCCTATAATCTCCTGCAGCCATCTCTCATTTGTTGAGTCTTCTCAGAAGCTAAATTGAAATGGAGCCGCCTGACACAGTGAATATTGAGCCATCTCCTGGGATCTGAGCAAGATGAAAAATTGTAGAGAACTGATCCAAAGGGACAAATGAAAAGTATTTGTATGCCAACTTTTAAAAATGTATTTTAGATATAGATACCATGAAATACCCAAAAGAAAGTGGAAAACTTAGCAATGTTGTCTTTCCTTTCAACCCAGTGGCAATGATTAAATTCTGTTTTCCAATAATGAATTTTTTCCCCGAAATAAAACGAACAACAAAAAATTCTAGGCTAGGAATATCTGATTTCATGCTATTCTATCCAACTTCAGTTTGTGGCATTCATTACAAGATCTTGATCATAACCGGGAGTTCAGCAGGTTAGTTTAGCAACTTTTGGAAACATTCCTCTCCATGCCACTATGAACTGAAAGTCTTAAGTTACTAATTTGGTCTCTGTTCTATTAAGAAAAAAAAAAATCAAGGATCTGGAGTTAGGTCTAATTTTTTGAGATTGCTAAAATCTTCATCACGTTCTGACTTGAAAGGAGGGATGACTAGATGACTAGATGACTAGATGACTTCCTCTTCATAGTTTTGACTGAAAAACCAAAGAGAGAATAGGAAGATAAAAATATTGAATAATAGAATCTGGATAATAGGATAATAGCTAATAGGAAGCAGACTCAGGAAGAAATGTGTTAGATAACTGGAATTATGGAATTATTGGTTTAATGACTGCTTTGAGCAAAATGGCTAGCATAGTTTGAGCTCAGAGTTACCATTGCATCCTGAATAGCAATAAATAGAATTTCATTTTTATACTATATTTAATTGTAGAAATGTTAAGATTTTTTGAAATATTCTTCCCTGTTTTTATATAGTAAACTTGTTTCACTAAATAAACTTCTATCATTGTATAAACTGAATTGCTTGCACTTTGATAGGTTCTAATACATAATAAAATGAGGTTTATATTGAAGAACTAAAGAGAGAAACAGAAGAAGAAATTAGAGAAGGGAAACATGGAAATGCTTTCACATATGGTAAGGGGAGATACATGTGTCATGAGTTAATGGTAGGGTAGCCACAGGATTAATGAAGGCACTGAATGCAGAGATAAGACAAAGCATAAAAAAGAAAGCTGAAGATTTAAAAGACATGTGGAGCATATTTTGGAGGTTATCCAAGACTGTTGGTGTCAACATCCTGAATGTTGCTCAAATACTTATTGTGTATTGAAAGTGTCTATTATATGATAGAAAACCAAAAATAATAATAATAATAAATAATAATAAAAACTTGTATATTACATAATTTTTTATTCTTGTTTGTTTTGATTATGGTCAATTTTTATTTTTTAATTTCACAGGTATATGAGGTGATATTTATCTTTCTTGTGAAAATATTTTTACTATGGAAAATTTCAAAAGAATATAAAAATAGAGATAACAGTACAACAAAACTTCACGGATCTGTTACACAACTTTAACCATTTTAACTCAGGGCCATTCTTGTTTGCCTGAATTCTATTCTACTTTTCCCCATTTCTCCAGAAGTAGATTGAGGTAGATATAAGAAAGTTTGTGTTTCACTCATAACTATTTAAGTTTTACCTTTCTTAAATATAGCCATCAATTATTAAATAAAAAATAGCAACATTTATTTAGCATCATCCAATATCCAGCAAGTGTTCTATTTATGTGGATCCTTTAATTCACAAAGCTGATGGTTTAGTAGCTAAGTCGTGTCTGACTCTTCGTGACCCCATGGACTGCAGCCCTCCAGGCTCCTCTGTCTGTGGGATTCTCCAGGTAAGAATGCTAGAATGGGTTGCTCTTTCCTTCTCCAGGGGATTTTCCCCATCCAGGGATCCAACCTAGGTCTCCTGAATTGCAGGCAAATACTTTACCAACTGAGCCAGAATGTTGTTGGCCAGTTCACAAAGCTATCCCTTTATAAATTTGGCTCTAGAAAATAATGCAGATGCTTCATAAGAACATTCTTACTATATTTTGTTGGGCATAAATTCAACTGCCCATGAGAGTTTCTATGATCATCTGATCTGTATTTCATTCAAAAAGAAAAAATCAAGTATCAACATTATTTTGCTACAACATTCAAGTTCTGTGAGTGTCTCTACATGTTAATATGACTTGAAATGTTTGCAAACTTCTTTTATACATTGAACGATGGCTTTTCTGCTACCATACACTACTCATGGCCTGCAGCTCTCCAGTGTATTTGTGTTTTGCCAAACACTCCATTTGACCAATGAGCCAAAGTGTAATGTAACTGATGAACCGCAAGTGTATTCAATGTATTTCTGGTAAAATCTGAGTCAGCATGAAGACTCTATTGGTCTGCAAGCATTAGCATGACATAATGCTGAGTGCAGTCTCTTTCAAGTTAAAGATCTGACGAGCAAAACTGAATCCATGGAACTATATTGATTTCCTAGTAAAAAAAAATCTAGACAACCCCATTTTAGTCTTTGGCTATATGTAATACAAATATCATTTAATTGAAATAATGTAGAATTAATTGAAATTGGTGTGAATTGTAAATTTTTGCAGTCTTTCTGCAAAGAATTCAGTTAAAATAGAGTATAAATATCAGTAAGTATTCATGTGAATGTGCATATGTATACAATTATCATTAATTAAATACATGAAATGCAACAAAATATCAAACATCATTTTTGTATGTATTTTAGCAAGGTTGTGCAACAGTTTACACATGTTATCTTGTTTTTAAATAATATGTTCTGCCCACATTGAATTATGAATAATCTAGCCTTACTAGATGATTTTTCAAAAACTCTAGCCCTGATTTTACTTCATATGCTCTCTCTCTCTCTCTCTCTCTCTCTCTCTATATATATATATATATATATATATATATATATATATTTTTTTTTTTTTTCCCCCTCTTTGGTATGTCTACCATTGTTCTCCTACTGGCTACTTACTAATTCCTTTGATAGACTTTAATCCTATCAAGTTTTTATTGTATTCTGGAAAAGGATAATCCAAAGTCATTTTGGGCTACCTGTAAAAATAGCTTTAAAATATGATGATTAAAGGTAGAAAGTTCAAATTCTTTAAAATAACTTTTGACCAAATTCAATTCTGTTTTCAAAATGTAACACATAAAAATCCTGCATCTTTTATTTGAATTAAGGAAAATCTACATTTATTAAAATGGTTTTGCTTTAAACCTTATAAAAGAGGGTTCAATTATCATTTATGATGAAATGACTGTATTTAAAAATCTATTTCTTGGTATTTACAACAATCAGAAGTCACTTTTTAAATGTCATACATATATACTTACTTGCTAGCTCTGGAAAAGTAAAAAATATGCTTACATAAAAATCTTAGAGACAGAAAAAAAAACTAGATGGAATTTGAAATTAAATATTTTTTAGGCAATTAGAGTTTTATCCAGTAGCATAAATGAGCAGGCTGGTAATTCTAAAATTAATGCCAAAAAAGATGAGACATTATTTGAGAAATGAAATTATGTTTACAGTTCAGGCAATATATTTAAAAAATCTGCCAACATCAAAAATATGTGTCCTCTGTATACCGGAAAAAAAATGCAAATTGCTCAGTACTTCAGTGTCTTTCATATTCTTTTGCTTTTCAGTTAATATCATTGGTTTGGTGCTGGGTATTTCTTATTTCAAAAAATTATACCAAATGACAAAGGCATCATATCATTATGTAAATAATGAGCACACCTAATATTCTCATAGCAATTTTTTGTTATGCATAGTATTTACATATGTTGGTTATATAAATGGAGTTATTTTGTACATAATGAATTCTCAACGAAAGCAAATCTAATGTCCTAAAATTTAGTTCCTTTTTTAAACTATAATAAAAATAAAGAATTTCTCTCTCTTTTTTTAAAGTCACCTTATAATTAGGATGGCCTTGTAATTTAACATCCAAACAGGAACTCTTTAAGAGTGAAAGGGGGCATTATTAAACATTATCCAGGAAGTAAAGGCATAAACAAGGACTCTTCAAGGCAAAACAGTACCTAAGATTATCAACTTACTTATAAGAAGCTGCTCTGAACTTAGCTTCAGTCATTTAGGAACTTAGTGTCACCATATTACACTGGTGCCATGGTCTCAATGAGTGATGCATCAGAATTAACATGGGGGGATTAGATTCAGCACAGCCAGCACATCTTGAAAAAAAAAAATATATATATATATATAATAGCTTACTTTTCACTGCATCTTGATATCCAAATACTTCTTTCAAATTACAAATGTTTTTATTCTTCTGGATGCTAGGGCAGCTCAAAGGTGGTACTGTGCAGAATGGGGTTAGCTGATGATATCTGTGTTTTATTAATGCATAGAGTAGGAAGCAGACCTTGAGTTTGGGGGTCTCCTGCTTCACAGTCATGCAACATTTTTCATTGTCTCTTTTAAAGCCACAAAGTTGATTCTCAACCTAGCTAATAATTGTTTGCTTCTTTAGAACAGAAGTTCTTCCAGGAGTTTTACTATTAACTGTGATAAGTAATTTAAAAAAAAGGAAACATCTAATTCTAAGACCTCCTGATCAATATTAATGAGAGAAATTTGTAAGTCAAACAACTTCATATTACTCATCCCTGCTCCATTCTTGAGATCATGTTTGGATACAAAGGGCTCAGGGAACTAACTCCTACAAAGTGATGGTCTCTGTTCTCTGTGTTTGTTTTATATTGTGATTATATATTTTCATTGTATATATTCAACTTGTCTATAGGTTTCCAAGAGACAGATGATACTGTGCAAGGATTATACTGGTAGAGAAGCATCAAAAACAGCCAATAATTTTAAAATGTATTCATTGATTATATACTCAATGATTATGTTCAAAGCTTATTGCCACTGTTACATTTCACCTGTTGTGAATCAAAGAGTTCATGGACTTCTAGATGAAAAGGTCAGAAAATAACAATAACATATTGGCATCGTTTTGATACTTATGCTAATATACCCATTTGCCAAGTTAAATCATATCTGAAGCAACAAGTTTATCCTAAGAGGTTCTCTGGAGCTTTTGAAGTGGTTCATTTACCAGGTTAATACCTCAATTTTATCAAGGGTGGTTGGCTACCGACTTCTTGGCAATCTATGTATGAGGAGGCTGCTGCTCTGTATTTTTTCTTTATATTGAAGATCTGCATAAGGAATCAACATCAATTTTCAAGTGTCTGGTTATCTTGAAAGTTTTGTACACATAGAGGTAAAGCACTTTGCAAGACATTATGTTTATATTATTGTTTTGGAAAGTAACCCACGTGCAAAAGCTATTTGTCTTTCTGGAAATTTACTAGTGATTCCTTTAGTTAAATACATTGCTACAAAACTGTTCTATAAAAAGTATGGTACCATTCACTACTTGGAAATACATCAAAACATCAAGACCCATCTTCCAATAGGACTTAAATTTTTGTTCACAGTATTAAATAATATGACTCATAAAAAATTTTATAATTATTTGTTGCAAACAAAAATGAGTGATGGAAGGTTAACTTGGGCAATTTACCATAGTCCTTTGAAAGATAATTTATAGGGAAATATTTCAAAATTTTCTTTAAGGGGGCTGTTATACATTCTTCTCATGTAAATGATTGCTACTGAAAAATTCTATTTAATTTTTAGCACTAGTGTAAGAATGTACTTTTAAATGATATTAAGGGTTTATCATGATCAACATATGTTACAGGGACCCTCAGTATAAGCACAGAATATCACGGTAGAAGCATATGAGTGCGTACGTGCATTCAAGGGTCTCTGAAAGAAAATTGGGTGATTGAAGCAGATAGAGAGTAACTTTAGGTTGTACTGCTAAAGTAAGCATTTATCACTCTGAGATGTGTTTTTGTACTCCTTTGACTTCAGCTAAAATAAAAGTCTGTATTGCAAAAAAGAAAAGCCGAGTGAATAAGTTCTTTTTTTAATGAGAAGTGGCATAATGGTGGCATAGGAGCAAACACACTAAGCTTTGGGTTGGAGGTTCATGAATTATGTCCCATCTCAGCAACCATTTTATCTGAGGCAAGTTACTTAACCTCTGCACGTCCATTTGTAATACCTCTTGTGTGACATGGGAACATGCTGGATGTTCTTCACTTGCCTGTGCAGACCTACTTTCCATCTCTCTCCATCCTGCTCTGTGCCTCTGGGGGTGATATTTATGGGATGGGCCAATCAAAGATCTTGACCTTCTGACATTCAGTGAATGGGAAGCACCAACAGGAGGGTAATTACAGAAGTTTAATGTTTATGCTCTTGGTTTTTCTGTGCCAGGTTGAAGACTGAAGAATGGTGATTTTCCTCTCTGGACTTCTCCTCCTACAACTCCAGGTCCTGCTCGGTGTTCTGACTATTCCCATCATTAACACTTTCAGGTCAAGTAGTGTTAAGACCTGGATTCTCTCACTATCTCTTGTGGATTTTTCTTAAGTCTAGCCCTACCTATGAAAGTGATTCCCTTATTAAACAATCATCAATTCCCCTCCTTTGAGTATGTAGTTATCTTCTGGACCCATGTTCACATGGAGAGAAGGAAAATTCCAGCAATGTATGGCTGTTGTATGGATTTATTGTTGTTTTTTTTTTTTCAATTATTTTTATTAGTTGGAGGCTAATTACTTTGCAACATTGCAGTGGGTTTGGATTTATTGTTATAAGTGCAAAAATGGTTAAGATGTACTGAATGTCAAATGAACATTAGGTAAAATAATCTAGGTCATCTACCTCCAAGTCTGGGTTTGAAATATGTGTCTGGCTATTTAGCTGAATCAATATCAGCAGGAGATATTGATCCAAAGGACCTGAATCCTGATCCAGCTCCTGATCCAAAGGAGCTGGTCTCCATTCAGCATTTTAGACTCCTGCTTCTGCCAGTCTCCACAGTTTTCTTAAGATGTACAGCTATTCAGAACAATTGTTATTAAGGCACACCAGGTGCCTTTTGTCCATGCCTATGTTTTAGAATGTTTCTTATTCCCTACAGTCAGGATTTCAAGTTACTCTGTCTAAAATTTGGCAAGTACGTGAATTTTCTAAGATGTCTGTTGGGAAAATTACAGTTGTAGTGTTGTTAGAAAAAGAGGGATTGACATTGCTTAGGAGATGACAGGGCCTCAATTGCTGGATAACAAAGGTGACAAGAACTTGAAAATGATTATGAATTCCTGACATTTTCCTTCAGGGCCAAGGGATCTCATATCACATGTTGTGAAAGTTAAAGTGAAGTTGCTCAGTCGTGTCCGACTCTTTGCAACCCCATGGGCTGTAGCTTACCAGGCTCCTCCCTCCATGGGATTCTCCAGGCAAGAATACTGGAGTAGGTTGCCATTTCCTTCTCCAGGGGAATCTTCCCGACTCAGGGATCGAATCCGGGTCTCCTGCATTGCAGGCAGACGCTTTAACCTCTGAGCCACCCGGGGAAGCCTTCACATGTTGTGAAGGTGATAGTCAATTCAAAGAAATTATACTTACAACTTTCTACTCATTTGAGAGACTTGAATAGGAAAAAGTAGTAAGTTTCACATACTAAATTTGAGTGTTGGAATAAGAGAGAGCACCCCCTCACCATCAATCTGCTTATATATGGTACAATAGTAAAGTGGAAAGACAAACAAAGCATCAATCTAGATACATGGCTTTCAGTCAAATCTCAATTCAAACTCAGAGAATGTCCTTGGGCTCTGTGAGGGTTAATTTTCTGTATCATCTTGACTGGGCTAAGGCATGCCCAGGTTGCTGGGGAAACATTAACTCTGGATGTGTCCATGGGAATGGTCCTGGAAGAGATTAGCATCTTAATCAGTAGACTGAGTAATAAAGATAGCCTTCCTCAGTGTGGGCGGGCATCATTCAAACCACTGAGGGCTTAGATGAAACAAAAGGGCAGAGGAAGGGTGAATTAGCTCTCTCTCCTTGAGCTGAGACATTCATCTTCCTCTGCCCTGGGGCCACTGGCATTCTTATTTCTCTGCCCTTTACACTCACACCGGGACATACACCTCTGGCCCCTCATTTCTTGGGCCTTTCAACTGGAACTTATGCTCTTGGCCCCAGGTTCTCAGGCCTTCAGACGTAGGCTGAATTAGACCATCAGCTTTCCTGATTTTCCAGATTGTATATGGCCGATTTGGGGAATTCTTGGCCTCCATAAACACATAAGCCAACTCCTAAAGTCTCCTTTTACATATGTTTTGCTGGTTCTGTTTAGTTGTAGAACCCTGACTAACACAGGCACATCAGTTAGTTAACTGCTCTAGGTCTCATTTTAGTAAGCAAGATGAGAATTTAAAAATTACAATTTTATCCACATCATGCATGAGACTGGGTGTAGAATTAAATCATATGCACACATTTTTCAATTATCTCGTCTCATTGTAGACAAATTACTTAACCTTTTTAGGATTCAGTCTACTCATCTATAAAGTGAGAAGTGTGTACTGGAGTCATGTTTTCCAGGTAGGTCTTGAAAAGCTACAGATTCCTTAAAAGGTCACAATAAGCCTAAATTCTTGATAAGATAGGTAATTGTTATCATCTCAGAAGCTTATAAAATTACAATTAATGACATAAAATTTATATTCAGCAAAATTGAACAATTTATTCCAGTAATAACTCATGTAAAATAATGTTTATTCAAACATGCATTACTATGGGTTACTATTGGAATTGTTTTCAATTTTATAGATTATACATACATACAAATACATATAAATGGTGAACCATGTATTAGTTACCCTACCTCAAGTTAGAAACTAGAATTGTTGTTTCAATATTGTCTGTTATCAGTATGTCCCAATGTTTTAGCAAATATAATAAATATAAAACCTAAATGAGTAACTTTATAATTGAGGGGTCACAAATATCACTATTTTTGATATTTTATTCCAAATATCAAACAACAAAAACTGAAGTAAAAATAGATAAAATGCCAAAATGTTCAATGAAAACATAATTGGCTATAATGTCACAGTTTCAACATAATTGACAAATCCAATATATGGATTAGTTGCTCAGTCATATTGACTCTTGGGACCCCATGGACTATGGCCTGCCAGGCTTCTCTGTCCATGGGATTCTCCAGGCAAGAATACTGAAGTGGGTTGCCATTTCCTTCTCCAAATCCAAGGAAGGAATTTTTTTGTTTGTTTTGTTTTTATACTAGGGGTAACCAGTATAAGAAGATCATTAACAATGTGTACAGCTTAGAAAAAATTCTTAATGTTAAAATAGAAAATCAATTAAATATTAAGTTTAAGAAATCAACTATAAAAGAATGGGGGCAAAAGATAAGGTAATATTTCTTCAGTTTAAGACCAAGAAAAGCATTTCTGAACCTTCAGTGAAATGAAAGAAATCTCTAATTTGAAAACTGGTATATTTGGCTATATAGAATTTTGGAACACCAGAAACTAAGAATAAACTATTAAAATGTCTTTTTATCACCAATACATAAATTCTGCACAATGAAGGCTATTTTATTCATTCATTTTTCAAACAAATGTCTAGAAAAGGCAAACATTCCCGATTAAACATGAAAAACAGTCACACAAGTACAAATTTAAATGCCAGTATACAATATAAGCATGAAGCTTAGGAATAAATCATTTGATAAAAAGAATAAGCAAGAAAAATTTTCTATTATGTAGAAAAGAGTAAATAAAAAGATGATACAAGCTTTAATTATATGCTATTAAAGCATTATTAAACTATGTAATATATAACATTATATTCTAAAATTGCCTGTAAAGTATGGAATTTTTATTTCTGTGAAACATATTTAGGACTTTAAGCAGGATGGAATTTTAAGTTAATTTGAGAGAAATAAGTGTCCTAACTATATGTAATTTAAAATTAGAAACACTATCTCTCCATTTATTCAAAATGTCTTTTACTCACCGTTTACATTTGGTAGACTGACCTCTTTGAGTCTGTCACCTTGAATGTGAGATGTGTATGACCCAATAGAACCAATCTTGAAAGTATATGATGGAAAAGTATCCTTGAGATCTACCCAAATTAGAAAAAATGCTAGAAGGATTAAACATTAGTAGAACAATTCAGATTTTAAAATCATCAAGACCGTCCTCACAGCAGAGAACATTTTGGAATGCCTGAAGTACATATGGATTCAGATAACTATCATGTACTTACTAATTCCATTCAGTCTTTTAAAAAATGCATGCATAACTAAAGAAAAAAAATTCTCAAGAGTCACAAATGTGGGTAATCCCATCTTAGCAGGAGTATTTTTACCCTTTCCTCAAAAATGTTTCAACCAAGAAGTCACTGTATATTTTGTGCACTTAGGAGTCAGCTTCCCAATTTTCTATTTCCTCAAACTAGAATTACTTTAGGCTGATCTAGTGCAAATATAGCATTTCAGATAAGGTATATTTAAAAAATGAAATAAAACAATAAAAGATATTCTTCTGAAGCTCCTTTGAATGCTTTTTTTAGCATTTGAGAAAGCCTTATCTCCATTTATTCTCCTAACAAATCTGTTAGGTAAAATAATTTTAGCTTTATTTCATAGATGGGTTAAATGGTCCAAGTTTAAAGGGCTAGGAAGTTGTGATCTATAATTCAAATTCACATATTCTGACTCCAAAATTCCCCTCAAATAACTTCTATATATTCTATTCAAACATAATATTTTCATTATTAATGATGACAATATTAATACTACTTAGCTATATACATACAACTGTACACATAGCTTATTTTTCTTCCAATATCTCTGTCTTTCTTTTCTAATGGAGCCTTCATTTCTCTTCCCATTTTTAGATTTTCATCGATGCACAGATGTGCATGTGCTTTCCCTACTCTTTCCAATGGCTACTCTATATTAGTGTTGAAGTAATATAATTGATACACAAAACAACAAATAGAATGAACATGCAAGATAAAATTTAAATACTAAAACAAATGTTTTTGTATTTTTCACACAACATAAATTATTATTATTGCAAAAGTCCTACTCTATCGTTTCCTCTCACCGTTATACAGATAACTAGTCATGGGAATAAATATATAAGATACACACATATTCCTAAAATATATTGTCTCATTTTGATAGTAAATTCAGTTCAGTTCAGTTCAGTCACTCAGTCGTGTCTGACTCTTTCCGACCCCATGAATCGAAGCACGCCAGGCCTCCCTGTCCATCACCAACTCCCAGAGTTTACTCAAATTCATGTCCATCGAGTCGGTGATGCCATTCAGCCATCTCATCCTCTGTCGTCCCCTTCTCCTCCTGCCCCCAATCCCTCCCAGCATCAGGGTCTTTTCCAATGTGTCAACTCTTCACATGAGGTGGCCAAAGTACTGGAGTTTCAGCTTCAATATCAGTCCTTCCAATGAATACCCAGGACTGATCTCCTTTAGGATGGACTGGTTGGATCTCCTTGCAGTCCAAGGGACTCTCAAGAGTCTTCTCCAACACCACAGTTCAAAAGCATCAATCTTTCCGTGCTCAGCTTTCTTCACAGATAGCAAATTAGAGCTTCATTAAAATATAGTATAATATTCTAGTTATGTTTCTGAGACTCATTCATGTTGTTCATAATTCTTTTGTTTTCACTTCTGTGTAATATTCCATCAGGTCAGGGATTAGCAAATCTCTTCTGTAAATAGTCAGATAATGAATTGTTTGGTTTTAGAGGGCACATGGTTTCTGTCAGAAGACTCATATGACATAGAGGAAAAGCAGCCTTACACAATATACAAACCAATGAGTGTGGCTGTGTTCCAATAAAATATAATAGAAGGCTTGCCTGCTTTGACTCATATTCTATAGTTTGCCAATTCTTGCATTGCATGAATATAACCAAACTTAGTTCTCTCTTCTCCTGTCTGTAGATACTTTTGTTGTTTTTAGTTAGCTATTATAAATGATTCTTGCTATGAACATTTTAGCAGAAGTTTCCTGGCACATATGTGTATACTTGGAAATGCAATTCCTAAATTTTAGTCATGCATATTTTTAAAGATAAAGCCATATTTTTCCCAGAGTGATTTTTAGCAATTTTCCATCTCACTAGAGTGTATAAAAGTCTCTGTTGATCCGCACCCTTGCCAAAACTTGTAATTGTCAGATTTCTTCACTCACTCCTGTCTAGCAAGTATAAAATTGTATCATATTGCCGTGTGAATATTCATTTCAACGATGTTAACAAAAATAGCTTGTGTTTTTATTTATTTGTAGAGACATGTGTATTTTTGTTTCTTTAAAATAATTATAAATGTCCTTTGCCTATTTTTGTACTTGATTTTTGTATTTTTTCCTGCTGAGTAAAGATATTCTTGAAAGTGATTCCTTTTCCGGTTATGTTTCAAAAGTCTTCTCTGGTTTGTGGCTTGTCTTTTTCTTCTCCTTATGATTTATTTCAAAAAGCAGCTTCTGATATTTCTGTTTACTCAGGCAATGTCTTTTGTTTTTGGATAGTACACTTTGTGAAAATATACTCATTAAGGTCATCAATACTGGCTTCAGATTTGCTTTTATGTTTAAAACTTTAATCCATCTGGAAGTGATATTTTGGGTATTGGGTACTGTAAAAATGCAATTTCAAAATAATTTCCCAGGTGGATACCCACCACCATTGTCCCACCACCATTTATTTTATAGACCACTTCCATCCCAGTGCAAAATGATGCAATTTTGACTACATATTGTTTCCATATGTTGTCTTTTTCTAAGCTTATTTTCTTTTCCATTGGTCAATGTTTCTATCTCTGACTTAATGCCAAAAAGATTTAATTACTAGTTTCATAAATGTTATAATAGCTGGGAGGAAATTTTTTCTTCTGAAAGCATTTTAGTTATACTTAGTTTTTTTATCTACATTTGAAATTTAGAATTATTTTATCAATTTCCTCAAATACCCTGCTGGGATTTTGATTAAAATTCTATCAAATTCATGAGTCAATTTTTGAAGAAATAATACTGTTAAAATGGTGACAGTTGTAAGTTTTTTTTCCAGGCATGTTAAAAATTCTCCATAAGAATCTTGTACAACTTTTGTTAGATTTATTCCTAGGTAATTTTTAACTAAGTAATTTAAATTTGTGATTTTCTTTTATAAATTAATACTTTAAAATTACATTTTACTTTGTAGGACATAGAAATGAAAAATATCTCATTAATTCAAATACTGCATCAATGATATTTTTGTAGTTTTATTCATAAAATTTAAAGCTTCTCATCTAGCATTCATGCTTCTTTTGTGTCTTAATTGCACTGACTGGGACATTCACAAAGATCAGAAATTGAGTGGGATACTGTGGGTTCGCAGTCTTGCTCACTAAGCAGTGGTTTGTGATCATCAATAAGAATAACATTGACTATGTGTTTCAGATAAACCCAGTCTAGTATTCCTGCCTGGAGACTTCCATGGACAGAGGAGCCTGGCGGGTTACAGACCACGCAGTCTCAAAGAGTGGACACAACCAAGCTACCAAGCACAGCATAAGACTTCTTCAGATCTCAATTTCAAGTTCTCTCAAGTAATTCTGAGTTTTCAAAAACTCAGTTTTCAAACATAGGCTTTGACTTTTTACTCACTTTGATCCCCTTTCAATATATCCCCACATTTACCTACAAAGTAATATGAAATTTCTTATTTAATAAATTTATCAATATAACAAATTTTGGGCTATGTAAGAGGATTTGTTTATAAAGTATCTTGGATAGAGTCTGCATCATAATTTCAAGAGAAACTATTTGAAAAAATAAATATTAGTACTATCAATCTTACACTGCTTATATTAGAATCTTTCATAATGTTCCACAACACCTGAGGAAACATTAGACATTTGTACTTAGGTGTTATGCACTGACTATCCATGTCTTCCTCAAATGTGTACATGGAAATCTTAACCTTCAATGTGATGGTATTAGGAGGTGGGTATCTTTTGGAGGAAATAAGATTCAGATTAGGTCATGAGGATGGAGCGATCATGAAGGGATTAGCATCCTTCTAAGAAGAGATGGAGGTATTAAGGCTTCATCTACCCTTCCATGTAAGGATACAGTGAGAAGATAACTGTCTATAAACCAGAAAAAAGACACTCACCAGAAACATAGCTGCAGGCATCTTGATCTTGAATTTCCCAACTTCCAGAAGTGTGAGAAATAGCTGTCTGTTCTTTAAGCTACTCAGTCTATGATCTTTAATTACAACAGTTCAGGCTAAGACACTAGGCATTTCTGCATGGTGACTATTCTACTCTCACTGATGCCAGAATTGATTCACTAAAAGCCCCTATGAGTGACCAATGTCATCAAAACTTCCATATACAATAGGGGCTCATTAGATGCAGGATTTAAAAAATGCATCTTAAATAACAGTTTGCAGTATATACACACACATGCTTCCTTCTTTCAATAGCTTAACAGAGAATTACTAGCTCACCAGATCTGTGCCTAAAAGCAGAACAGACTCATTTTACCCACTGGTTTGCTGAGGTCTCTCCTTTCTTATTAAAAAGCAGAGACATCACTTTGCCAACAAAGGTCTGTATAGTCAGACCTATGCTTTTTCTAGTACTCATACAATGGATGTCAGAATTGGACCATAAAGAATACTGAGTGAAGAAAAACTGATGCTTTTGAATTGTGATGCCAGAGAAGACTTGAGAGTCCCTTGGATTGCAAGGAGATCAAACCAGTCAATCCTAAAGGAAATCAGTCCTAAATATTCATTGGAAGGACTGATGCTGAAGCTGAAACTCCAATACTTTGGCCATCTGATGTGAAGAGCTGACTCATTGGAAATGACCCTGATACTGGGGAAGATTGAAGGCAGAAGGAGAAAGAGGTGGCAGAGAATGAGATGGATGAGATGGTTAGATAGCATCACTGACTCAATAGACATGAATTTGAGAAAACTTTAGGAGATAGTGGAGACCAGCATGCTGCAGTCCATGGGGTCTCAAACAGTCAGACATGACTGAACAACTAAACAACACCTTTCTTACAGGGACAGTTTTCCAACCAGAGGGCATCCATTGTTCTGGAGTTGCAGAGATCTCTATCCACCATCAATACAGAAACTTTACTTGCAATTTAGTCATGGTACACACCTGTCAATATTCTTTGCCCAGAGTAAGCTGTGGCAGGCTGAGAATGTGAGTGACCGTGCCCACCCAATGACTTTTCTGCCTATCAGTTTTCTCAGAATATGTGTGCTGCTGGTGATATATACCCATGACCCCTTTGCCTAATTTAATGTTCTGTCTTCTAAAATTCATTTCTTCAAAAATGATCTGATTCTGTTAATAGAAATTTAAAATATTTTGCTAATAGGAGGATATGCATCATAGTACTTAAATATCCTAATGGATATTGTTACTACCATCAGGACTCATCATTTTAGAACCTGAGGACATTTAGCATCTCAGGGCTTCATTCAAGAAAATTAATCTATATTTCTTTCAAAAAAATGTAACAGTTGATTGATATTTATTTTAAACCATTTCCTAGGGGTCTTGTTCAAACCACATCAGTTAGTCACATTTCACAATGAGTCTATAGACACACAAATGTAATACTTTTAAAAATCTTCACAATTTTGTATGATCCCATAATAATACTGATATTCATACAATAAAATAGAAGACAGATATGAAGAGTTCCAAATGTGTAACTTGTCCTAATACTCTGTGATCAACTTTACCATATCACAATTTGCAGATCTCTAAATAGGTCATGTCTCTAAATAGGTCCTTGATATGCCCCTGACAATCATCAACATTTTTAAATTACATAAATTTTATGTAACACATAAAGAAAGTATACTTTTATAAGAATTTGCTCATGTATTCACTCACTCTCAAAAGTGCATATGTGACTACAATCAAAAATATATTTAGTTTGTTGTTAAGATATTCTGAAGCATTTAACTGAGATGAGAAGACACATTCTCTGTGTGATTGATATTACATAAGCCCATGTTTTTAAAATTCCCCATTCTTAGGTAGATAAATTCACTGTATATAAAAGCATGATTTAAATGTAGAAGCTGCAGCAAAGTGGAGTAGCCATTTTCATTGCTAAATTTGTTCTTAAATTCTAAAATTAAGACATTGATTTGTTTTTAATCTTCAATTCCTATTTAAACATTTCCCCTCCAAATAATCATCATGCCTTTAGATCTGTATATATAAAGTGTTCACTGTCAAACTACAAAGTATTTTTATAGATTTGTTAATATGAAGAAAAATGTTACTTTTTGTTGAGTACTATTAAATTAGTGTATGAGTGAGAATGAGTGAGTGAAAGTCACTTAGTCATGTCCGACTCTTTGTGACCCCATGGACTATATAGTCCATGGAATTCTCCAGGCCAGAATACTAGAGTAGGTAGCCTTTCTCTTCTCCAGGGGATGTTCCCAACCCAGGGATCGAACCCAGGTCTCCCACATTGCAGGCAGATTCTTTACCAGCTGAGCCACAAGGGAAGCCCAACTAGTGTATAAGTAAACAATAATTTTAGTAAGCTGCAAGTAGTTAATTTGCTACTAATATGATGGTGATTTAACTTGGAATCAGCCATTTGGTCATTTCACATTTTATGTTCCTAAAAGTAACCATGTAAACTTAAATATTAGGGAAAATGTTAGATTACTAGAATGATAGTAGCCATCAAATAAGAACAAATTAGAACTGGGTTTCTTCTCTTCTCCATTTTAATGTTTACAACTTTCTGTTCTCTCAACTCTATACCATATATTCCAATCTATTTTCTTGATGTTTCTTTGACTATCTTGTTTTAATACATGAATTCACAAAATAATAAATATTCCTATTTAGAAGAACAACGACAGCACTTATGACTAAGCTTTGAAGATAATTTTCTAACCAATTCAACAGTGATTATTGATTATTCCTTATATTCCAAACAAGGGAAAAAAAAGCATAGCAACTACAGCTTTTCAATATATGCTCACCATTTATTATTGTTGTTGTTCAGTTGCTCAGTGTATTAATTCCAGGTGTGATTTAATTTTGGTTTGAGTATTTCTTATTTTCCTTAAAAGTAACCTACCAAAAAAAGAAAAAGAAAAAGATACAAGACAGAAACAAGCCTTAGGAGCTGGATTTCTGCTCAACAAAATTTGGCATAAAGATTGCAACATATCATTTCTACTTTAAGTCATCCAAAATTGCGGAGATTATTTCAATTACTGACTAATGGGAACTCATTTAGGTCAGGCTCAAATGGAACCAAGGTTGTGAAATAAGAGAACAGCTCAAGTCAGCTCTAGGATGAAGGGAGAAAGCTGCCACCTCCCTGAACCCTACCGGGTCATGGAATATGAGATGGGTCATGAGGCATGAGACAGGGAACAAGGCGGTGAAGTAATGGTGCTCTAGTGTTACGTGGTGGATTGTTTCCCCCCAAAACTCCTATGTTGAAGCCCTCACACCAAGTCCCTCAGAAAGTTACTGAGTTGAACAGCCTTTAAAGAGGGAAAGTCACATCACATGGGTGGGACCTTTTTAATATGACTTCTCTCAGAAGAGGAGATTAGAACACAAACAGACACAAAGGTAAAAGCTTGCGAGGTACAGAGACAAAATAGCTATCTGCAAATCAAGGAGAGAGTTCTTGGAGAAGTCACTGGCAACAGTAAGTAGAGCTGCTATGAATATGCAAGGGTCGCCATTTTTGTATATATCACTTCTCTTCGGTAAATATAATTTGTTCCATATTTTTCCCAGTACTTGATATTTTCATTCTTAAAAATTGTCTTAAGCTTTTCATCTTTAAATTTTTAATCATTGTAGTGGATGTAATATGGTATCCATTATAGTTTTAATTTTCATTTCTCTGATGATTGAATATGTTGACCACCATTTACTTACTTGACATTTGTATATCTCCCTTGACAAACTCTGTGTTCAAGTCTTCTGCTCAAGAAAAAAAGTAAATTACTTGACTTTTATTTTTCAACTGTAAGATTTATCTATATTTTTTCAACAGAAATAATTTTAGATATGTGTATTATGAATATTTACTTCCATATGTAGCCTTCTTTTCACTTTCTTATGGTGACTTTTGATGAGCAGAAGTTTTCCATTTTGATGGTATACAATTTTTTCTTTGATTAGCTATTTTTGCACCCTCTGTAAAATGCCTTCTCTTATCATGACTGAGAAAATATTCTCCTCTTAATCTTTTATTGGTAGATATGTTATATAGATATGTCTTTAGGTCTATAAAATATCTCAAATTGACTTTGATGTACATTATGAGATGAGGGTTGTGGGTTTATTTTTTATATAATTATCTACTTGCTTCAATATAACTTGTTAAAATTCTTCCTTTATCTCATTTCTTTTCTTTAGTCCTCACATACATGGTGAATCTATTTCTAAATACTCTGTTCTTTTCCACTGAACTATTCATCTATGATTATGCAAATGACATATTATCTCAAACATTGTAATTTTATAGTCAATTGTGAAATCAGCTAATGTGGGTACTCCAACTATTGTCTTTATTTTCTAGATAATTTTGGCAACTTAAAGTTATTTCCTCATTTCCCTACAATTTTGTAATCAGTGTGGCAATTTCTACAAAAACAACTACTGAAGTATAAATGAGTTGTAGGTATGTATATGTGTAGTGACATTAAGTTATAATTTTGTACAAATATGTGTAAATACAGATGTAAAACTCTCTTTGTATATATCTAATAAAGATATATCTTTCTCAGATATATTTTTCAGGAGTATACATGTTGTCAGCAACACTAAAGAAGAAAGGAGAGATGCTGTTAATCATGGGTGATAGAAGTTGATCAGTAGTTGGGCTCTTTAAATTTCCTTATTTATCAATCAGAAAGCTGAAGCAGACTAGGTTAATTATTCTGTTATATTTCTTCTTTCAAATTCTCAAAATAAATTGAGGTTACAGCATGGGGGTACTTTTCCAAGATCACAGAGATGGCTAATGGAATATGTCTGTAATCCCATCCAGTGTTCTTTCAGACAGTTCCAGATGCTATCACAAGTTCCAGTTCCTAGAATATCATAACCCCAAAATTAATAAGACACATTTGGAAAACAAATCATAATGTTCTGATTAATATATTCTACTCCCAGCAAATGGTGTGTTCTAGTTCTATTTTTCATTGTATTTTGTGCCTTGAATTTTTGTTTTGCTTTTCCATGTATCTGAAAGTTATTACAATCCTTCAAACTCAAGGTTTAAATTTTTAATGAATTTTGTCATTTGTTATTGACAGGTTTGTTAAAGTATACTCTGTATGCATCTTTTATTTCTAGTAACAAGAGTTCTGTATACAGTTCATAAAGAAGACAAGCATCTTAAAGAATTATAAGTCTCACCATATTGCCAGCAGAACCTCTTATATGAGTACTTGGAAAATAATTATTGATTAGATAATAGTAACAATATAACCATAGCTAACATTTATGATGTCTTTACTATGTCCAGACATTTTTCTTTCTTTCTTTTTTTTTTTTTTGACTCAGGTACTTTTATTGTGCACATTTGAAAAATGAGAGCACAGTTGAGATTAAAGAACTTGCTCAGTTTATAACTCAGATAGTGGAGGGGTTGGGAACAAGCTTAGGTAATCTGATTTCAGGATCTTATGCATAGAACACTAGACTATAGAGTCTTTCATGATCAACATTGAAAATGTATCATTTCTTTTAAATGTTGGCTAAAAAGCACTGCAAACTGTGTTTTTATTTTGATGTATATCTTTATATATCTTCCTTTTAAATGTCAACTAAATTGAAATCTCCTTTGACTAATTATAATAAAAGCAACAAGATCTCTATGACTGATAATTTAATGTCTAAACTATTTAAGATTTGAAGAAAAAAGGTTGCAGTAACATTTTTAGTATGGACCTACCTTTAGATGGTTGAGACTACTGGATCTCTTTTAGGGTTAGGGAAAATGTGTTTGGATAAATTTAAAGGTTTAATAAATTATTGCTGCCTTTTTAATGTTATTATTGGTGATTTAGTTACGGTAAGAGATTTCTTACCCTCCAATAAAAATTTAGTGAACTGCCTGGATTTCCTTGGTGGTCCAATAATTAAGATTCCATGCTTCAAGGGGGCACAGGTTAGATAAAACCATAAAGAATTTGTCTGCAATGCAGGAGACCCAAGTCATTTCCTGGGTTGGGAAGATCCTCTGGAGAAGGAAATGACAACCCACTCCAGTATTCTTGCCTGGAGAATCCCATGAGCAAAGGAGCCTGGTGGGCTATAGCAATAGAGTCATAAAAAACTGAGCAACTAACACTAGGGAACTAATATCCCTCATGCCACAACAGAGCAGCCAAAAAATAAAAAAAAAGAGTGAACTGCCAAGTTCTGCCTAAGGAGGACAACTGTTTTGTTTGTACCCAGGATCACATGCCCGCTTGACTAATTAAAGCATCTCTCCAGGCATTCCTCCTCTCTCTTCTGCATCATTAGCTTCTTTCCATTATCTTGAAATCCTAGCTTATCTTTACACATGCTGATTTTTGTTCTAACATGTCACATGCCTCCTCAAACTCTACAACAGTTTCCTATCCATATTCATTTCCTATGGCTTATGAAACAAGTTACTGCAAACATGGGTTGTTTTAAAAAACACATTTATTCTCATACAGCCTGCAGATCAGAAGTCCAAAATGAATTCACTAGACTAAAATCAAGGAGTTAAGAAGATGCTCTAGGGCAATAGCCTTTTCTAGCCTTTTTCAGTCTCTAGAATCACATTCCTCACATTCTGAGTTTTGAAGCTCTTTCTTAAGTCATTAAAGCTAGAAGTATATAGCATCTTATTTCAGCAGTCTCATTGCTTCCTTCCTCTGTGTCAAAATTCTCCCTTCCGACCTCTTATAATGACCCTTGTGAAAACATTTATGGTAAATGTGGATAATCTAGAATAATCTCTTCATGTTAAGATCCTTAAC
Source organism: Cervus canadensis (assembly GCF_019320065.1). Lineage (NCBI taxonomy): Eukaryota > Metazoa > Chordata > Mammalia > Artiodactyla > Cervidae > Cervus > Cervus canadensis. Next base: position 15,943,223 of record NC_057404.1, on the reverse strand, counting down.
TGAGTCACATTTGGAAAGTTCCTTTTGCCATATAAAGTAACATTCATAGATTCCAGGGGTGAGGATCTTGATATCTGAAGGAAGGGTGTGGCATTAGTCAACCTTCTCTCAAATAATATTAAATAAAATATCTTAAAACGACCTGCTCTTGTCTGGCCTCCAACACCTTCTCTGGCCTAATGCACTATCACTGAGGCTTTGCTACTGACTTCTGAGTGCAGTGACTTCTTGCATATTCCCTTTGCATACCAACTGTGCTCCTCTTTCAGAGACTTTGCAAATGCTGCGTCCTCTGATTCGAATGCTCTTAGACAAACACTGGACCACCTCCTTCACCTTTCCATTGATGTCTTTCACACTGTTGCACTATCACAGATTTCCCACACCAGATAAAAGCATAGTAGCATCTTCCTCATCTCCATTTCCCTAAATTGTTTTCTCTTTTTTCTACATCATGATCATCCCCCGACACATAAATGTGTTTTGCTTGTCTCTGCCTACTAGAGAGAGTAGGGAGCTCTCTAGACTATAAGCTCCCTGATTGCAGAAGCTGTATTAGTATCGCTGCTGTGTCTCCAGTGCCTAGAAGAACACTCACTTCTTGAGTCAGTGTTTTCAAGTTCGTAGGTCTTGGACTTGTCAGTGAGATTCCTCATGCAACAAGAAAAGAAAAGAAAACAACAACAACAACAAGGATTATGAATCAACATAAGTGAAATGATAGATAAGTAATTTATTTTGAATCAAAGGAAAGTCCAAAAAACAACAAAATGGATATTTCACTCCATTCACTTGCAAAGTACACCAAATGTTTATGTTATAATTTATCTCTAGAAAGGGTATGAAAAAACATAAAGAGAAATTGGGGTTGTGTATTAATTACCTAAAACCTTAACTCATGACACAGAACTCTAAAGACCTGAGTATTTTATTACAATCACCCATTTTTTTCCCAATAGGATTGTATATATATAATGATAAATTCTGGCTTAATATTCAACATAAACTTTAAAGAAGAAAAAAATATTTTGGAGTAACTGGCATAATATTTGGATGCAAATTATTCAGTCTGGGTAAAAACTCTGCCATCTATTTGCTATTTGACCTCTGCTACAAAGTACTCTACAAAGATTGCTGAGAGAAATATCAATAACCTCAGATATGCAGATACACCACCCTTACGGCAGAAAGCAAAGAAGAACTAAAGAGCCTCTTGATGAAAGTGAAAGAGGAGAGTGAAAAAGTTGACTTACAGATAAACATTCAGAAAACTAAGATCATGGCAGCTGATCCCATCACTTCATGGCAAATAGATGGGGAAACAGTGGAAACAGTGTATGACTTTATTTTAGGGGGCTCCAAAATCACTGCAGATGGTGATTGCAGCCATGAAATTAAAAGAAACATACTCCTTGGAAGAAAAGTTATGCCCAGCCTAGATGTCATATTAAAAAGCAGAGACGTTATTCTGCCAACAAAGGTCCATCTAGTCAAGGCTATGGTTTTTCCAGTAGCCATGTATGGATGTGAGAGTTGGACTATAAAGAAAGCTGAGCACTAAAGAATTGATGCTTTTGAACTGTGGTGTTGGAGAAGACTCTTGAGAGTCCCTTGGACTGCAAGGAGATCAAACCACTCCATCAGAAAGGAAATCAGTCCTGAATATTCATTGGAAGGACTGATGTTAAAGCTGAAACTCCAATACTTTGACCACTTGATGCGAAGTACTTGAAGTACTTGACTCATTGGAAAAGACCCTGATGCTGGAAAAGATTGGAGGCGGGAAGAGAAGGGGACGACAGAGGATGAGATGGTTAAGTGGCATCACCAATTCAATGGACATGAGTTTGAGTAAACCCCGGGAGTTAGTGATAGACAGGGAGGCCTGGCGTGCTTCAGTCCATGGGGTTGCAAAGTGTCAGACATAACTGAGTGATGAACTGAACTGAATTGAACAAAGTACTCGAAGAAAAAATTATTCCTCTAAAAAAATGATGATAAAACACCTTATTCATCATGAGATGGAAGTTAAATCTCATATGTGACATTGATTTGCAAACTCTAAATCCCAACATTAGTATTTTTACTAAAGAAATAACACAGTTCTACTCGTAATATTTCTCATGGATTCAGTAAATCTATTTTTTTGAAAACTAATCTTATTCAAGGACTAATTTTATAAACTTGTAGCCATACAAGTAGAGAGAGAGAGAAATATACCACACACACACACACACACACACACACACACAAGTATATCTAGAAAATCTCTCAGACTGAACAAGCCCCAGAAAATGGTGAAGGACAGGGAAGTCTAGGGTGTTGCAGTCCATGGAATCTCAGAGTCAGCCACATCTGTGTGACTGAACAACAGATTGAACCAAAGAGGTGGTAACCAATATTATTGATTACTTAGGTATTTTGAATATTACTATATTGCCTTGTATATGTTGTTTTTTAATCCTAAAAATATTCCAATTTGATTAAAATTGGAAATTTACAGATATTAATTTATTTTCTCAAAGGCACAGAGAATTATTGATTATTTCTAGGATGCTGAAGAAATCAAGTTGTTCAGACCCCCAACTTGTAACCCCCTCACCTCCCATCAATTATTAGTTGAGTTTCCTGGTGAAGTGATACTGGTGTTCTAAATATTTCTGTATATCAGCAAATGTACTGATACTTTTTCTTTTTTTTTTGGCATGTGTGCTTAGTCGTGTCCAACTCTGAAACTCCATGGACTGAAGCCTACCTGGCTCCTATATCCACCGGATTTCCTAGGCAAGGATAGTGGAGTGGGTTGCCATTGCCTTTTCCAGGGATCAAACCTGCATCTCCTGCATTGGCAGAAACATTCATTACCACTGAGCCACCTGGGAAGCCCTTTTTTTTTTTCCTTTTACAGTTCCCGAATACAACTTAGTAATATTAACTTCATTAAGGTCTGGCTATATTTTATTCCATGTCCATTTTTTACTCATGTAAATCCATAATTCTGGAATATTACACTGTTTTTCCACATCCTTGGGCAGGAAGAGAGTACAACAATACAATTTATACTTAATTATGTCTCTATGGTGTTACAGATATTGCCTACCTCTCTCATTTCAATTCCCCTACTTTGAAGTGCAGTAAAATTGTCTTTGTGTACACATCTGTGTGTTTGAGTGTGTGTCCTCACAAGTATTTGGGAGGAAATATTTCTTAAACTTAATGAAGTGAGAATGATTACCAACAATCTTTATAATAACAGAAGCTAAGATTAAGTGCTGCTGGAGTTAGATGAGACACAATCAAGGAAGCTGCACTTAATAGATGTTAGTTTTTGATAAATATATTGTCCCAACTCTAGATTTAAAACAACATTGGGGAAGAATGTGGTTTAAAACTGATTATTGAGACCACTAGTGTTTTTGAAAACCAACAGACAGGTAATGCTTCTTAAACCTAAACTCTCAGAATAAAACCAAGTGTGAAATTCTAACAAAGCTTCCTCATCTTTTATTAATCTGGCTCTAGGAAGATGCTTTATGATGAGCTTCATAGCATTTTTCAAATACAAAGATAAAAACTATTATAATTACTACTAAATTACTGAAGCAATCTCATTTATTATTACTATTCTCCTATTAATATTTTTATCATAGTTATTAATTCTTATGTAAAAATACAGAGATATGATAAATATAAGTAGCTCTAAAATAAGTTCAGGGGAAATTCCTTATTAGAGGTAATTATTATAGTTCTATGGAAATTTGGGGAGAAATTTCATATTATCAACTATTTGTTTTTCATAGAGAATTAATGATTTATAGAAAGATACACAAAACAAATTTTAATTTTCAGAAAATTTTAGGGAAACATTACAACACAGTTTGAAATTGATTGCCACAATTAATCATTTTTTATTGAGTTTCATTCTTTCTTCAGTTTTTCATATAGACTCCCTGTTAAAACATTTTTATGCCATTCCTCATCGTTTATAGATCATTAGTAAAGAACTATCTGAAAAAATATGTACACTATATTTTATCTGTCTTTTCACAATATCACTTGAGAGATACAAAGGTCCCAGTAAGTTAGAGTAACGCTTGTGGAATATGCTATGTTTTGACAAATTTTGGCAGAAATAATTTTTTAAAATGTTGATTCCAGGTTTCTGAGAACTATTTCCCATAGGAATTAAGAACTAAAACACCCTGACAGAGACTACAAATTTGGACTTAGTTTCAGTTAGTCACTTCAGTCACTCAGTCATGTTATACTCCTTGTGACCCCATGGACTGTAGCATGCTAGGCCTCCCTGTCCTTCACCACGTCCCGGAGCTTGTGCAAACTCATGTCCATTGAGTTGGTAATGCCATCCAACTATCTCATCCTCTATCATCCCCTTCTCCTCCTGCTTTCAATCTTTCCTAACATCAGGGTCTTTTCTAATGAGTTGCCTCTTCACATCAGGTGGCTAAAGTATTGGAGCTTCAGCTTCAGCATTGGTCCTTCCAATGAATATTCAGGACTGATTTTCTTTCAGATGGACTGGTTGGATCTCCTTGCAGTCCAAGGGACAATCAAGAGTCTTCTCCAACACCACAGCTCAAAGTCTAAATAATAAGTTGAAACTGATAGAACCATGGAGTAGTTCAAATTTTCACATAATTCCAAGTATTTTATAGAGGGGAAATCAAGTCTAGATTGAGGGAATACAGAATATTCCGTGATCTATTTGAGGGCTAGGACAATTTCATACCTTCTGTGTTTTTCACAATGTCCATAATATAGAGCATTATAGTATGCATTAATTAAATAATATGCATAAAACAGTAATGTGTGTGTGGATCCTAAGTTAACTTGTTTTAGTATCTGTCCTTAAAAGTCCTAATTATATTTATTCAATGTTAATATTCACTGTGTATGATCCCTCATAGAAATGTTATCTGTAAAAGTTATATAAAAAACATTTCTAGTAACATTCACTGCCTTTTCTCATCAAAATGTGGAGCAATAAGGAAGGCTGAGCACTGAGGAATTGATGCCTTCGAACTGTGGTGCTGGAGAAGACTGAGAATCCCTTGGACTGCAAGGAGATCAAACCAGTCAATCTCAAAGTAAATCAACCCTGAATATTCACTAGAAGGATTCATGCTGAAGCTCCAATACTTTGGCCACCAGATGGGAAGTGCTGTCTCATTGGAAAAGGCCCTGATGCTGGGAAAGATTGAAGGCAGGAGGAGAAGGGGACGACAGAGGAAGAGATGGTTTGATGGCATCAATGACTCAAAGGACATGAGTTTGAGCAAGCTCCAGAAAAACAGTGAAGGACCAGGAAGCTTGGCATGTTGCAGTCCGTGGGGTCAGAAAGGGTTGGATATGATTGAGTAACTGCACAACAACAACCTGAGTGTATTCTTTAAAAAATGCTGCCCACAGAAAGGCTTTCTTGGAATATATTGTAGTTAGCATTTTAATTTCAATATCCTAAAGAGGGGAAAAATATATTTCTGGTTAAGAATAGTGAAGTAAGTAGTAAAATTAACTACAACACAATATGAGGTTTGTGTCACACCTTTGATTGTTCTCTCATGTCCCATCACCACAGTCCCCACATAAAGGCAAGAAGAGATTCGGTGAGCTATTTTGTTTGTTTTTTCACTCAAGAAGTTAAGCAAGGAAAGCTCTAGATGTTTGAGGGGAAAGACAGTGAAGGTTACTAGAAGCTAGCTTCCTGATTCTCTTCATCCCCAGCTTCTGGAAGTCATTTGGATGCTTAAGTGGTGTAAAACAGGCGGGCTTCCCAGGTGGTGCTAATAGTAAAGAACTACATGCTTTCCAGTGACAGATACTTAAGAGATGTAGGTTCTATCTCTGGGTCTGGAAGATCCCCTGGAGGATGGCATGGCAACCCACGCCGATTTACGTGCCTGGAGAAGCCCAGGGACATAGGAGCCTGGCAGGTGCCAGTCCACTGGGTTGGAAGGAGTTGGACATGACTGAAGCAACTTAGCAGGCAAGGGGGTAGCCAGTCACTTAATTCTGCTCACTCTCCCCACACTGAAGACAGTTGTGGTGGTCCAAGAACACATCAAATCATAAAAGTTTACTTCTTGAGCTCCTTGTAAAATCTTCTTTCTAGATACATTTATGCAACCACTCAAAATCCAAGGGTCCCTAGACATAAATTAGGTTTTGGGGCTTAGATTCTCCAGTCTGGTGAGATTCACCAGCAAGACTTGCTGTCATTATTCAGAAACTCCTCCCTAAACTCTTTCCACTCTCCATTGTGAACTGAGTCTCTGACACTATATACCACCTCTACCTCCAATCCCCAGATTCAGAACTGATGTTCAAGATATCTATAAGCAACAAAATGGCAGCTGACCAAAGTGTTGCCATATAATTGCTTCACTTGTTTATATTTGGGTCACTCTTGTCCTAGCATCATAGAGGACATGGACTTCTTCTATTACTCCCTCTCCCCAAGACATGGCCACAGAAACAAATGACAAGAACGTAACAGCAATTAAGTGATCAAATTTCCTATATGAATGATGCAACTTCTAAAAACGAATATATGATGTGTACTCATACTAAAGATTTTTCACTAATACATTTGGGGAGGAGAGCAGGTTTAGAGAATAGGTTTCTGAAGACATCAAGAGGTACTATTTTCTATCCTCCATATTCAGGTGAACTCATTATTTGTACCCTGTCAAATTAATGAGAAATGAGAGATATTTTTAAAACCAAAATCCAGGAAAAAAACATTTACAAATGCCTGAGAGATTTACTCATATGTGATTTCATTAAATATCTAGAGACTGAAACCTAGACTAAATTATCTATCGGGAATTTTAAGATCCTGAGATTGCTTAGGAGCTTTCAATTAGCAAGGCTTAGAGGAAATATGTTTTATATTGCCTTATTGTGGTAAAATTTCCATCCTTTAGGTCATATATTAATATAAATCTTTTGGCTTTATAAAATAATTGTGAAATTAGAGATCAAAGATAAGAAAGATTGAACAAAGTCATGTTATTTTAATAAAAAGTCTATGATTACCAATAACTAGGGTGACCATAAGGCCTGGTGTACCTGGGAGGGTTCCAGGCATATCAGTGGTTCTAGTTTAGTTATTAATAATATCCTCTCTCATTCTCTAAAATGTTATGGTTAGGATGATTAACTATATAGCCATACTTCCCATAACTCATTAAAACAAGTGCTCTCTGTTTCTATTCTCCATTATTTTTATTTTGACTTGCTTTAGGAGTGAATTATCTTTTCTTTATTTCTCTTTTGTCAGGCTATTCTTTTTCCAGAAATATAAAAATATAGTTATTTGAGAATATTGCTTTGAAGCAAATTTATATTCTTTGCTCTTTGACTTATTAGCATAGGATCATTATATTTCAGTTTAATAAATGCTGAGCTAAAGATTATAATAAAAATAACTTGGACCAACTTGGTTCAATGTGAAAAATTAAGAAAATTTATTCATACCTTATGTTACATATGTATATATATATGTGTGTGTGCATATGTAAGTATATATTGCATATATGGAGACAGAGAGACAGATGGACAGAGAGAGACAGATAGAAAAAGATCAAGATACAAATATACAAATGTATATATTCTAGAAAGAATGGAAAAATATTAATCTACATCTAAAAACACTTAGTGCTACATCTAAAAACAATTTCTTTTTTTCTTTTTTCTTAATATTAAAAAGGCTCTTGGAATAAACAGCTTCAAAGCACAGCTTGAAATGGACCAATTGTGAGGAGCAGAGCGGCAAACTTATGTTACCATGCGCAACTGTAAATAGACTTCCAGACAGCTAAAATGTGTCATTTCGAAGGAATGTGTCTCATTTATGCATTGTTTAGATTGATTGAAATACATTCCTCTCACCCAGTTTCTGGGCAAGTGTTTCAATTAAGTGGGCACAAAATCTATCCTAGTGCAGTGTTCTATTATTCTGCTCTGTAGTATATAATTGTGTGTGACTTTGTATTTGTGGAAGCCTTCAGCTGTCGGGAAAATAACACATCTCTTTCAAGATAATAACCGTAACTTTTCTCAGTGGAAACTCTTGTTTGGTAAAAAACCCACTGATGCCGGAACCACAGGGCATTTATTTTCATCAATGTATTAGAAAAAAAAAAAAAAAGGGAAATGTACACAGCTAGTAAAATCTGCAATCAGCAAAATATGAATCTATGTAAAAAGGAAGCAACATTACATGGAAGAGGGTACTACATAATATTTTTGGATAGAAATGATGTCTCTATATTGGAGATGAGTCATGGGTATATTAAAGATTATCCAGTACTCACATCTCCCACTGGCCTGAATTAGTAAAGAAACAACAGTAAACAAAGACTCGAGTTCATTCTCCACTGTTGTTGTTGTTTAGCCACTAAGCCAGAGCGACTGTTGGCCTATTTTAGCCATGAAGCCTGTGCGTGCATGTTCAGTTGTGTCTGACTCTGCAACCCCTTGGACTGCAGCCTCCAGGCTCCTCTGTGCATGGGATTTTCCCGACAAGTGCTGGAGTGGTTGCCATTTTCTTTTCCAGTGACTTTCCTGATCCAGAGATGGAACCTAAGTCTCTTGCATCTCCTGTACTGACACGTGGATTCTTTACCGCTATCCCACCTGGGAAGCTCTAACTGCACTGTAACATAAATATTGTGATACACTGATGTCTTGAGAGCTATTCACATTAGGTTATAAGTTTAGTTCTACATTGAATGGATTCAACTTTTTGTTGAATTTATGTTCCATAAGTTTCTTATTTCCTTAAGGTAAAAAACTTAAGAATGTTGGAGTGATGTTTAGTCAAATATAATTTTTTTTACAAATCTAATTTCTATTTTTTGAAAGACTCATACTTGGCAAATACAGACATACAGAGGCAGGCACACACACACATTCAACTACACAGAATAAAAACATGAGGGCAGATCATGTAATTTTATGTCTAAAACTGTATCTTGCAAAATGGAATAGTAGAAGGAGCTTTGTTTGAGATTAGAAAACTTAGAATCCTAGCTCAGCTTTGTCATCATGCTAGCTGTATATATGTGACTAAATTAGTTACTTTTGGATCTTTATTTCCTCCTCATTCAAAAGAAAGAGTCTGTAAACATCTAAGTAGTTTTCAATCTTTCTATTTTATCTAGGAATGATTTACATTTGAAAAAATTCAGAAATTCTTATAGGCTTTGTCCATGGTATGTACCACATTTTGTTTTGAAAAATTTGCTTTTTAAGAAAATATCATGGAGGTTAAAAGATTTCCCTCCTGCAAAAATCAAATTTGAGTTTCACAATATTACATTTTCCATGGATTGGATGTTAAATCACTAACCAAATATTTTTACATTGTCATGATTATTCCTGGAAGTAAACTGGGGTCTAATGAGCTTTTAGTCACTGTCTAAGAAGACTTGATAATTGAAATGGGACACACAAAATAGGAGCATGCTACACCAGGAGGTCTCAGCATTTGATCTTAACTTTAAAAAATAATGTCTATCAGGACATTGCCAGCTGCTTTTGCTTGACTTTTCTATAGTTCACATTATTTATCATCAATAATTTATTTTCTAAATCTAACTTCTTATATTCCATCATGTAGACTACAAGTACCCTTGTTATGGACTTCTCATTTTGATGATAGCTATTATAAAATATCCATTCTCACAAGCCTAGAAATTACTCAGAATCAGGTTGGATCAAGTATGAGCTTTCTCATTTGTTTAAACTCATTTATTTAATCTTTGAGGAATTGTGAGTTGGCCAAAGTCATAGAACAAAATTTATGGAGTCAGAATTGTAGCAACCATTTTCAATGATTTCAGATCTGAGCCCACTCTCTAGGCAGCTTTTAAATGCAGATGTTTTGGTATTTGAATCTGAGTAGTTTGCTGCTTTCTATATTGAGAATATCCTTTGGAGTTATAAGAGAGTTGTAAATTGCCATAATTGCTCCAAATTCTTTATTCATTGCTGTATCTACCCTCTTTAGAATGTGACTTTAAAGTTTCTCCAATGCAGAGTCTGTTTCTCCTCCATTTGAATCTGGATTGGGACTTACTTTGGCCAACAGAATTCAAAGGAAGTAATATCAGACTGCATCCTAGGATTCAAAATAACTTACGTGCTTCTGTTCAATAACTTGGAAACCTAAGGAGCTGCCTTGAAAATAGCCTAGGCAAGCATGATGGAAGATGGGAGTCCTCGTGAAGCAAAGATGAGACATTCCAGCATAGACCAAGCTAGTTCAGCCAGCTCCCAGTCCGCCCAGTCCAGCAAAGATTAGATGTACCTAGCTGTCCCCACAACCTCCCTTCCAAATCACCACCCCCTTAGATTAGTTATTTTAAATCACTAAGGATTAGAGTTGGGCTTTCCTTATTGCACTAGTGGTAAAGAACCTGCCTGCCAATGCAGGAGACATAAGAGATACGGGTTCTATCCCTGGATCAGTGGTATGTGACATAGCAAATGCTGTTTGTTTTTTGTTTTTTGTTTGTTTGTTTGTTTTTTTAAGATGATAGTTCATTCTACTGGAAAATTTGGGGGAAGTTTCCGTATGTGATTTTACTAATTTAGTATATATATTTTTTAAGATGATAGATCATTCTACTGGAAAATTTGGGGGAAGTTTCCATGGATGATTTTACTAGTTTAGTACATTAAAATCTCTGACTTTAACTGCACTACAGAAAATAGTTTTAAAAGATGGTAGAGACAAAATCTCTACATACTGTGAGAAGTGAGAATAATTAAAATTGTTTGACAAGGATTTTAGCCATATTTATATTGCATTTAATGGAAGCATTTGTTAGTTACAGTACCTGTGCAGGCATTTTTCAGTGAAAGAACAAGTTATTCTGAGTCTAGTGAACCTGCTTGTAAGTTTCCAGTTTATAGACTTAAAGAAATGAAAAAGATGACCGGAGCAGCATTACTGCCATTCAAGAGAGTAATGGGTCAATACTCATCAATATAAGGGAGATGTGTCAGGAATTTTGAATGCTCTAAGGGGATCTTTATAATTCCTCTATAAATTCCTACCAAATAAATCTATACATTTTTTTTTCTGCAAGACCTGTAGCAGATTTCTACAATGCTCTAGAATGTCAATTTGGCATTGGAAACTGCTGTTTCACAGCAGAAATTGAAAGCAACCATCATGGTTATGCTGAGAAAAGTAATAATTTGCAATTCAAGGGAAGCTTAGACTTAAAAAAAAATAACTGACTTTTTCATGAGGTTTTAATTCAGATATCATTATCAAGAATAGAGTACATGTTGCAATGAAATTCAACAGCTTTCTCACTGAGCACTGCTTTCAAGTGTTCCCGTGAATTGATACAGTCATTATTCTATCAAAATAAACATTCATTGACTAATTATACAGTTCAAGACATTGCCCTGAGCCACTTTGCATAGTGGAAAGATTCCTGCTTTGAAGTATCAAATATATTTGCTTTGTTTCAGACCTTCTGTACTTGCAGGGAGCCACTGACTTTGGTCCTAGCTAAACATAATAAATTAAAACTGGCAAAAAGCAAAAATAGGAATGTCTCATGTATACTCTCTCATGCCTTTGTGACATTAGAGACATTATTGTTATTACTGCGTTTCTTGTGTTAGTGTCTTAGAAATATAAACCTAATTGGAGTTTCAAAAATGATTGCCCATTTCCAAGATACACTGTTTCTTCAGAATGTACTCATGTTACAATGCGCATTATTTAGAAAGCCCCCCTCAGAAAGAAATACACATATATATGTATTCATTTATAAACAGATATATGCATATTTATTTATAAAAAAATGCTCCCAGTTCAACACTGAAATTAATTCCAACAGTAGCACATTTATGTTCAATGAAACATCACTATGAGTGCTTGATAAATGCTTTTCAATGATTCATTTGGGGAACATTGGTATTTATTTATACATTAAAGATTATTATTTGATGACATATATAAAATATATAAAAAGAAACACCTACAACCGAGCTTTTCAGGAGAGTTTAAAAATGAGTTTATAATGGTGTCAATTGTTAACGTCATCTGTTGGTAAGGTAAATTAATTCAACATTTTGTGTCAATCTTCATTTATATGTACATAGGCAGAACCATTGTTATGATATTTGCTCATACTAAATTGGCTTCTCATATCATATTACTTTCCTTGGATGATAGTCATAGCATTTTAGTAAACTCCGTTTAACTTTAATAGCTATTAATAGGAAATTCTTTCTTCTTTCAAATAGTTGTGAATCCTTATGCTATTTTAGTTGAACCAAACTAAAACACATGCACACACACTAAGTGATTCAACTTAATATCCTTTAATAGCTCAATCTGTTCTACCCAAAGCACCTGGAAAAGTATTGGATGTTTTGATATATCTGGGTATCTATTTCTTCATATTCGTTTTCATTAGTCAGGGTCTTTTTGTTGTTAAATGGGAATAAGAGTTAACAGATACAAAAAAAAAAAAAAAAAAGTGGACAAGATGTTGTGACTGCATTAGTTGGAGGCTACGAAGAAGTCATTTTCAACAATGGAGATTGAACCATGTTCTGAGAGAGAGAAAAAGGGAAGAGGCATGGAAAATAACACAAAATGCAGTAGTATATTTCATTCCAAAGAAAAAGCTAAAGAACAGTTGCCTCATCCACTCATCATTTTCTGGAGTACAGCTCTTATTCCCATGAGGACCAGTTAAGTATTGTAACCATTCAGTAATGGAATCATTCAAATGAACTTCTATTTTTGGCAAGCAAAACTTCTAAAACTTGTGTAGCTTTAAAACAATATTTTGGTTCTATTGTGAGTCATTTTATTGAAACATGGTTGGTTTGGTTTTGTACTTATCAAGAAAAATATATACTCACAAATAAAAAGTAATTGATTTGATAATTCTCTGCGTATTTGAATTATCTATAGCAATGTCCCCTCTATTTTATACTAGTTATTGAGTGTTGATTCTATTTTTCAAACAGTAAACAATTTTAACAATGCTATCTATGGTAGAATGTTGAAATGAATCAATACTTTTCATAGAATAAAATCTCATTATTAGCAAAACAAGCCTATTAAACCTAAGGTTATTTCCTATTGCTTTCAACTTTTGAAATATGCTAACACTGCCACTAGACCTTCTTGTAAAATTGGAAACAGGCTGGTTATAGATATATAAGCCAGTGATACTGTGTCAGCACTTTCTAAATCTGTATTGGCGCTTTCATTCCAAGTATAATCAAGGCCAATCCTGTACCAGTCAACACATCTCGGAAATGTTGTACAAAAATCTTATGGGTATATCGATAATGATTTGCCAGTACCCTTTACAGTACAAAGAATCTCTTAGGAAGCAAAATGTACAGCTGCCTCAGTAAAAGCGTACAGGATTATTCAATTCAAAGTACCCATTTGAAAAGTACAGTTTTAGACTGAGGATATAAACAAAAGAAAGCAGTCATCTAGTTATATAGTTTTAGTGCATGTAAGCTAAGTTGCTTCAGTCATGTCCAACTCTTTGCGACCCTGTGAATTGCAGCCTGCCAGGCTCCTCTACTGAGAAGGAAATGGCAACCCACTCCAGTATTCTTGCCTGGAGAATCCCAGGAACAGAGAAGCCCGGTGGGCTGCCTTCTGTGGGATCGCACAGTTGGACACAACTGAAGTGACTTAGCAGCAGCATCAGGCTCGTCTATCCCTGGGATGCTCCAGGCAAGAATACTGGAGTGGGTTGCCATTTCCTCCTCCAAGGGATCTTCCTGACCCGAGAGGTCGAACCTGTGTCTCATGTCTCCTGCGTTGGCAGGTGAGTTCTTTACCACCAGCCCCACAGTCAGACACAAGTTAGTGACTGGACAACAACAACAGTTATATACTAATTCATTTATGCATTTTTGTGATCATGAGTAAGAAGCAAGATACCTATCAAGTACCTATTCTTAAAAATAAATTCTTAAAAAAAAAAAAAATTCTATCATGAAAGCATTCTAGTCTAGTATGAAAAATCTTATAGACACATAAAAATATTATCTATACTATAAATTGTTATGTAAGAGATATCAGTTCAGTTCAGTTCAGTCGCTCAGTTGTGTCCGACTCTGTGACCCCATGGACTGCAGCATGCCAGGCTTCCCTGTCCATCACCAACTCCCGGAATTTACTCAAACTCATGTCCATTGAGTCGGTGATGCCATTTAACCATCTCATCCTCTGTTGTCCCCTTCTCCTCCTGCCCTCAATCTTTCCCAGCATCAGGACCTTTTCCAATGGGTCCGCTCTTCGCATCAGGTGGCCAAAGTATTGGAGTTTGAGCTTCAACATCAGTCCTTCCTGTGAACACCCAGGACTGATCTCCTTTAGGATGCACGGGTTGGATCTCCTTGCAGTCCAAGGGACTCTCAAGAGTCTTCTCCAACACCACAGTTCAAAAGATATACAGTAAAATAAATAATCTTGTTACGTTAGGCTGTAGTATGGTAACAGAATACTTTAAAACTCAGTTATATAAAACAATGAAGACTCTCATGCTCTCTGAGGGCCAGCTGGGATTCTCCTGTTTTCATTCCAGCCCCAGGACCTTTGTGGACATAACCCACAAAACTCTCCCTAGCCATTAAAGGGCAGAAAGTTCAGACTTGCATGCACTCAGAAGGCAAATAGAATTAATAATTAAGCATAAACAACTAAGGGGTAACACACTGACAAGAAGTTGAAGCTGAGCTGATCTTCAAAGATGAATCAGAATTTAGACATGTGTTAGGGCAGACTCCACAGGTTAAAATTTCAGTCTCAAGACTGTCTCCACTTCAGACATTAATCACAAATAGTTAAGTTCTCAGCTTACCCACAAGTTCTACCAGGCTTGCAGAAAAATTGCATGTTTCTATAACCCCCTACTCAGGTTCAATAATTTACTATAGAGTATATCACAGAACATGGAAAAATAGTTTACTTACAATTGTCAGTTTATTACACAGGCTATCTTAAAGATGCAAATGAACAGCCAAATGAAGAGACACCTAGGGTAAGACCCATAATGGTCTCAAGGGCAAGATGTCTGTCCCCAAGGGGTTGGAGAGTGCCACCCTCTTAAGTACGCTGGTGTATTCACCAACTGAAGCTCTCCAAACTCTGTACTTTAGGGATATTAGTGAAGGCTTCATCATATACACATAATCAGTTATTATATCTTTTTCCAACATTTTACCCCTCTCTGGAAGATGAGGGCTAGGGCTGAAAGTTCTAAGCTTCTAATCATGGCTGGTCTTTCAAGTAATAGCCACTATTCAGAAGCTCACCTAGAATCACCTCATTAAAACAAAGATGCTCTTATCACCCAGGAAATCCCAAGGGATTTGGAAGCTCTGTGTCAGGAACTGGGGTTAAACACCAAACACAAGTATGGATTAGGAGAAGATACATTTAAAATTTTTAACTGCTGAAAAATATTGAGATATACAATTAAAATGAATGATTACAATTTGGGGGGAGAAGGGAAAGGGGAAAAGCTCAAGGAAATCTTAAAGTCTTTGAGCCTGCGTAAATTGTAGAAATGTTGTAATATCATCATGAGAACTAAGGAAAAGAGCAAGAGGCTTAGATATGGAAGTCAGTTCTGTGTTTTGAGTTAATTCTAAATTTCCCTGGCTTCTTTACGACCAGAGCCACGCTGTTCTGCCTTCTTGCTCCCTGCGGAACCACAGGGCTGACTGCCATCTTCAGGTCTGCAGGCACCTCTTCTGTGGCGTCGGTTCCCGCCACTCAGGCCCCTCAGACGGCAGCTTTGGGTGGGTGCCCCCATCTCCTGGGCTCTGGTAACACTGCTTCCGCCCTTTGCGTCTCCAGCCTGGTGGTTACCATGGCTTCCGTGGGATGTGTGTAACCCGCAGACGGCTCTGCCTTTCCTGTGGGCTTCTCAGCTCTCTTAGGAGCTGCGTGAAGAATTTACTTCATTGAATGCCCTCAGTTTGAAATGACAGACTGCTTTCTGCTTTCCTAGTTGGACTTTGAGGTACAACCTCTAAAAATAAAATCATAGGAGACACAGACTGTAATATCAGTTCATAATTTGTGTGGGGGGCGGGTGGTGGGCTGGAGAGGTGGGAGGGGAAGTGGAATAAATAAGTAGAGGAGATCACAGATCCATGTCAGAGTCTGAGGACAGCTATAGACCCCTCTATTAGCTGTGGAAGGGGTCCATAGCTATTTATATATGAATATATATATACACACACACACATAAACATAGATTGACAAACATACTCATGGCAGTTTTCAATATAATTATAAAGTCTCACTGAAGTGTGATCCATGGACCTCGACTTAGTAATCCTTTATTATTAAGAAATGTTTGAATACTTTGAAAGTAAGTTTGTATTGTATGTTAATATATTACAAAAAAACAATATATTATACATATTATAAAACTTATAGAAACTTAATATTACTATTATAAGGTCATAGAAACACAAAATATTAGCACATAGAAGGAAAAGTAGAGATTACCCAATCCAACTCCATTTCACAGAAAAGAAAATACTGTTCACATTTGTGAAAAGACATGCCGTACTGCTGAGTGGGTCAATGAAAGAAACATAGTTGGTGCCTGGATCTTTAAATATCAAGCGAACATTTCCAGGTTGAAATATGGCAGCTAATGGCTTCTTGTTTTTGAAATATAATAGTGCAAAGAGCTCTCTATTGGCCTGACAGGCTTGATGGATCCACACAAGGACATGAAAGAGTCCTTGACATTTTGTAGATGCTCAGGTCATAGATAATAGCGCACACCTATAGCACAACGTCATTCGCTGCTCCCTTAGTTGGGGGGAACACTTACTCTTTGCTCTATGGAGTTGTCTCCTCAGAGACTGTCTTCTCTCAAGGTTGGCTCTTGAGGCACAAAAGTAGTGAAGGAACAACTGGATTGGAATATCAGGGTGAGTGGTGGAGGGGAGAGAGGAAAAAGAATTGCACAAAAGAGAAAAGATTTTATCACGTGTCTCCCATGCAGAATGAGAGAAGTAAAAAATTATACTGACCTACTGGTGGTTTTATTACTAACTTATTTAATTCAATAGCTGCATTAATTACCCACACTGTTTAAATTTGCTACATGATTGTGGTATAAAGGACATAATGCCAGACCAGAAGTTCAAATATTTAGCTGTATTTGAGATGAGTTAGTTGCTTAATCATTCTAGGTTAAATTCATGCTATTATTACCTCTTCACTTCTTGTTGGTGAACTCTCACGGAGTCTTTAAAATTCATCTTAACTCTCATCTTGACTAAGATACATTCCTTGACCTTTCATGCTGAATTATGCTCCCAGCTTTCACATCCCCACAATACTTTGTATGTACCCTATTCTTGCACTCATGAAAGTTTTGTAGTCACCACTATCTTGTCTGTTTTCCTTACCATGATGTAATTTACATCAGTTCAGGCCTGTTTTATTCATATTTGCGTTCCTAACATATTGCATTGTGTATTTCATACAGTGAACTTCAGTAAGCACATGTTAAGTGACTTAATAGAAGGACACAATGATAAATGAAAGGCTTTGAGTATAGGAACAGTATCGTCTAGTCTGGTTCTTGAATTTTACTATTATTGAATGTAACCTACTATTTACTTTGACAGTGTACATTTGTACGGATCCATTTTCTCCCTGTTATAGGAGGTCCATCTATGTCTACCATATATAGCAGGTGAATCAGAGGGTATGTCTTTGAAGGTTTTAAATCTATTTCATCAAATATTATTTCAAACTATCTCAAGATATTTTTATATCTTCTTGCCATTTTTTTTCTCATTTGAGTTCATCCTAGGAAGCATTCAATTTACCGTAGGGGCTAAAATTAATAATGTAGTCACATTCTTTTATGTGAAAGAAAGGGTATTTTTCCCACATGGACAAAGTTGTATTTTGTTTTAAACTTCAGGCACTGGTCACAGTAGTTTGCTTTTGAAAACTATATATCAAGTCTCCTTTGAGATTTCTATCCTTAATACTGGCCCTAAATTCTAGCCCTCCGTTTACACATAGACAATCTAGGCTCGCATCTACCTGCCTGCCCCTTCTCTTCTCACTACCATATATCATTGACCATTACATATTCTTCCCTGTTTTCTTTTCTGCTTTCTCTTTTCTCCTTCTCTCTTTCTCTTTCTTCCTCTGTTTTCCATTCTCTCCCTCCCCTCTTTTCTCTATTCTTTCTCTCTAGAGATCTATCTATAATATCTATCTATTTATCAATTGATCCATCTATCTATACAGTCAGACATCCTTATTAGGAAGTTTTATATCTGCAGATTGAAAATATTCAGAAAAATATTCCAGAAGGTTCCCAAAAGCAAAACAGGAATGCACCATGCTTAGGCAACTATTCACATAGCATTTACATTGTATTAGGTATCTTAAGTAACCTAGAGATGATTTAAGGCATATGAGAGGAAATGCATAGGATATATGCAAATGCTGTGCCATTTTATATAAGTCTTGAGCATCCATTCATTTGAGTGTTCACAGAGTTCCTGATACTAGTACCCGTTGGATACTGAAGACTGACTGCATATAGAAAAATAAAGAGTTTATCAATCTATATAGAGATTCATTTGTGTCATATATGAGAGAGAGACAGACAGACAGACAGACAGAAACAGAGAGACAACTGAGAGCAATATCTCTTTCTGTTTATTCTTATTTCTATTTTTATCTCATTTTTGGGTAGAAGTGTGCACATAAATGTTGATTCAAATGATGTAATAAAGCAGAGGACATGATGATGTTTTGCACAGAAGATGTATCTCTGATGAAAGGTGAATAAGGGAGTAAAAGAAATAATATCCAGGAGGACTAAGTATAGAGCACTGGTTAAAAGAGAGAAATAATACATAAGGATTCAGGTAAATCTGCAGATACAATGGCACAAAATTTGGGAGAAGCTATGTATTTGAGGATTTTTCTCCTTTTGTGTGCCACTCCCTCATAATGATTTCTCAGAGAAAGAGTTGGGAACATACTCTTTCGTTCAGAATTTCAGCATCTCGTTGTTCAACAAAACCTCTACCCCAGAAAAAATGGTTGCATCAAGTTTCATCACCTTTTCTGTGATTTCTTTTTATACTATCCCTGGGAACTTGGAGTTTTCTAGGAGAAAGATGCTAAATATAGATAAATTTTTCCTACTAGTTCAAACTCCTTTTAGAAAATCATTGATACTCATGAAGATAGGAATTCTGGCTTAAGTATATTATACATCAATTAATTTTATGGACTTCCTGGTCAGTGTGGATATTGTAAAATCGATGAAACTCTGAATTATTTATAGACCATTTACCACAGTCAGTGCATTAATAGGAATTTTTTGGTCATGGCTTCCCTAAGCAAACTGAATACAAAGCCATCCGGCTTTCACTTCAGGGGTAAAAGTTGGAGTATAATTAAAGAAAACTAGGGGCATTAATCTGCATGCTACAAGTTTTTAATTTTTTTTCCTAGAACAAAACAAGACTTCATTCAGCTTTGTACTGTCAATAAAAATGAAGGTATAGTAAATCTGACCTACTGTATTTTGCTCTGACTCTTGGCTGATACTCCAAATAAGGAATCACATAAAGTAGTCTTTTCGTCTGGGAACATCTCCAACCTCCAGCAATTTCTTTTTACTCCCTTGGAATTTAATTTTTATAAACACTGTTCCCAATGATATTCTATTTTTCTGGGATGAAGGCATAAATGACAGTGTCCTCAACAGCTTACCCAGCACAGCATTAGCTAACAATTATTTTCAATATATTTATTGAGATATGATTGAGCTATTTCCCTTTACTCTAAATAGCTTACTCTCTGCAAGTTTGTCAAGATCATAATAACCCTAAATTGAGTCTGTAACTTCAACATAAAACATGAAGGACACATTTGGCACTGAGTAAGCCAATATTTTATCAAATTCTACTGTAGTAACTACTGGTGCCATCACTGAACTTCAGGTAAGATGAGAAGGTCCCTTTTTATTAGGAGCATGTTTACATGTGATCATTGCTTTAATCACTTAACATGCATGATGTACCAACATCATGTAAGACAGTGCTCTTACACTGCTGTTGTTCAATTGCTAAGTCATGTCCAACTCTTTGCGACCCAATGGACTGCAGCATGCCAGGCTCCTCTATTTACTCCCCTATCTCCCAGAGTTTGCTCAAATTTATGTCCATTCAGTTGGAAGCACTAGAAATATATAATATAAAAAGGTAAGTGTGTTTTATTTTAAGGAGTTAACAATTGCATGCTAACAAATTTAACTCTAGTGTATGTTTCTCTCATTTAGTCACCTTGAATTTCTATATTAATGTTGCCTAATTGCCATGTTTGGAGCCAACTCAAATGAAACACAATTACAACTCTAATTAATTACCCATACTTATAGACATAGATTTTTTTTTTTTTTAATTAAGAAACAACTCCATCACTGTCTTCCATGTTTATGGAAACTGACTGACCACACAGTGCAGGTTTAGAGCCTTCTGAGAAGAACACTCACCTTGATGATTATTTAGGAAACTGTCATGGATAGAATTATTCATCTTATTATATGTATATAATACAATTATTACATAATTATTCATCTGAATAGAATTATTCATCTTACTTTATTTATACCACTGATATCTTTACTATATTTCCACTTTTGTCACCTGGTTCTTATATCATAATTAAATGATAATAAAACCCACAGCCATACTACATTTTGTGTTTCCTTAAAACAGAGAACACATATTTACACTCTTGTAAATACACATTTTAAAATACAAGACATAAAAAAAAAGGATCTGTTTACAATCACTAATAATACAAATCAGATTAATTTGTGTCCGTCAACTATGATCTGTTAAAGATAAGGATTTTTTCTTACTAACGTGTTAGTTGTTCAGCTGGGGTTCTACCTCAAAATGCTGATTCATTCATCTGGCTCTGCTGACCCTCGTTGGCCCCAGTTAGATTTAGTTCCTGGTCATGTGTTTAGCTGAGGTTTACTCCAAGTGCCATTCATTGGCTTTTTGAGACCAGTCAGGCTGCTCGGCACGTCCTCATGGTAGAAGCAGAATGAAAGAGAGAAAGCTCAGTGTATGCACACATTTCAAGCCCAGGCTTGCATCACGTCACATCTATTTATAAGCAATAGGCCCACATCATATGGTCAAGCCCAAAGATGAGGAGAATATAAATACACACCTTACATAGAAATATAATGCCAAAGAGTCTTCTAATATATACCATAACACATAGTTATCACCTTCCCGAATTCCACTCAAAACTTTCCACTAAAATTTAGACACTTAAATAAATTATAATGGTTAGTAATTTTTAAAAAATGGCCTTTGGACAAAAAGGTCTGTGTATTAACACTCTCTGTGTTACTGACTTCAGCACAGTGCCTGACGCATATTAAGCATTCTATAAATTTTTACTGGCTGTTTGGCTGGGTGACATAGTGTATGACTCTTAGATATGTCATTAATATAATAATGTACAACTAAAAGAAAGTGGCATTCTTGTACCAAGAAATGGATTATTTCTCCCAAATTTCAAAAATAAATAAATATATAATTCAGTCTCATTGACAAACAACAATGAAGATGATTCCCACTGGATAATCTCATACGGACATCCTCCAATGTATTAACTCTCTTTGAAGGAGCTGCTTTAATTATTAGATATTTAATTAGATTTTCACTACGGTATAAACATAATATGAAAATTCACTTTGATTTGAGTTGTCATTTTAGAATCACTAATCAACTGAGAGGTATGAATAATCATGCAGGAGACTGAGATGTGAGCACTGAAGTCTTTTTTTTTTTAATAAATCTAGAATCATTAGATGTATAGTCTCAATTACAGAATGTGAAATCCTATTAAATTATCTCATATAAGTCAATGCCCAGAGGACCATTTTTGATCAGGGTAGAATAACTCATTTTTGAGGACCTTAAAGAAGGCAAATTTCATGTTTCAATGAAAGGTCACATCATGAATCCTCTTTATTCCTTCACCGTAAAAGACAGGATCTGTTATTCCCCTTAATTGAGAGTAAAAATAACTTGAAAAAATAAAAAAGAATTTTGATTTATAGCCTTGAAAACTTTTGTAATTTGTAGTTATTTTTGTCAGTGTTTTTATTCATAACTGTTAGTAGTAAAAACTCTAGGTGACTTGGGATCTATGTTTCAATCTTTAGTATTAGCTAAATGAACTCACTCTGCCAATAACATATCTTTTCCCACAATGCACATACATGTGTGTGAGTATACACACACATACATAAAACGCACTAAATCCACATATCCCTCTTTACTACTATTTGCTATAATATAAAATCTCCTAAGTGTAAGAGCAACATCATTGTTCTGATCTCCTTGTATCTGATAAAGCTACAGAAATAATGTCCTCACTGTCTTTCCTTTAAGACAATCATTATCAAATATCTACCCTGTTCTATAATTACAGATTATGTGTATTTAACTATCTTAAGAAGACCACATACTTCAAATTTTAGGCACTGTGGTTTGAATATCCATCTATGTACTATGGCCATCTATCCCAAGGCCTAGCTCAGTTTTGTTTAAAATATGCTTTTTTCTTTTTTTTAATAGAGTCATAGATTTGATTGGAATTGTCTCTTTGATTTTTGTTGGAAATGAATTTCTAATTTTTCATTTGCTTTAGTTATGATCAGGCTTGCAAACATGCTTTTTCAAAAATGAATTTTGAACACATAATAATCAACTTTGTATAATTCTGAATCATAGAAATGTGTGCACAATTGGTAAAACATGTACTACAGTAGTTGGGGTAAGTAGCTGTGCCACAAAAAACAATAATAAAATAAATAGGCATGTGAACAGCTTAGTAAACTATATAAATACTTTACTTATAATCTATATAATTTTCCTTATTTTATCTGGGTAAATTTATTTTTTTAATCTATTGAATGATAGGATCAAGAGATATAACTTAGAAAGTTCTCTCCAAAATACCAGAACTTTAAAAATCTACAAAGAACAACATTAGCATTTTTTATAGTCACTCCCTATATGTTTTTGGCCAGAAGTCAAAATTACTGGCTTTCATGTATTTTGGTTTTGAGTGTTCAACAGCTAAAATTGAAATAAATAAATATTAAAAATAATAACTTAAAAAATACACTCTACATTTTCTTTAATTAAAGAAAATTAGATTAAATTATAATTAAACTGAATTAAAATCTCAGTGCTGAATTTTCTTTCAAGTAATGTTGTCAGAGAAGCAACCACACAAAATTCAAAGCTATGTGTATAATTTTCTTGGTGGTATATACACTTCAGAATTCAAGGTAACAGAATCTGCAAGCTATCTAGCTCTTTGTGTATAAATGTCACTGATATTAAATAATTAACATATCTTAGAAGTCACCAGTAAAGACTTAGTTAACAGATCATTATTGAACTTTTAAAATTTCAAATGTGTGTACTGTATAAATTTGAAATCTTTAATCACAGACTATAGAACAAGCAGGTAGAGACATCACAAATTAAGCACACACTGTTTTAAGAAGCCTCTATTTTGGGGCTTTCCTGGTGACTCAGATGGTAAAGAATCCTCCTGCAATTCAGGAGATTTGGGTTTGATCCCAGGGTTGGAAAGATCCCCTGCAGAAGGGAATGGCTACTCACTCCAGTATTCTTACATGGAGAATCCCATGGACAGAGGAGCCTGGTGGACTACCATCCATGGAGTCTCAAAGAGTTGGACTAAGCACACACAAACATTTATTTTCACAGGTTGATTTGTTTAGGGGTACCATTTCAAAATATGCTGTCACAATTATTTTGGAAACAACAATCTTTATTATTATTCTTACTTTCCGTATATATTCACATATAACTCCCATTAAGTTACTGAAGCAAAATCAAACATTTGAAAAATAAATAAAGTACAGGAAAATTGACTTGTAGAACTTTTGGAATTGCCATCTTTGTTAAGCCAGAATTATTTACTAGAATCTCCTACACTATGTGATCTTTTCATTAATTGGTCCAAACAAGAAACTATCTTTTATAAGTTCTGGTAGGTGAAGGTAAAGCAGTACTTCTGAAAGCTGTTATTTTATAGGCTGTCAGCAACAAATAAAGAGATACTGGTGGATTCTAGCTAGTTCTTGCTCTTTTTGGCTCCAGACCCACCTCATCTTCCCAAGTGAAATCTTGCTGACCAAGAACTCGGGCCCATCAAATATGTAGAGATAGTAGCCTTCCATAATCTTTTCACCAGGTCTCCTTTGCAGATCTACTTCAGCAGACAAAATTGCCTTGTTTCAAAGGGCTGGTTATAGACTGTTCTCTGATCCTCCAATTCTCCCTTTTAGAAATTTGTAACTCCAGCAGTATACATAATTTGGGGAAGTGTTATCACATATATAATTGCTTCTTACATAATTCTCATACTTAGTTTTCAGATTGAATCTGACTGAGATATCACTTGATGAGATCACATTGCTATTAAATATCAGTATTAAAAATCAAATATATTTCTTATTATTACTCAATATTCAAAGAAAAAGTATTTTTAAAAAGTGGGGTTGCTAAGATAGGTGTTTAGTAAAAAGAAGTTGAAGGCAAGGAATAAGAAGTTTCAGGAGAGCTAGAAGAGAGAAAAAGGAAGATAATCTAGCAGGAGAAAAGGATTCATGCTTAAGGACTTTACATGGTAGCCAATGCTGTCTACCATGTGGTTGGTTACATCATAAAATACTGGTATAACTGCTAACTTTCAAAGCTTCACACCCCTAACATTCATTGAAGAGAAAAATACCTTCATTTTGTCTGGACAGGATGTGTTATATATCCTGTTTTATATATAAAACATACATTTTAGTGGATTAAATAACAATGACATAATTTATCCAAGAGAAGTCTGTATCAGATGAGAAGCAAGGTGATCTGTTCTAAAACCAGCAACTAAGTGATTTAGAAGGAGGAGAGTGCCACCATCTTGGAACAACATCACATGAACATATTGCCTCCTTTATCTTATGGGCACCTCAGATAAAGAGGCACCTGCCAGGCCACTGCTGATTTTTCCACACTTTGTGCCAAAACTTATGTAAGCAAATTATGCTCCAGGCCATTGGACAAAACTAATCACACAGCATAAATTATCTTCAAGTGAATAAATAGCGTAGTCTTATTTGTACACAAATATTTGATACTAGTGAACACTGGTAATGTTCTTTCCATATAACCTAGTGTTTGAAATAACTGACTTTGGCATAGGGTTTTATGGTAGGTATTGGGCACATTAGTAAAATAATCTGTTCCTCAATTTTCTTATTAATAAAAAGGAAGGCAATAATATTCACCTAACATAACAGTTAGAGAGTCAAATGCAAGCATATAACACTCGATAATATTAGTCATTGTCATGGGCATCATCAACATCACCATTCTCTAGCCCTTGACAAAGTGTATCACCAAGGCTGATAGATATTGACAAAAACAGAATATTAAGAGTTGGAAAGGATTTTAGAGATTACCTAATCTGGTTCATTCCTTTAATTTATGAGAAAACAGATGCCCATCAAATTAAGCAACCTACTCAGGCCCAAATCCTAGCAAAATTGGCACCAGACATCTCTGTCTAGTGTCCTTTGTTCTCAAGCTATGGAAATTACAACTTCCTAATCAAGCATGGACTGAAGGTACCCGCCCAATTGTGTTTCCTCTATTGCTATGCCTTTTTCATATTTACCTCTTCTTAATTTGCTAATTAATTGACATTTTGTAATTAATCAAAATCTTCACAAAAGGTGCCAGCTTAATGACTGTCTGAGCATGGCAGAAATACATTGATAGGGTAAAGCTCTGGTTGCCTGAACAAATGTATTTTCTGATTTCCACGAATTTTCTGATTTCCAGTCACCTAAGGAAATTTTGCTTTTTCTACTGAAATTTAGGGATTTTAATGGTAGGAAATGAATAAGAAAAAATTAAAAAGTGAAACTGCTAATAGGCTAGTTAGGCTAATGTTAAAATATTCAATAAATCATTGAAAGGAAGGTAGCACCTGAATTATAATGATACAAATGATTTTTTGATCTCCCATTTCCCCAGAGACAATAAAATAAAAGATGCTATTAGAATTATATGGGTCAAAAAAAAGAAATTACAGAACTCAAAATCAAGAATGTAGCAACTGTCTGCCACTATGAACTTTCTTTATGGAAGAAATTTATACCATCTGGACATACATGAACAAGAGAGAAAAGGCCAGGCAACAAAAGCACATTAACTTGCTTAATAAGTGGGTAAAATGAAAAATGCTGAAAGCCAAAATGTCAAAATCCACTTCAAGCATTACAAATGCTATTTTTAAAGACTTTCAAAAGCATTCTACAACTTTTTGCTATAAAATTGAAACTTTTCTTTTTAACGAATCGCCTACAAATAAATAAGACTGTCATCCATAATCACAAAGAGACAAATCAAGAAATATATTTGCTATATCCATGGCATGTTGGTGAAGTAGTTGAGAGAAAAAAAAAAAAAAACAGGAAAAAAGAGAGATGACTCTGTGTGTGTGTGTGTGTGTGTGTGTGTGTGTGTAATTGTGTGTTTTGAGAGGGGCAGGATGTAAGATGGTGAAGTAGGGAACAAAGATTCTTTGTTTGGAGTGTTTTAAGCTTAAGGGATGATCAAAATGCTGATATAAATTTATTTACATCTGTAATGTTGCATCATTACAAAGGAACAGAAATTGAAACACATCACTTTTTAAAGTTAAACTTCAACATTAAAAGTATAAAGATGTGTTACATAAATGAACTGCACTGAAAAACCTTCATTCTTATTAATGTGTATTAATAATAATAATTTCAGTTATATTTGTTAGTTTTTTCTCTTTACACTTACAAATAAAACTAAAAAGTCATAACATACTGTGATATCTTACAGCAGAATGGTCTTCAAGCAAAGAAAATGAATTGGGGGAGTATACAAATCAGAAGGCAGAAAGACTAGTCATGAAATTACTGTAGTTGACCAAGAGAGAATATAAGGGTTTATAAAGATGGATTTATTTAGGAACTATTAAGAAAATAGAATTGAGTGAGCTTATTTACTATTTACAAGTAGGGCATAAAGCTCAGTGAGAAATATAAACTGACCTTCATTTAGGTGTCTTTCTGGTACAACTGAGTCAAAGGAATCAATTGCAGTAAGAAAAGAGAGGAGATGAAAAGATAGGGAATGTATCAAGTGTAGTAAGTTCAGTTTTGGGTATGTTAAGTAATTTGTGCCTGATGTTAGAAGATATGTGTGGTTTGGGTATATGAACAGGTACAAGATTTTAAAATAATTTTTATTGGAGTCCAGTTGATTTACAAGGGCTTCCTTGCTGACTCAATGGTAAAGAACCTACCAGCAATGCAGGAGACACAGGTTCGATCCCTTGCTCAGAAAGATCCCCTGGAGAAGGAAATGTCTACCCACTCCAATATTCTTGCCTGGGAAACATCATGGATAGAGGAGCTTGGCAGGCTGTAGTCCATGAGGTTGTAAATGAGTCAGAAACAACTTAGTAACTAAACAAACAGGTTGATTTGCAATGTTGAGCTCGTTTCAGGTGTATAGCAAAGTGAATTATTATACAAATACATACATCCACTGTTTGAAAGTCTTTTCTCATACAGGCCGTTACAGAGTATTGAGAAGTGTTCTATGTGCTATACGGTAGCTTCCTGTTGGTTACCTATTTTACATATAGTCCTGTGTATGTGTCAATCCCAATCTCCCAATTTGTCCTCCCCTTCTCTTTTCCCCCCTGGTAACCATAAGTTTTATTTATACATCTGTAACTCTATTTCCATTTTGTAAATAAGTTCATTTGTACCCATTTTTTTAGATTCCATGATATTTGTCTTTCTCTGTCTGACTTACTTCACTCAGTATGGCAGTCTCTAGGTCCATCCATGTCACTGTAAATGGCATTATTTTGCTTTTTTATGGCTGTCTAATATTCCATTGTATATATGTACCACTTCCTCTTTATACATTCCTCTGTTGATGGACATTTAGGTTGATCTCATGTCCTGGTTATTGTAACTAGCGCTGCAATGAACGTTGGGGTGCATGTATCATTTTGAATTATGGTTTTCTCTGAATATACATTGAGGAGTAGGATTGCTGGATCATATGGTAGCTCTATTTTCATTTTTTAATGAACTTCCACGCTGTTCTCCACAATGGCTGTACCAATTTACAGTCCCACCAATAGTGTAGGAGGGTACTAGTTGAAACCACAAGACTTTTATATTATTCCAGATGTGTAGGAGGAATGATACATAAGAACAGACTATGGTGGAAGATCAACATTTTATACGTCTAGAAGGGATGGCAAACCCAAATTATTAAGGACTCTTAAAGAATTATGGAAAGGATGGAAGAGCCTGGAAAGAATAAACAGAGGAAAAGGAAACTAGAGGAAAAGAAAACACAGTGTATTATTTGACAAGGGCTGCAAAATACCACCAATTGAGTGACTTAAAAAGCAGCAATTTATTGTTCAGGAGGTTAACATTCTGAGATCTAGGCTGTAGTAGGGCTGGTTCCTTCTGAGGGTCGTGAGAAAGAATTTGTTCCTTATGTCTCCCTCTGTTTCTAGTGGTTTTTTGATAGTCTAGCATTCTTTGGTGTGAAGAAGTATCAACCCCATCTCTACCTTCATTTTCTCATGACATTCACCCTGTGTCCATGGGTGTCTGTGTTCAAATGTTCCCTTTTTTATAAACACTCCAGTCATATTAGATTAGGGATTGCACTAGTCCAACATGACCTCATCTTAACTAGTCACATCTGCGAAAACCCAATTCCATGTAAGGTCACATTCTGAGAGCTGAGTATAAGACTTCAACTTACAGATTCTAGAGGGACACAGTTGATTCCATAACAGAATTTTTGAAAAGACAGCTTTCAAGTAAATATATCTATATCTATATCTATCTATATCTATATCTATGATATATATATATATATATATGTATATGTGTGTATATATATATATATCATAGATCTATCAGTTCAGTTCAGTTCAGTCGCTCAGTTGTGTCTGACTCTTTGTGACCCCATGAATCGCAGCACACCAGGCCTCCCTGTCCATCACCAGCTCCCGGGGTTTACTCAAACTCATGTCCATTGTGTCAGTGATGCCGGATAACCATCTCATCCTCTGTTGTCCCCTTCTCCTCCTGCCCTCAATCTTTCCCAGCATCAAGGTCTTTTCAAATGAGTCAGCTCTTCGCATCAGGTGGCCAACGTATTGGAGTTTCAGCTTCAACATCAGTCCTTCCAATGAACATCCAGGACTGACCTCCTTTAGGATGCACTGGTTGGATCTCCTTGCAGTCCAAGGGACTCTCAAGAGTCTTCTACAACACCACAGTTCAAAAGCATCTGTTCTTCAGTGTTCAGCTTTCTTTATAGTCCAACTCTCACATCCATACATGACTACTGGAAAAATCATAGCCTTGACTAGATGGATCTTTGTCTATTCAATAAGATCATGAAGAAAGTCATTTTTACTAACCTGTTTCAACTGGTGTTAGAGGCACCTAAAACGATTTATCCAGTTTAAATGATGAACTAGAAATAAATTTAAACTCTTATTTAAAAAGACATTTGTATTTGAAATAAAGACCAAATATAAAGCAGCAGTTAGAAGAGGGAGTTTGGTCTCAAAATAAAACATGGGGAAAAGAAAGATGTTTTGATTTTTTTGTTTAATTTGACCTACCATGAAGTTTCCTTTGAGAGAGTATCTTGTGGAAATAGACCTGATCTGCCTGGATCTGTTTCTGGGTGTAACACAGTACAGCAGATGGAGCAAGAGATTTGCTATCACAAGTTCACGGTGTGGTTCTGGATCTGACGTCTTTAAATTGTGTATAAGTTTGAACGTGTCTATTGACCTCTCAGAGTTTCATCTTTTACCTCTAAATCATAGATAATAGTATTCCTGCACCAGAATATTATAAACATTAAATATGTTTATGTTTGCTAGAAGTGCTTTCTATCAAAATATTATGTGGTATATATTTTTTTTACATGCCAGCTTCATTTTATTCCAAGTCTTGTTCCCCCTTATCAAAATCACTTGTGGTAGCAATAAAGCATTTATGAATGTTTAGAAAATGCAAAATTAGATTTCCTCTGATTGCCAGAGCATAGCAAGTATTGTTAGAAACATAATCATCTATCCAAATACTACATCTATTTATTTTGAAATACTAAAGGAATGTATTACTATAAAAATCTGTTGTATAATGGCAGTGCAGAAACAAATCTTAAGAAATCTTTATGAACAACAGTGAAGACAGAATGTGCAAAGTGAAGTGGGTGGTAAAAACAAAAACATGTTCGAATTTAATAAAATAGTACTATCTCATTCTGGCACATGGACACCGGATCTCAGGAAATATTAATAGTTTTATACTCACACTTGTAATTCAATAAGACATAAGTTTATATCCTTTTGAAAATAAGAAAACTCTAATAAGAACAACTGATTAAATTAGATGTGAGTAACAACATATAGTAGTAAGTAGGAAACCACAGTTGTACTCAATCACATAATCCCTAGGTATTTAGTTCCTCAATTTGAAAGCAGATATGCCATTTAAAGATTAATATTGAAATTATGCAGTTTTTCATCTTAATATGCTCCATTTGTCTCAATAAAGTACAGAGATGTGTCAATTTATACTGTTTACCTAGAACACCAGGTTGTCTGACAGACTATAACACTGTATAATTTATCCAAAGTCTTTATTCCACTAAACTCAATATATAAGGATATATATTATGTTATATAAAAAGTAGCTTATGTTTTCACTTTGGGGTACATATTTTAGCAAGAAAAGTAATAATCTATCATGTCATATTCCAGAGCATTCTATGTCCAATATCTCCTTCAGCAATCCCAGGTATCGATTACCCTGATAACCTGCTCTGATTAACCTGGCAAGCACATTACATGTAAAGAATATCACCTTAATATTTCACATACAAGAGGAAAAATTAAATCTTATTAATCCTGTGGTTAGACATTGATCCTCCACTTGTCATTCTAGTCAGTGGCAGAACTCTCCAGTTGAGTATGGTGTAGAATTTCCAATGAAAACACACACTTCCATTCAGCATTTTCTTTATGTGTATATGTTGTAACTATTCGCTTCAGTCAGGCCTGACTCTTTGCGACCCTATGGACCGCAGCCCACCAGGCTCCTCTGTCTGTGGGATTCTCCAGGCAAGAATACTGGAGTGGTTTTACATGCCCTTCTCTAAGGGATCTTCCTGACCCAGGGATCGAACCTGTCTCTTATATCTCCTGCATTGGCAGGTGGGTTCTTTCCCACTAGGTCCACCTGGGAACTACACATTAGTGACCAAAATATTCAGGTATACTGCTGCAAGTAAGTACACTTAGTGAGCAATACTTAAAAAAGGAAGTTATCTCAGCTCATTTATTTTATTGATTGACTACATTTATATCTAGTCTCCTTCCCAAAACAGGGAGAAGCTGTTCTTCCTCTATTTTACCTTCAAATGCAAGTCACTAAGAATTTGTCTCCTGGAAAATAGGAAGAATGTCTTATTTGCCTCTGAAGTATGTAATATAATATATAATATATGTGCTCATGTTCACTTTCTCAGATGTTTCTGACTCGTTGCAACTCCATGGACTGTAGCCCACCAGGTTTCTCTGTCCATGGAATTTTCCAGGTAAGAATACTGGAACGGACTGCAATTTCCTTCTCCAGGATATACTCCCGACCCAAGGATCAAACCCTAGTTTCCTGAGTCTCCTTTGTCAGGAGGGTTCTTTGCCACTGACCCGTGAGGACAGCCCAATATATAATATAGAATATATAACATAACATACAACATAATATATTTGGTATGCATGTGAGTGTGCTGAAACTGTTCATACTGAAATGTTTGCTGATTTTTGAAAAAGTTGGCATGTCCTCATTGTACTACAAGCATACAGGGATTTGAAACATGTCATAATTTTACCTATATTTTATTCTCTCTTAAAAAGATTATCAAGACTAACACAGTTCTTGACATGCATTAAGCTCAATAAATATATAGTCAACGGATCCAAACATATTTAAAATTATCCAAATAAAATAAAAAATAACCACATGTTCCATGTCTAAGCACGTAGGTGTGTCCTGAGTTACTTTAGTCATGTCAGAGTCTTTGCGACCCTATGGACTGTAGCCCACTAGGCAACTGTGCCCATGGGGTTCTCCAGGCAAGAATACTGGAGTGGGTTGCTCTTCCTCCTCCAGGGTCTTTTCCCAACCAAGGGATGGAACCCATAACTCTTAAGTTACTTGCATTGACAGGAGGATTCTTTATCACTAGCGCCACTTGGTGAAGCTCCCTGCCTAAGCATAGTGCCCCCAAAGGGACCAATATTAATTATGACAATCATAGAACATCCTGAGTGTCTTCAGGGTCTAAGACTGAGCTGGAAGTTTCTTTAGAACATACTTCAACTCTTTCACAATAGATTAACTTTGCTATTGGCATCAGAGAAATATTTTCTTCTCTGCATGAGCATCTGACTTACTAAAAGCAATTGACATGGGGCAGTGGAAGGCAGGATAGAAATGCTTACTCCTGGTTCTGAGACTTATTTTTCTTTTCTGTGAGATAAAAGAAAAGAGTCAAAAAACAAGAGATTTACAAGAGGATTTACACTGATTCTTGATCAAAGGATATGTTAAAGAGTCTCTGGCAGTTATCTCTCATTCTAGGGCCATAGTTCTTTTTCTGGGTAGGGCAAATGCTTGTATTTACCTCGACCATTTCCCAGTATGCTTTGCAGCACAGTTTGGTGACTAAATTGTAGTCAGTAAAATATAAAATAACATTTTATCTTGTTCTTTGAGAACAATTGTAAAGGGTTTCAGTCCTCTTCTCTCTTCTTTTCAGATGCCCAAGATACATTCACACTGGCTTGAGAAAGGAGCGTGTTGGTAGAATGTGAAAATGGAAGCCCACCCTTACTTTCTGTCCCTCTCAACAGCAAAGCAACAGGATACAAAGTCTTGGTTCCTGATACGGTGATGTGGGGAGCTGTAATTACAATTTAATCACCTCCACTCTACAGAGAACTTGACAAGCCTCATGACATCACTTAAGACGTCTTAGCATGATGACACACACATTCCAAGCAAGCTTTGTGAGCCCCTGTTTAGTGATCTATTGTTGGAAAGTGAAACATTCACCTCCCAACTTCTGTTTTCTGACATGGGCTGTTTGAAGTGTCTGCTATCTTTCATGGGCTTCAGGTGGCACTTTCAGATAGCACTAGTGGTAAAGAACCTGGCTGCCAATGCAGGAAACTTAAGAAATGTCGATCCCTGGGTTGGAAAGAACCCCTGGAGGAGGGCACAGCAACCCACTCCAGTGTTCTTGCCTGGAGAATCCCATGGACAGAGGAAGTTGGCTGGCTACTGTCCACGAGGTCACAAAGAGTCGGACATGACTGAAGTGATTTAACACACACACTTTCATGTCAAATATTCTGCTCTGACTGCATCTCCATCCATTTGTCATCATTTTATCTAGTCTTGTAATATCCTAACTGTTCTCTTACTTTCTAGTTCCATCTCTTGTATGCAAGGAACATGATCCTGGGAAATACTTCCCTGAAATTCAATTTCAGCAGTTATTTGGGTGTGAGGGATCTGCTCTTGCAGTGAGGAGCAATGATTGTCACCATAAGGAGCATGGGAACTGCAGAGTCACAACTCCTGAATCCTTCTGTTTCAGTCAATAAATAATTTTTACTTCTGATGATGACATAGCCTAGCTGGGTTCAAAAGAATAGAAAAACAAGGAGACCAGAGACCACCTGATCTCTAGGGTCCCCAGGAAGCCTGGATCCAGTGGGATACCACAGTACAGCCTGAGTCTCGTGGTGAGAGTTAAATAGGAGGTAGAATTTTCCCCATTGTTATCTAACTCCAAATAATTTCCCCTGATGTTATGCCAACATGGCATGTGTCCTTGTCCACTCAAACCCCATCTCTTTCTGAAAATTTTATGAATGTTCAGTGTACAGTCATATTAATTATTATGTTCCACTTGTTATGGCACTTACACCTATTATCACCTTGCATTGTTTCAAATTATTGAATGTGTATAATCACTCTATTTCTGTTTCTCTATTTCAGTTGTAATGGTTATATGTTTTCCCAATCTTATCTTCTCTTTTTAAACTGTCTGCTCAAGCAAAATTGATCTACTCAATGCTTCACAAAAACTTGTACAATTTGACTTCCAGAAATATTACTTTAAATATTTTATTTGAAGTGTTTTCTCTCTTCTCACTCTGTATGAATAATGTGCATCCTTCAAAAGTTAGTCAATGCCAGTGACTCTGAAAGAATCACTCCTATAAAAGAATACTTGATCTTGTGTGTATGCTATTTCTCAGGAAAAAAAAATCCCGTAATTTATTTTGAAGATTTTTATATACTGGCATACCTTGTTTTATTATGCTTTACTTTATTGCACTTTGCAGGTACTGCTTTCCTTTATTTTTTTTTTTTTAAGAAATTGAGTGTTTATGGCCATCCATGAATGAAGCAAGTCTGTCAGCACCAGTTTTTCCCATAGAATTTGCTCACTTTGTGTCTCTCTGTTACACTTAGGCAATTTCCACGATACTTCAAACTTTTTTCCTTATTATTGCATTTTTTATGGTGATCAGGGATCTCTTATGCTATTGCTTTAATTGTTGTGGGGTGCCATAAACCCTGCTAGATAAAATGCAAACTCGATTGACGAATGCTCTCTGTGTTCTGATTGTTCCACTGACTGGCTGTTCCCTCGTCCTTTCTCCCTTCCTTGAACCTCCCTATGCCCTGAGAAACAACTATACCAAAATTCAACCACTTGAAAACCTTACAATGGCCTTTATGTGTTAAAGTGAAAGGAAGAGTAAATTAAGGTAGCTTTCTTCATTGTTGCCATCTTTTAAGAAATTGCCAGGTCTTCCCTGGTGGTCCAGTGCTTGGGAATCCTCCTGCCAATGCAGGGGACATGGGTTTGATCCCTTGTCTGAGAACTGAGATCCCACATGCCATGGGGCAACTAAGCCCATGGAACATGACTACTGAGCCCATGTGCTACAATTACTGAAGCTTGTGCATTGTAGAGCCCATGTTCCGCAAGAGAAGCCACCTCAATGAGATGTCCATGCACTGCAACTAGAGAGTAGCCCCCACTCACCACAAAGAGAGAATGCCTGTGTGCAGTAGTGATGAGTCCATGCATTGCAGTGAAGACCCAGGACAGTCAAAAATAATACATAAATAAAGATTATTTTAAAAAGAAATTGCCACAGACACCCCAACCTTCAGCAACCACCAACAAGGCAAGATCCTCTATCGGCAAAAACTATGACTTGCTGAAGGCTCAGAAGATGGTTAGCATTTTTTTTAAGAATTAAAGCATTTTTTAAATTAGGCTATGTGTGTGTGTGTGTGTGTGTGTGTGTTTTATAGATATGATGCTACTGCAAGCTTAACACACTACAGGTAGAGTAAACATAACTTTTATAAACACTTGGAAACCAAAAAATATCATGTGACTCAGTTTATTGCGATATTTTATTGTGGTGATCTGGAATTGAACCTGCAATATCTCTGAGGTATGCTATGTACCTTCTTCTATCATCTATCAAATTATGGCTCCATGAATCTATTTTCACACCTACCCATTTACCACCTAGTTTGTAAATGCTAAGAAAATTAATTCATGTTGAGGTACCACTTCACACTTACTAGGATGACTGTCATTAAGAAGATGGGCAATAACAAGTACTGGAAAAGTTGTGGAAAAATTAGAACCCTCATATGTTGCCTTGGGGTGGGGGGGGGTGGCGTTGTGTAAAATGATGAAGCCATTTTGTAAGTCAGATAGTTCCACAAAAAGTTGTGTTACCATATGATTCAGCAACTCCACTCTTAAGAATATAATGAAGAAAAATTTTAAAATGTGCCCCCAAATTTGTATACAAATAGAAACATTATTCATAATAGACCCCAAATGGAAACAAGCCAAAGTTCATCAACTAATTAATGGATAAACAAATTAAGGCATATCCATGTTTGTGTGTTACTTGTTCAGTCGTGTCTGACTCCTTGTGACCCCATGGACTGTAGCCCGCTAGCTCCTCTGTCCAAAGAACTTTCCAGGCAAGAATATTGTAGTGGATAGCCATTGCCTTCTCCAGGGGATCTTCCCAACCCAGGGTCTCTTGCCTTGCAGGCAGATTCTTTACTATCTGAGCCATCAGGGAAGCCTATGGCATATCCACAGACTAAACTATTGTTTGAAATGAAGTATTGATTCACACTACAATGTGGTTAAATCTTTAAAATATCATTCCAAGTATTATTCCTTTTATATGAAATGTCCAGAATAGCTAAGTCAATCAAGACAGAAAGTAGATTAGAGACCGCCAGCAGCAATAATCAACTGCTATAATGTTGAATAGAGGATTGGCTGAATTACAAATGATGAGATAAACGGGTACTTCAAAGCAATCCAAAGCAATTTTTCTTTTTGTTTATTATTTTTGTTGGCCTACAAATTGGTAAATACTTCTTAACAAATAACACCAACTTTAAGAGCATTGCAGTTGTGTGACCGTCAACTGCTGTGCTTGCCTAAAGAGACATAAAAAAGTAAATGAATCTACGCTTAAAAGTGCAAGTTTTCAATCTTTGATCTCAATTTCTCAAAGACATTCCCTGCAGTTGTAGCCGTGGCCTTGGCTGTGTGGCAGTCTTTAAAATTGCATGGATTCAATCAATGAGTTTATTGATGTTGAACAACAGGAACCTGTAAATAGAGGGGTTGGAGTTGTCAGTTTACTGATAAAATCTTGCATGGGTAAGCAATTGAAAGTCTCCTGCAGTCAGCCTTGCAGAGCGAACCCTGGTAAAATGATAGAATTTCTTCTTTTTCTCAGTTTTCAGCCCCAGATAAGTCAAATGGAATGCCTGTGCTTGATTCTTTCAGTTATTCACAAGAAATAGCCACAAAAATCTGCAAATGATGATTCAAAATTAAAACAAAATAAACAGCAAAAAAAGAAAAAAAAAAAAAAAACCTGAGGTCAGGGTATGGCAAAGTTGCCATTTTAGATATCAAAAAATATAGTTTAATATAGGAATATCCTATCCTTTGCTTCTAAAATTATTAAACTGAAACAGTTCAGTTTATTCCATAAGAAAATCACATAGCATTCAGATATGAAGATACACAAATGTCTGCACCCTTTTTAAGGCTTGAATAAGCTGAATCATCTATAGAAGTTAGTAATGTTGCCAAGTGCTACACTTCCTTCCATTAAAGGCTTTTTTAATTTTCTCATGACAGGTAGCTGAAGTATATTTTAAATGAGTGTGTTATTTTTTCTTTCTACTCTGTTGGTAGAAATTTCATATCCTTTCACTCATATCAATTTTTATTGAACATGCAAAAGCATTGCAGGGAAATGAGGAAACTGCATAAATCATAGTCATTTATTGAGATGGTCAAACTCCCTTAGCCAAGCACTTACCTTTAGTATAGTTTAATTTAGCATAGTTTAATTTTGTCCTGAGAAACAAAGCTGATCTCATGCTTATGTTTTAGCATTTGCATGTATACAATCTTAAAACAGCATAATCCCATTTGTATTATATTATCACAGTCTTTCAAAAATATATCTAAAAATACAACTATTTTCATTATTAAGAGATGTTCCAAAAGATGTGATGAAAAAAAAAAAAAAAAGACTTCTAGAACAGACTGAAATAAACATTTTAAGGAACAATTAGGTCCTTTGTCCCATTCAATGTATTGCTTATTATTTTTAACTATCATTAATTGAATTTCTATTCAGCATTCTGGGTAGAAAATATGCTAAAATTAAATGTTTTGTATAGACCTTTTTTTCTTCAATTATAGAAGAAGAGTAAGGAGACAATACATCCTGAATTTTTGCTTGTAATTATAATATTTATTAGGAAAGGAGGTAAATGATAAAAATAAATAGCAGTAAATATTTGTCAATTAAAACAATGTACAATGTGAGAGTTAGGAGTTAAGTTTTATTTGGGACAAAATAAGGACTGCAGGCCCGGAGGCAACACCTCAGTAAGCTCTGAGAGACTGTTCCAAAGACTAGTGGGGAAAGGACAGTACATATGTGATTTTGGCGAAGGGGGAGTAGATGCCATCAAACACATATTTTTTTGTAGAAAATTTCTGCTGGTCTCACGAAGCTTCTGCTAGTCACCAGAAATGTCACCATGAAGGATTTTAGTGCTTTTCTAGATATGAGGAGATATAAGAACTGGGCTCATAAAATCAGCTCCTGAGAGTATGGACCATCTAAAGACCTGTCCTGCCAGTTTCCCAGAGCACAGGGTGCCTCATTTCTGCTCTCCACCTTGAACTCCTTCAAGGGGTGTTGGAGGTCAGCAGCTGCAGTAGCATATAATTTAATCCTTGTAGACAGATGGCAAGCAACCACAAGTGCCAGTTTGTGGCTGACATATTTGTTTAGTCAGTCTATGTTTAAGTAAAGCCTATTGTCCATAGTTAGTCAAAAGTCAGTGGCTTAAAGTCCTGGTTCTTCCTTCATTATTTATGTGTTCATGGACAATTTATTTAATCTTTCTAAATTGTGGTATCTTGACCTTGAAAAAAAAAAAACTAAACTAGATTCTGGGTGTGACCTACAAATTAGTACTTGCCATGGGCATTTGCCATCTACCTCTATAAGGGTTAAATCACATGCTGCTACAGCTGCTGACCTCCAACAAGCCCTGAAGGAGTTCAGGGTGGAAGGCAAAAATGAGGCACCCCGTGCTCTGGCGAAATTGGCAGGATAGGTCTTCTGACAGGAATTCTCTGGAGCTGATTTTATGAGTCCAGTTCTTGTATCTCCTCCTACCTAGAAAAGCACTAAAATCCTGCATGGTGACAGTTGTTTCTGGTGACTAGCAGAAGTGTCACAAGACCAGCAGAAACTTTCTACAAAAAATATGTGCTCCTGCTTATAACAGCCAGGACATGGAAGCAACCTAGATGCCCATCAGCAGACGAATGGATAAGGAAGCTGTGGTACATATATACCATGGAATATTACTCAGCTGTTAAAAAGAATTCATTTGAACCAGTTCTAATGAGATGGATGAAACTGGAGCCCATTATACAGAGTGAAGTAAGCCAGAAAGATAAACACCAATACAGTATACTAACACATATATATATGGAATTTAGAAAGATGGTAACGATAACCCTATATGCAAAACAGAAAAAGAGACACAGATGTACAGAACAGAATTTTGGAATCTGTGGGAGAAGGCGAGGGTGGGATGCTTAGAGAGAACAGCATCGAAACATGTATATTATCGAGGGTGAAACAGATCACCAGCCCAGGCTGGATGCATGAGACAAGTGCTCAGGACTGGTGCATTGGGAAGACCCAGAGGGATCGGGTAGAGAGGGAGGTGGGAGGGGGGATTGGGATGGGGAACACATGTAAATCCGTGGCTAATTCATGTCAATGTATGACAAAAACCACTACAATATTGTAAAGTAATTAGCCTCCAACTAATAAAAATAAATGAAAAGAAAAAAAATATGTGCTCGATTGCATGTACTCCGCCTTTACCAAAATCACATATATATTATCCTTCCCCCACTACTACTTTGGAATCATTTCTCAGCACTGAGGTGCTTCCTCCTGGGCTGCAGTCCTCATATTGCCTCAAATAAAACTTAACTCACTACTCTCACATTGCACATTTTTTAAATCGACATGGGGATGCTAATGTTGAAGAATTAAGGAAAGAAAAAGAGAGAACTTAGTCTAGACTCATAACAATTTGTCTACAAATCCTTCTTCCTCCATTCTTTTCTTCTTTCTTCCTTCTCTTTTTCCTTCCTTCCCATCCTTGCCTCTTTCTTAGTCCTCCCTGATTTTAATTATTTAATTTACTAGCTAGCAGGACCATTATGGCCATCTCCTTCTACATTATATTAATGTGATAGGCACATATGTAGAAGATCATTTTTTATAAAATATGCAATTTATTTTAATTTGGACTTTAAGTTAACTAGCTATTTAACTCAGATTGTTCATTGTTTCTTAAGTGTCACTGTGAATTCTTTCCAACACTTAAGTAAGATATACAACAATGATTTAATGAAGGAATGCAAAAAAATCCTATGTGGCTACTTCTGCTTTATTGAAATGTCCACATCAACAACTACCTTCAACTTATACAGTGGTTGTATTTAGTTAAATGTGGTCTTGTAGAGTATCATTTGGAAACTTAAGGTCTTTGGATGCTAGCACCTTTATGCTCAATTTGTTCTCACAATCTGTAATTCTAGGAGAGTTGCTCCAAGTCTAGATCAGAGAATCTGTTCATCAAAATTTGGGGGTGGGTGTCTGGGGAGGCATCACTTTCAGGAGGTTTTCTTTTTGTTTTTGAGTTAAGATTTTATTGCTGAATTTCTGGTCAAAATGCTTTATTCATTTTAAATTTATATTGAATGAAGATACAATCTATCTTGTATAATCAG
This sequence comes from Cervus canadensis, assembly GCF_019320065.1. Taxonomy (NCBI): domain Eukaryota; kingdom Metazoa; phylum Chordata; class Mammalia; order Artiodactyla; family Cervidae; genus Cervus; species Cervus canadensis. The sequence goes on along the minus strand of NC_057404.1, from coordinate 15,902,462 downwards.
TCTATACAAGATAGATTGGTTAGACTGAACTCTATTCCTTTTTAACAAGGGTCCATCCCTCTTGTTTTTCATAGAGATCAAGAACAATACTTCAAGACACTCTAACCAATAGCAAGCAGTTCTCTGATTTGGAGTGCCTTGATTTGCTTTTAATTTGCATTTAGAGTGCATCTTATTCTAGTTAGGAAGTAGTATTCTCACTTCAGTAAGTAGAGTAGTGAAACTATTTATATGTCTGAATTTGTTATATGTTGGTATTATTGTGCCTATTGGATATCTGGAAATAAGTAGCTTTAATAAATTGATTCAATTTTGAGTGTGTTAGAATTTAATGAAACTTAAATTGTTTGGAATGATTCTTGACACTTTAATAGAGGCTAATTTCAGGTCACTGAATTGTTTTACTTATATCAGAGTATTGCAACGAGGATGGAATGATATGTTATAATGTTTGGATACAGTTTTCACACTAGTTAAAATGTATTTATCCATGTTCACCAAGGACAGAGGAACAAGAATCCAGTTGTTTAGGAAATAATACATTCGTTGACCATCTGCTCTGTGCATAGAACTGTGTGATCTTTGGCTTGTATTTGAAAAAGGAATTAAAGCTCCTTTTTTTTTCTCATTTAGATTAAGGGCAAGTCAAGAGAGAACATATTAATGCAGGCAATTAGAGGGCAAAAGCATTCTTATTTGTTAATTAGTATAAGAATGAAAATAAATTTGAAAAAGTGTATCAGTGAAAGTTAACCTAAATCTTGAATTGTGAAACAAGCTATAAGCATGTGATTAAGCTGAACTACTTACAACTGTTCAAATGCTTTGAATTTTTTATCTCAACTCCTTTGCCTGGAATGTTCTTCCCTGTACCTTATTAAATTGTTGCTTATTTTGAAGATTTTTCAGAATAGTTCCACGTCATCCTTCTGGAAATTTCCTCTGAACTATCCAGAAGTGAAATTAAATGTTCCCTTCATTGTGTTCCATCAGTACCTAGCACATACCTTTATTATGTAACTATTCAGATAAGTTCTATCTCTCCAACTTTTTTCCTAAAAAATTTTTTTCCAACTTAATTCCCTAAAAGGTGAGCTTTGTCCTATTTATTCTGGATCCTCATTACATTGGACATGCTCCCAGATTTTACTCCCCTACCCAAACCCTACTGTTGTATCTAGACAGGAATTATCTTCTCTATACTCTTTCTCTAGGGGAGTCTGGTTCTATGACTTGCAATTGCAGTCCAAGACATTTCTCTTTATACCACAGACTCCAATTTGACCACCTTCTCTGAGGTTTGACCTCTACTCAACTATCTAACTGATATCTTTGCTTAAGTGCCATACAGGGGTCTCGAAGGCTGCATTTTATAAACTCATTTCAGTTTTTCCATAAGCTATATCCCTTATTTCTCTTGCTGCTTAAGCTTGGATACTAGGAGTCATCCTTGATTCTTCTCTATTCCTTATTTCTCACATAAAATATATCACCAATTCCTGACAATGATACTTCCAAAATACATCTCCTTGATCTTTATCATCATGCCCACCACCCAGCATTTTCTTTATCTCTTTTCATTCACTGACTTTCAATTACACTGGACTCTTGTGTGCTCATGACTGTGACTATTACCCATCTTGTTATTTATGCCTGATGCTGTTCTATCAAAAAAAGCACAAATTTAAATTCTTGGACGAGGCTAATTCCTTCTCTTCATTCAGCTCTCAGGTTAATTTTGATTCTCTGACAGTACTAAGCTATCTATTTTGTATTGGAATCTGCTTTCACCCAGAAATTGTTTCCTTATAGACCATTTTTCTCCTTCTTAGCATTTAAAACCTCATTAGTTTTTATTCATGTCTGCTTTTATTATATAATATTTATTTCCCCATTATTATTTAAGAACCATGAAGATAGTAATCATCTCACTATTATGTACCAAACACCCAGCACAAAGCCAAACACATAGGTGCACCATAAATATTTGTTAAAAAGGTGAATACATTGACTGAAAAATCATCAAAAGAAACTCCATAATCAGAACTATAGAGGATGCTGTAATGCCAGCTCTATGGAGGCAAGCACATTTTGTTTTTTACCATAATATTCATTTGTCTAAGGGCATTTTGACATTTTATATGTGTTCAATATTTGCTAAAAAATACGGAAGAATTTAGAAGGCAACACTTTAATTTTGAATGGCAGCATCAATGTTGGAATCTACCTCCAAGATAAATAAAATTGAACTATTTTTTTCTTCCATATACATGAGTAGAGACACTTCATTTTTTATGAAATCCCTGCTCAGTATATTCACCGTCTTATCAGTCAGTGAATAAAAGGGGTAACAAGAGGTTTTTTTTTGGGTCACTGTATAAGATAATGCAATCAAGATAATGAAGAAGCCTGAAATAACTGAAAAATCAAGGAACACAGTAATAAATGGACTAACCATTATAATGACTTTCATAGAGAAGAAAGTAAAGAAAAGCACTCATATTTAAAACTTTGATTATAAGTAACAAAAGGAAAAGTAAGAATTTTTTTAAAAGTATACATTTGATGGTGTAAAGCTTTTATACAGATTGGTTTTCTGTCATTTGATACAATAGTTATCCAACCATAAAACTTTATTACAATAGTTCTGGCATTTATTTTTTCTCAAAGTCTATGCTTTAGCCTAACTTCTCCTAGCACATGTGTTTCTTTCTACTCTCTCCACGAGATGATCGAAAAGACCTCTGAAATAACTGCTGTATTTTGGACAATTTACAACAGAGGGGGGGAAAAGTGAAAAGCATGAAAAGCAAAATAATTATCTATAGACTAGGTTTTAGCTTTCAAATAGTAAACAACTCTCAATCTGATCATATTTTAGAAAGAATTAAAGGAATACATTTTATATAATTATGTGCCCCTCCAATTCTATATGTTTCATAAATAAATATAAGTAGGTTTGGAAATGATTCACATTAAAAACATGAGCTAAGTAATAATCTTTAAAAAAATTAAATTTAATCCTAATTAAGCTACATATAGTGTAATGTTTGGTGCGGTACTGGGCTCAGTTGTGTCCACCTCTTTGCAACTCCACGGATTGTAACCCAGCAGGCTTCCCTGGCGGCTCAGATGGTAAAAGCATCTGCTTGCAATGTGGGAGACCCTGGTTCGAACCCTGGGTCAGGAAAATCCCCTGGCAAAGGAAATGGCAACCCACTCCAGTACTCTTGCCTGGAAAATTCCATGGATGGAGGAGCCTCTTGGCTACAGTCCATGGGGTTGCAAAGAGTCAGACACAGCTGAATGACTTCACTTTCATGTTTCACTTTCAGGCTTCTCTGTCCATGGGCTTTTTCTGGCAAGAATGCTTAAGTGGGTTGCCATTTCTTTCTCCAATGCTTAATGAGGATTTCATTAAATATGTAATTTCTTCTAATTCCTCTCAAAAAGCAAAGGCAGTACATAGCTTTTCATACCCCTAATAATATGTGTTTTATGGTGTGCTATGATAGAAACTTAGAAAAAATTCGCTTTTATGTCCCAAGATCCCTGATGTCACCATGAAATGATTCATTTTTGACTTGAGTAACAGATAAGATTTGTAAGCAATGATTTGGGGCTCTAACAAGGTACATGAATGTCTCTTTGTAAAACTGAAATTGTAAAATAAGAGAAGGTTTACTGAACTAAAAGGTAAATTTAATATGCAATCATTTCATGGAATCCTGCACTGGAGGCCTGAGCCTATTGTTTCCCTTTGAATAACAGTTTCTTCCCTAAATCATTTGAAGCTTGTAGTCTGTAAATTTTAAATAGGATAGCATAATTTTGTTATAGTATAGTAGTTTAAATTTAAGCACAACCATTCTGTTTCAATTATAAAAGTGTCATTGAGCTTTAGTGATACCATTTAAAAGACCGAGAGTAAAAAGTATGTGCATGTTCCTGATCCGTGAGGGCCTGGCTCGCCTAGAGCCCTCGGGTTCTAAGGCTCTCACCAGAGCCTTCAGGGCTTCTGAACCTTGGCATTATTGCCATTTTTTTACTGGATTATGTGTGTCTCTGAGGTGGGGTGGGAGGAAGAGTCAGGGAATACTGACTTGTACATTTTAGGATACTTAGCGTATCTTCCAGGCATCCTGGGTGGCTCAGTGATAAAGAATCTGCCTGCTAATGCAGGAGATACAAAAGACACAGGTTTGAGCCCTGGGTCAGGAAGATCCCCTGGAGAATGAAATGGCAACCAACTCCAGTATTCTTGCTTGAGAAATCCCATGGACAGAGGAGCCTAGTGGGCTACAGTCCACGGGGTTGCAAAGAGTCAGACACTTCGCTTGCAAGAGTCGAAATTAGCGACTAAACCACCACCCCCAGCAGCATCTTGAAGTAGGCACCAATAGCACTGCAACCCTAGTATGACAAAAATCTTTCCAGATCTTAGCAAATGTCCCAGAGGAGAAATAGCCCAGTTTGAGACCCACTGCTTTGAAAAAGAAAAAAAATGTTCATCAACCCACTTTGCCACTGAAAAACATAAGCCTTCAGGCCATGTCTCTTGAAACTTTATGGAAACGGGTGATACTTTCTAATCAGTCCACAGCAGTCAGCCATCCTGAAAACCCCTAATGAAATTGCTGGCTCTGTCTAAACTAGGAAAGCTGAACTTCTGTGCTCATGAACATAACTACCAAGCAGTGACCAATCTCTCCTCTACAAGTATCACAGATCCAAGTCAGGAGAACTTTATCCTTTACTTTCTTGCCTCATCTTCTAAGGTACATGGAAGTAGCAATCTGTGTATTCTGTTGATAAGACACATTAGAGAAATGAACTTGTTCATCAGTTCACAAACTGGCCACCATACATGAAGGGAACTCACATCTGAGGCATGTCTTGCGTGGTTGCAAGATGAACAGATCTTTACCCCTGCCCACCAGAACCTTAAAAGTTTATATTTAGGCCTTAACAGGATTCAGTCACTAGGACTGACCAGATGGTCTCAGCAACACATTGCTCTCTCAAGGCTGTGTCCTTGAGAATGGCTCCAGCTGTGGAAAGATGATCAAACCTCCCATTGGAAGGCCAGGGGAGGAGATGAGGGGCCTCTGACTGGTGGGTCCAACTCATAAAGTCACATCCTCTCTATGACCTCCAACAGCTCCTTGTTTCCTTTTTGAAGTTAAAAGATCAATCTTTACGTAGTTGTCTATATAAGACCCCTGTGTGTTAATAGGGCTTTCCAGGTGGCATCAGTAAAGAACAGACCTGCCAGTGTAGGAGACTTAAGAGACACGGGTTTGATCCCTGGGTTGGGAAGATCCCTCGGAGAAGGGAATGGCGACCCACTCCAGTATTCTTGCTTGGAGAATCCCATGGACAAAGGAGCCTGGAGAGTTACAGTCCATGGGGTTGCAGAGTCGGACATGACTGAAGCAGCTTAGAATAGCACGGTATGGTGTGTTAATATGCTGAGCTTGTTTACATTTTATACCTATTTAACAGTTCATGTGTCCTTCACTGGGCTGAAGGTAATGTGTCCTTCACTGGGCTGAATCATGTCCAAAAATTCTGATCACTTATCACCATAGGTTCAAAGTTTCTACCCTGGAGGAAATAATCAACAGGTACAGAACAGAATCCCACCTTCAGATGAGTCAGCCACCTTCAAAAGTGGATGACAGAGGACTAGGTCAAGGAGCCGGCTAACACCCTCTCATCCACCCCACTACTAAAGAAGCAACCACAGCTCTGGGTCTCAAATTTCTAGACGAGAGAAGAAAGCAACATTCTGGCAGAGGCTATGAGTAGTGAAATTAGTACCTAGCTGTTATTTGATATTTAAGTTTTTAGGGAAAACTTATTGAAGTAATTTTGTGCAATTCCTATTTGTTGCTGTTGTATCAGTTATTTTGTGTTGAGTGAAGGAACCTCTTGGAAACCTAACAACTTAAAGAGAAAACCACTTCCTTAGCTGAGTGTTCTGTAGGTTGACTATCTAGACTGTACTCAGCTAAACAACTGTTCTACTGGTGCTCCTGGACTTTCTCAAGCATTTCCAGTCACTTACTAGGTTAGCCAGCTCCTCTTCTAGGGGTTGGCTGGTTGGAAGTAGGGGTGACAGGAGCAACTGGACCACATGTTTCTCATTATTTGACAAGCTAGCTTATGCTTTTTTTTCAAGCAAGAACAGCAGCTGGAAGATGTCTTTGATCCAGAGTTGAGAATATCCACATTACTTCTGTTAGATTGTCTTTGTCAAAGCAAGTCACAGACAAGTCCAGATTCAAGGAACTGAGGCATAGATTTCTTCTCCTGATAGGAGGTATTATAATATATTTTAGTCAGTTTTTGATAATTTCTCACAGGTGTTCTGAATTTCATTCATATTTTAGTTTAGTTAAGTTAGGTGTTTTTCAGATTATGAAATTTATAATATGTAATTGCACATCGTTTATAGTCACTCAGTCGTGTCTGACTCTTTATGACCCCATGGGCTGTAGCTTGTCAGGCTCCTCTGTCCATGAAGATCTCCAGGCAAGAATACTGGAGCAAGTTGCCATTTCCTTTTCCAGGGTATCTTACTAACCCAGGGATGGAACCCAGGTCTCCTGTATTGCAGGCAGATTCTTTACCAGCTGAGCTACCAGGGAAGCCCCCCTCTGAAGAGCAGGCATGGACAATTGTATTTAATAACTGGCAAAACCAGGTACTGCTTCTAGGAAAATTGCAAGCCTTTTTTCTACTTATTTTCTTCCTTTATTCTTTCTACCCAAAGTATTGCTGCTTGAATGCCTTCTTACAGTGGAACAGAAATGATATTTTTCCTTTTATGAAATTGAATAAATATTTTACTATGTATTCTTACACACTTTCTTGTAATAGTCATCTATAGATTCATTTCCTTTTAAAAGGATTCATGATTCAATTAATGTGTCCAGGATCTTTTAAAAGATGTTTTTGGTTTATATTCAGATAAGAGATGCTCTGAGGCTGTGTAACCTACATAACTTTCTCTCTGTCATGCCAACAGTTATAAGCACTTTGCTTCTGGCTTATTTCCATAGCTTTGAAGATTAAAAAATAATCTAAATTTCATCATTTTGTGTTTGGTATCTGCATGTTTGCAAATATGAAAATTTTGCTTATAAGCTTAAAAATGATCAAAATATCTGTATAAACTTATAGATTGAGGAGTCCCATTAAGTTTGCTATTCTAGGTTGTATACTACATACTATTCCCTTGAATACTCAAGATATGCTTACAAAGTACCATAAGATTATATATCAAAGAAAAAAGACTTATGCCACAAAGAAATAAAGCACAGTAGAAAATACAGGACATGAAGAAGAGACATAAGAAAGACTTAAGACATTAAGAAAAAAAGAGTGGTAGAAAAGAGGGTGAAGAATGGAATGATATAGAGTAGTAAAAAAAATTAAAAGACAACACATATATTTTATTTCCTATTTCTCATAATTTTATTTGCTTTTATTCTTTCCAGAGTAAGCTGCATAATAAAATAAATTCACATTATATTCTTGAATCCTGAAGTATGTTTTGAAAGTTGTTGTATAGTCATCTCCAAATCTTTTGGATTAGACTGTAGCCATGGACTGTAGCCAGCCAGGTTCTTCTGTCTATGGGATTTCCCAGCAAGAATACTGGAGTGGGTTGCATTTCCTTTTCCAGGGGATCTTCACAACCCAGGGACTGAACCCACACCTTCTGAATCAGCAGGTAGGTTCTTTACCACTGAAGCACCAGATCATGGTTTAAACTGGGGAGGACGAAGACATGATTTGATTGACTTGATCTCAGATCTACTCTTAACCCTATTTACCATCTGAGATAACCTGGGTGAGCCTCCTTGATGCTCATTCTCTTCAACAGGAAATTGAACATGATAAGAGCTCCCTATTAGTGTTGATGCAAAATTTTATTTTCTTGAAAAATTAAAATATGTACTGAACAATACAATAGTCCAGTTAATAAATATGTTTCCAAATATTCACTAATATATTTCTGTAAATTGAAAAGTCACCTTCTAGTCTGTCTCTGTTATACATGAAATTTTTATATTCGTGGTAAATAAAATATACATAGACACTTGATGTTTTCTTTGAGCAAAGTGTGACTAGATTGTTTAATACTTTGGGAATACCCATAAATTTCGGTTGCATTTTGCTCATATGTTTTTTTGACAAAATCAAGAGTTTAAAAAATGTTGGTGTAAAATTGATTCATCAAAGACAGATTAAAAATCTAGTCATAATTACTGGCAGCAATGCAAACTATGCTTTTGTGACTAAAATAGTATTTTTAAATAGTTTCTCTTATAGTGAAGGAAATGAAGCAAGCATTATAATATATAAAACTAGCAGGAATCCTTTGTATTTTACATACATCTCTAATTTTAATAGCATCTAACTCAGAAATCAATGAATTACATTATCAATTCATTACATTTTAATAGAATGTTTTAAGAAGAAACAACTCATATTAATTTTTCAGCTCAATCTATAATCTGTTCTGCCAAACATGTTAAATAATCCTAGACAGTAATTGATAGTTCTATCCCAGTTATAGTGACAATAATAAAGAGATGGTGTCCCATCTCTACTCAGATACTAGGTTAAACTTTTTCATGAGACACAGATACAGTATTAGTGTGTGTGTAAAATGTTTTAGAAATCATCTATCAGATAATATCTTTGCATTGGAAAAAATACTCCACTGGTTATCAACTGCAATTAGAAGAAAACCTAAACTATTTTTTCACGGCCAATTTGAACCCACATTATCCCTTCACCCCTACCCCATAAAGCTGTTCATTGTTTTCTTCAGTCCCACTAACATTTTTCTCTTCTTTTTCTCTTTCTTTCTCCCTTTCTCTCTCTCTTCCTTTCTCCCTTCCTTCTTTCCTTTTCTTTCTTTTCCTTTTTCTTCAATTATTTGGAAACCTCAAGGCACTAACCTGTTTGAAATTAAGCTTGAATAATTCTTCTTCCTATCTCCTGTCATGGCTGACTGTTAACTAGTCACACCCTAAGAGAAACCATTTAGAACACTTATTCCAAAGAAACCATGAAAACTTCCTTACTCTATGCCCCTGTCCCATTATTTCTTCTTTACTAACTTTTGTGTGTGTTCTGAAATTACCTTAATTTTTTTTCAAGAGTGTCCTCTGCTAATAGAATGTAAGCTCTTAGAAGGCAAATTCCACAGTCCTTTGATATAGAAAAAAATGCTTGATGAATGCATTACATATATATATATATATATATATATATATACACACACATATATATGAATTAATATATATATAACATACATATATATTCACATATACATGAATTACCAATCTTTTGAATAAATAGATGAACAAATATATTCATATAGGTGGGGGTGAGAGTAGAGAGACTCTCTGACTCACTTCATTCACAATTCTTAAACAAAGAACAAGTAAGTGGTTCCTCTCCTGGAACATATCTAAATCGGTGTTACACTCCCCTGCGTGGGTGGGAAGGAAGTTTATTATCACTTCTCTGTGTGGCTCACTCAAATATCCTTTTATCCTGAAAATGTTTAGAGAACTACTGTGCTACTGACTGAAAAAGTGATAGAGATAAATGCCCACCTCATGGTTTATTGCCTTCCAAGTCAGTTATATTTTTCAATTTAAATCTGAGAGATAATCAATATACTGGGATGTATTCCAGGTGTGTTTTTAAGACAGCAAACTGCAAATTTAATATGGCCTGAGGTTGAAAAAAAAAAAAAAGTGTGTGGGGAGGTGTCAGTGAATTTCAGTGATGTCACTAAGCAGATCTAGGAAGAGGAATTCTGAGAGCAGGGAATACAGAATTTTCAGTAAGGGCATTCTAAGCTTTAGCCAGTTTCTGCTTTACTCTCAAAATTTTTAAATGATCTTATTAAATGTTATTCATCATTTTTACAGTAACTTTATTTTGCTTATGTACCATGGCTGATTCTACTAGAGGTTGAGCTAACCTACCCCAAGGAAATAATTTTGAACACAGACACAGTAAATTACTACAAGGTACAAGGTCAAAGTCTCCCGCGTAGCTCAAACAGTAAGGAATCTGCCTACAATACAGGAGACCCAGGTTTGATCCCAGGGTCGGGAAGATCCTCTGGAGAAGGGAATGGCAATCCGCTCCAGTATTCTTACCTGGAGAATCCCATGGATAGAGGAGCCTGGTGGGCTACAGTCAGTGGGATCGCAAAGAGTCAGATACAACTGAGCGACTAACAGTACTACTACTACGGGTCAAAGTAGTTTCTGGAAAAAAGTTATCTATTTTACTCAGGAAATAACTTACACAGTAGAAAAACTGGATTAACTAAGTGTTATTTTAGTTACCTTTCAGATATCATGCAAATAATTAAATATTATATATATATATATATATATGTTTATACACGCACACACACATACATGTGTATATATACAATAAGGGGCTTCCCTATTGGCTCAGAGATAAAGACTCTTCCTGCCAATGCAGGAGACGTGGGTTCGACTCTTGGATTGAGACGATCCCCTGGAGAAGGAAATCACAACCCACTCCAGTATTCTTGCCTGGAAAATCCCATGGATAGGGGAGCCTGGTGGGCTATAGTTCGTGGGGTCATGAAAGAGTTGGACATGACTTAGCGACTAAACAGTGTACACAATGTACATGTATATTGTACTGTTTTTCTTTTTTTTAAACTTAAAAGATTTTCTTTTCTTTGAACTTTAAAAGACTTTTATGAAGCCTTTTCTACCGTCTTCACTATATTCTCCCTTTTATTCATTTATCCATAAATAATGTTTATTATGAAATTGCCAAATGACAGGCACTGATCTATATTGGTGAATTAAAAAGGTCCTCAGTCTCACAGAGCTTACTTTCTATTGGAAATCATTAATTAGCTTTTAAGAGCACTCCTGATATTCCAGCATTCTTCTCAGTACTTTGGTAGACACTATGTTAATATTATTTCTCATTTGAAAGACAAAGAAACTAGGCCTCTGAGCATATAAGCACTTTTTCAAGATCACCCAGTGTAGTTAACTGTTAAACATGATATTTACACCTGTATATCTGACCATGACTTTGTGTCTAGCTGCCATGCTCTTTTGCCCTTTTAACATGTACTTTTCCAGTGCATAGATCTATGCTATTCATGTGCTTCTTTGTGTTTTTAAATACACTTTATATTTCAATTGTCAAAATAATAAATAACAGGATGCTTGGAAAATGGAGAAAACATTCATTTACATAAACTTTTATAACTATTAATTTCTAAATGTTCTCATATGCTTCAATCTGTAAGCACTTGTAATCATAGTCCTTAGCAAATGCAACTCCTGTCTTTTCCATTTTATATTTTATTATAATTTTCCCATTATGTTACATACAATTCACACACATTTTATCATAGTTTTCTATAATGTTGCATAGAGATCATAATCATTATTTTAGCTTGCTAAATATCCATTGAGTTTCTATATCATTATATAATTTACACTCTCATTAATATTTATTCCTTCATTGAAAAAAAAAACACAGTTTTATCCCATAAAATAGCACTTTGGAATTTCAACTGAAATTAAATTAAACATATAAAATTATTTGACACTTTATGATAGCTTGCCTTCCATGTATTGGGTTGGCCAAACCAATCCAATACTATGCTCTGTCTCCCAAAACATACTTCAACAAATATTTCCTATAACCTACGATCCCTGTCTTAAGGATGTTGAATTGATGGAAAACAGTCTCTAAATACAAGATACTCCTAATCTAGTCAGAAACAACAGAAATCCAAAACAGTATGATATAAAAACACAAAAACATGCACCTAGTCTACTAATGTAGTATTGATGAAAATGGATGGGATATAAAAGGCTTCTGAATACTATAAGATTTACCCAGAAATATGGAAGAGTGGTAGAAATTGTTTAGAAAGGTTTATTAGCCTGTTCAAACTGCTACAACAAGATATCACAGCCTGTGTGACTTAAACAACAGACACTTGTTTTCTTACAGTTCTGGAGGCTAGGATTCCAATATTACGGTGCCAACAGATTGGTTTCTGCTAGACTTTTCTTTCTGCCTTGTAGATGGCCACCTTCTCTCTGTTGTCACATGGCTTCTTTGTGTATGCATAGAGAAAAAGACTAGGTATATTTTCTTCTTTTTATAAAGATACGAGCCCTGTGGTATTACAGTCCTACCCTAATGAATTAATTTAACTAATTACCTCATAACAGTCTTATCTAAGAATATAATCACTTTGGGGGTTACAGCATCATATGAAATCATATGAATTTTAGAAGGACACGATTCAGTCTGTAACAGAGGAAGAGAAGAGCAGAGATGAGGGGTGAGATAGATAAAGTTAGTCAACCATATATTTAAAAAATAGAGACACATGCACCCCAATGTTCATCGCAGCACTGTTTATAATAGCCAGGACATGGAAGCAACCTAGATGCCCATCAGCAGATGAATGGATAAGGAAGCTGTGGTACATATACACCATGGAATATTACTCAGCCGTTAAAAAGAATTCATTTGAATCAGTCCTAATGAGATGGATGAAACTGGAGTCCATTATACAGAGTGAAGTAATCCAGAAAGATAAAGAACATTACAGCATACTAACACATATATATGGAATTTAGAAAGATGGTAACGATAACCCTATATGCAAAACAGAAAAAGAGACACAGAAATACAGAACAGACTTTTGAACTCTGTGGGAGAAGGTGAGGGTGGGATGTTTCAAAAGAATGGCATCTATACTCTCTATGGTGAAACAGATCACCAGCCCAGGTGGGATGCATAAGACAAGTGCTCGGGCCTGGTACACTGGGAAGACCCAGAGGAATCGGGTGGAGAGGGAGGTGGGAGGGGGGATCGGGATGGGGAATACGTGTAAATCTATGGCTGATTCATATCAATGTATGACAAAACCCACTGAAATGTTGTGAAGTAATTAGCCTCCAACTAATAAAAAATAAATAAATAAATATAAATAAAAAATAAATAAATAATTTATGAGGGAGAAATAAGAAATAACGTCCTATTATTTTAGTGTGTGTGTTTGTATGTGTGTGTGTTCAGTGGTGTCTGACTCTGTGACACCATGGACTGTAGCCAGCAAAGCTCCTCTATCTATGGGACCCTCCAAGCAAGATTACTGGAGTGGGTTGCCATTTCCTTCTCCAGGGGATATTCCCCGCTCAGGGATAGAAACTGTGTCTCTTGCATCTCCTGCATTGGCGGGCAGATTCTTGACTTCTGAGCCACTGGGGAAGCTACTATCTTAGAGGGGATTAAATTGAAACTTCCATCAAAATTAACAATCACCGTTTGAAAATGTCACTTAAAATAAGACATCAATTATTTAACAGCATTTCTAGTTTTTAGATTTGCTTTTACTCAGGGTCAAACATGAATAATTAACTTACTTGATTACAAGTTCATTCTGAATAATCTGCTCTTATTTCTTTCGAAGATAATATGAAAACTGCAATCATAAAATGTGAGAGAAGAGAATATAAAGAAAAAAAGAAAGAAGGTTGTTAACAAGAAATATGTAACTCAACAGAGATCTCTAAAGAAAACAACTAAAATTTGACAGGAGCAGTAGGTTGGAATAAGACTGTAGACCCAGATTCTTCTTTTGACCAATATCTGGACAAACCCAGTCAGGTTGATAAAGTGGAAAAGATGACATTTGTTTTAAGTATATTATCTAGTAACACTGTACAAATGTTTTGAAAGGCTGTCTGTATTTCAATATATGAAATTTCTCATTATATTAAGTGAGTTAAATTTCATAAAAACTTCCTTTGTGGATTTGCAATATAGGTTAATATGACAGCTAAATTTTTTACATTTTCTCAGAGAATTAAAATGATTTATTAAATACAATTTTAATACTTTGATTTATAAAAGTGCTAGAGGTGGTAACCCACAATAAATTAATCTACTATGAATTATTAAATTATTAATATAGCTAGACTTAAACATCTGTGGTTCACAGAAATTACATGGAATTATTTATTGGTGCCATTTCCCCTTTCTGCCTTACCTAACTATATTTGATGAATGGAGCTGGCATATCTTTGTCATTACATAGGGAATAGAGTCTGTGCCAAAACATATGGCTAAGGGTTTAAAAGTTAAATTGCATGAATATTTATGAATACACTGTTCAGTATACAAGTTTTCTAAAATATTTGAATGATTGAGATTTAGTGTTCAAACTGATAGAGTGAGAGAATGTTGGCTTTAAATTTTAAATAAAATAGCTACTATGTCTTAATTGCTAGACTAGGATAATAGCTTTAACTCTTATATTGAATTTAACTGTTCAAAACATTTTATAAATAAAAATACTGAGGAATTCATGGAAATTCATACTAGTGATAAGTTATGAAGCCCAAATTTGAAATCAAGTATGTTTGACTCAACATGCCAAAACCTCATCTGCAAAACTGATAAAATAGACCATGTCCTCCTTAACTCACAACAGTATTTTGAGGTTCAAATGTAACACTGAAAACATTTTATATGTAGGAACAACTAAATAGTTGTAAAATTACTTCTTTAGTTATAGCTGATTTACTTATTCCATTCTCTAAATCACCTATTCAAATATGAAATACAAATAGGACTAAGGAGAAGCCAAATGAAAAGCTAAGCAGAGCCATTCTGTTCAAGTATGCACCCAGCACGGTGCCCAAAGTTGTCGAAGTGATAACACTTTATTCCCACCTATCTAAAATTACATGTTAAAAAACTTGGCCTTGGGTGTTTAATAGGGGAAAAGGCTCCCAAATGAGTGGAACATAAAGCTTTTTGGATGCCAGACATCAAATTAAAGAAACAAAGAGCAACAACAACAAAGCAAGATTTCTAGACAAGTCCAACCAACCAATCAGTTGATAGTGGTGCCATAGCTCCTGGTCATGATTTTAGAATAAGGGAGATTGCTGGTAGTATGCTATGGGAGAGACAAGGCTTGTATATACTGAACTTGATGGGTTAGGACAATTGATGTGAAAATAATTTCTAGTTTACTCTTTTTTTTTAATACCTTAATTCAATTGACTTGAGTCAAAGAAGGATCCTTTGATCCTTAGTGTTCTTCCCACTCCTTTCCTAACATAACTTCAAACAAAATAGCAATTAAACCATTTTCCCAGATCAGAACCAGGTCAGCTGAGATTCTTATAAGTTGAAACTCAAAAAGTCTTTTTTAATACCATCTACAGTTGGCTTAAAACTCAACATTCAGAAAACTAAGATCATGGCATCCGGTTCCATCACTTCATGGGAAATAGATGGGGAAACAGTGGAAACAGTGGCTGACTTTATTTTCCTGGGCTCCAAAATCACTGCAGATGGTGATTGCAGCCATGAAATTAAAAGATTCTTACACCTTGGAAGAAAAGTTATGGCCAACCTAGACAGCATATTAAAAAGCAGAGATATTACTTTGTCAACAAAGGTCCATCTGGTCAAGGCTATGGTTTTTCTAGTGGTCATGTATGGATATGAGAATTGGACTGTCAAGAAAGCTGAGCAATGAAGAATTGATGCTTTTGAACTGTGGTGTTGGAGAAGACTCTGGAGAGTCCCTTGGACTGCAAGGAGATCCAACCAGCCCATCCTAAAGGAGCTCAGTCCTGGGTGTTCATTGGAAGGACTGATGCTGAAGCTGAAACTCCAATACTTTGGCCATCTCATGTGAAGAGTTGACTCATTGGAAAAGACCCTGATGCTGGGAGGGATTGGGGGCAGGAGAAGATGGGGAAAACAGAGGATGAGATAGATGGATGGCATCACCAACTCCATGGACATGAGTTTGGGTAAACTCCGTGAGTTTGTGATGGACAGGGAGGCCTGGCATGGTGCGATTCATGGGGTTGCAAAGAGTTGGACACAACTGAGTGAATGAACTGAACAGCTGGGGTTGGAGACAGCTGGATAAATGTCATCCCTATTCCCCATCACATTTGGGACGAATTTCCAAATATATCTAGGATTCAGAGGAAAGCAAATGCAAGTGGTAGCTTTATCATGGAAAACACAGAACCAAAGGATGTTTTGCTAAACTATGGTATCAGTGAGCTTCATGGTACAGTAATGAGAACATATGTACCTGGTTAGAGGTAACCATGGATAATGACAGACACATCTAGAGAAGTAGAGCATTTACTTCTTTATTAACTATAAGACCAAGAATTATGTGTTATCCCTAGGCAGCCATAACTGAGTGAAAGGAAAAAAAAAAAAATAGGTTGAGCTATGCACATCCAGGGCTTCACTGGTGGCTCAGCTGTTAAAGAACCTGCCTGCAAGAGGGAGACCTGGGTTCAATCCCTGGGTTGAGAATATCCCCTGGAGAAGGGAAAGGCTACCCACTTCAGTATTCTGGCCTGGAAAATTCCAAGGACTATATAGTCCATGGGGCTGCAAAGTGTTGGACATGTCTGAGTGACTTTCCCTCATGCACATCCAAATCCTGAGCCTAAATTACCAATATGATAATTCATTTTCCTTGTAAGGAGTGATTGAGAGGCTGGAGATAGAACAACAATGTATTCTAATTGATTTTTGTTCATAAGGAAAACATGAAATAAGAAGAAAGGAGGCCCACGTAAGCACTAGACCAAGATTCAATGTTCAAAAATCCTTTAATATTTTCTTGTATGCATTCAGAGAAATATTCCATATCTCCTAAGACATGAGATCAACCTCTAAAATAAGATTCCAATAATCTCAAATTGTCCATTTTCCTTCCCAAATTACAGGAGAGCCATGGAAATATTTTGAAAGTGAAGCCAAAATAACCTCAGTCAGACTAGGAGCAAAGTAGAAAGGAAAGTGCAACCTTTACTTCTAAGCTTAACTGCCTCACTGACATCAGAGTATAATCATGGTGGCTTGTGACAGAAAGAAGTGCCATGATACCCAGGATTACGGGCAATAGAGGAAAATATAGAGTCTCCTGTGAAGCTCAGCTGACCATTTTTTTTACCTTTTGGAGGGTAATCAAAACAAAACCTGCTCATTTCTGACTACCAAACAAAAAAGAAAATTTGTATTTTCCATGAAAAATGATATCTAATTTTGACCATTTGAACCAAAATCCTCTTGTACCAAATACTGAAACACAGTTTAACTTTTTTCATAAAAAATCATACTGTAAAATTATGATCAATTCATTAATATCTTGTTTCCTTGTGCAATACTTATTTTTAAAACTTTGTAATTACTATGTTCTATTTTATGAAATAGGGATAATTTTAGAAAATAATTTCTGACCTCCATGCAATAATTTCTGAAAGAGCCAGTCATGTTATAGATGGTCATCATAAGTGAAAATTATATTTAAAACTTCTTGAAACTTGTAGATAATTTTCATTTCTGGATGTTTTGTTTCAGTAACTCTGCAGTTTGAACTTTAGCCTGTACTCCAGATGACACTGGCTTTATTCAAGGACCCCTACTTTAAAAATTCCTAAAAGACTTTATTAAAGGCCAGACACTATAAAATTTTTAGAGTAAAACATAGGCAGAGCAATCTTTCACATAAATCATGGCAGTTTCTTTTTTTGACCCACCTCCTAGAGTAATGAAAAAAAAAAAAAAGTAAAGAAATGGGCCTTAATGAAACTTAAAAGCTTTTGCAGAGCAAAAGAAACCATAAATAAGACTAAAATGCAACCCTCAGAATGGGAGAAAATATTTGAAAAAGAAGCAACTGACAAGGGATTAACATCCCTTGTCAAAATATACAAACAGTTCAGTTCAGTTCAGTCGC
The DNA here is from genome assembly GCF_019320065.1 of Cervus canadensis. NCBI lineage: Eukaryota > Metazoa > Chordata > Mammalia > Artiodactyla > Cervidae > Cervus > Cervus canadensis. The sequence goes on along the minus strand of NC_057404.1, from coordinate 15,884,608 downwards.
TCAGTTGTGTCCAACTCTTTGCGACCCCATGAACCACAGCACGCCAGACCTCCCTGTCCATCACCAACTCCCGGAGTCCACCCAAACCCATGTCCATTCAGTCAGTGATGCCAATCAACCATCTTATCCTCTGTCATCCCCTTCTTCTCCTGCCCTCAATCTTTCCCAGCATCAAGGTCTTTTCCAATGAGTCAGCTCTTCCCATCAGGTGGCCAAAGTATTGGAGTTTTAGCTTCAGCATCAGTCCTTCCAGTGAACACCCAGGACTGAGCTCTTTTAGGATGGACTGGTTGGATCTCCTTGCAGTCCAAGGGACTCTGAAGAGTCTTCTCCAACACCACAGCTCAAAAGCATCAATTCTTCAGCGCTCAGCTTTCTTTATAGTCCAACTCTCACATCCATACATGACCACTGGAAAAACCATAGCCTTAACTAGATGGACCTCTGTTAGGAAAGTAATGTTTCTGCTTTTTAATATACTGTCTAGGTTGGTCATAACTTTCCTTCCAAGGAGTAAGCGTCTTTTAATTTCATGGCTGCAATCACCATCTGCAGTGATTTTGGAGACCAGAAAAATAAAGTCAGCCACTATTTCCACTGTCCCCCATCTATTTGCCATGAAGTGATGGAACTGGATGCCATGATCTTAGTATCCTGAATGTTGAGCTTTAAGCCTACTTTTTCACTCTCCTCTTTCACTTTCATCAAGAGGCTCTTTAGTTCTTCACTCTCTGCCATAAGGGTGGTGTCATCTGCATATCTGAGGTTATTGATATTTCTCCTGACAATCTTGATTCCAGCTTGTGCTTCCTCCAGCCCAGCGTTTCTCATGATGTACTCTGCATATAAGTTAAATAAGCAGGGTGACAATATATAGCCTTGATGTACTCCTTTTCCTATTTGGAACCAGTCTGTTGTTTCATGTCCAGTTCTAACTGTTGCTTCCTGACCTGCATATAGATTTCTCAAGAGGCAGGTCAGGTGGTCTGGTATTCCCATCTCTTTCATAATATCTTTTGTCAAAATATACAAACAATTCAATATCAAAACAACAACAACAACAACAAAACAAACAAACAAACTCAATCAAAAATGGGCAGAAGACCTAAAAAACATTTCTTCAAAAAAGACATTATAGATGGCCAATAAATACATGAAAAGATGCTCAACATCACTGATTATTAAAGAAATGCAAATCAAAACTACAATGAGGTGTGGTCTCAGACTGGTCAGAATGACCATCCATAAAATATCTACAAACAATAAATGTTGGAGATGTGGAGAGAAAAGAACCTTTTTACACTGTGCATAGGGAGGTAAATTGATATAGCCACTATCAAGAACAGTATGGAAGATCCTTAAAAAACTAGAAATTGTTAACTACTATAAGACCCAGAAATCCCACTCTTGGACATATACTCAAAGAAAATTATAATTCCAAAAGATGTATGCACCCCAATATTCATTGCAACATCATCTACAAAACCAGGAAATGAAAGCAACCTAAATGTTCATCAACAGAAGAATGATAAAGAAGATGTGGTACACATATACAATGGAATATTACTCAACCATAAAACGGAATGAAACTGCAATTTGAAACTGTGCAATGATCTGGAGACTGTCATTCAGACTGAAGTAATTCAGATAGAGAAAAATAAAATCATATAATATTGATTATATATGGAATCTAGAAAAATGGTCCAGATGAACTTATTTGCAAAGCAGGCATGGAGACACAGACATAGAGAATGGAGGTATGAATGGCGGGGGGGGGGGGGGGTTTAGGGGAGGGGAAGGGGGATGAATTGGAAGTTTGGGATCGACATATATGTACGTGTGTGCATGCTAAGTCGCTTCAGTCATGTCTGACTCTTTGCTATCCCATGGACTGTAGCCTGCCAGGCTCCTCTGTCCATGGAATTCTCCAGGCAAGAATACCAGAGTGGGTAGCCATTCCTTTCTCCAGGGGATCTTCCTGACTCAGGGATCAAAGCTGAGTCTCTCGCGTTGCAGGCAGATTCTTTACTGTCGGCACCATCAGGGAAGCCCTGTCATATATACTCTACTAGGTATAAAATACATAGCTAATGAGAACCTACTGTATAACACAGGGGACTCCACTCAGTGCCCTGTGGTGACCTAAATGGAAAGGAAAGAAAAGAAAAGAAAAAGCAGAGGGGATATATGTAAATATGTAGCTGATCCACTTTGCTGTAGAGTAGAAACTAGTACAACACTGAAAAGATACTACACTCCAGTAAATGATAATTTTATATATATATATATATATATATATATATATATATATATATATATATTGCTAAGGGAATGTTATCCTCTGTCTGGGATGAGATTTTAACAAAACTTTGCTTGATTTGCTCCTTCCTGTAATCCTGTAAAGGTCATAATGTTAATGCTGACTCTTCCAAGAGGACTTTTTGTGACCATTCATGTCACTCTGTATCACATTTCCCTGTTTAGTTTCTTTATAACTCTTTTTAATAACAGTATTTTTGGTTTTTCCTGTCATGTCCATGGATGTATCCAGGTGCCGTTAACAATTCCTGATGTGTAATGTAAGATCAATAAATATCTGCTGGATAACAAAGTAAGGTATCAGAGAGTAATTAGACTCTTTAATCATTAGATGAGAAACGGATTAATCTTTCTTACTGAAAACCAAACATATCCATTATAGGAATCCTACACTCACATAAATGAAAATCCAAAATGTTAACAGGACATCTTCACCAGCAAATGTATTATTACTCCTAAGAAATCATTTTGAATATTTTCCAGTTTTAATTTTTATAACTAAATATCATATATAATTACATGATTTGCTTTACACATTTACTATTTTATAATTTGTAGCAGATTCTGTCAGTAACTCACCCATAATCTTTAAAGTTCTCAGTATGCTCCAACAAACTTTAAAAAATTGTCAGTTTTGCATCTATATGATTGGAATACAAATCCCAGGCATATAAATGCCCCAGTTTCCTTGTACCTCAAGTAAGAAAATTTTGAAAGGTGTTCTATATCATTTCTCAGAGTTAAACTGCTGTGATAGTTGATCTAGTAAAGAAGCTTAATTATGTCTTCTTTCTCAATATCACTGCCCCACCTCTACTGGTATTTCCCCCTAAATCAAGTATTTGCCATTGATTTTTGCCCTAGGGTTTGCTTCTAGGGCAATACATCTAAGATACATACATCTAAGATACATAACCTAAGAATACAATCTAAGATACATAATATTTTCCAGATTTCTTTTTGGACTTAACATAAGTGACACATGGTATGTCTTTAATAAACATTTGTTGAATGATTTAACTATTTCATTCTCTAATTTTTTTCTTTCAGAACTTTTTATCAATTTTTTTTCCCGTCTTTTATCTTTTTCTCTATCATTTCCACCTAGTTACCTACTAGGTATCTTTCAAATCTCAATGCTAAGCTTCTTTTCAAGCCTCTTCACTTTGCAGTCTTATTCTTTCTTGTGGGGTTCCATGACATTTACAAATATTAATAATACTTAACCACTGGTAGTATTAAGTGTAGACTGTGATTTCCTTGAGCAGCTTTTCCTAGGTTATCATTTATATTCATACTGTTGTTAGCACATAACTTGCACTTAAGAAAAATCTGGAGGAAAAAATAGAATAAAGGAAGTATATTTGACATTTTCTGTGCTCTAATTTCTTCCTGATTTTCACATTTTCATTAATGTCTTCTCAGGGCTTGGACCAATTATTTACCAAAACTTTTGCCTGTTTTCTTTATTCTTAAAGAGTATCTGAGGATCTGCATAGCTTGTTTAGAGTAAACATTTGATACAGGAAAAATTTATACATATTTATATACTTTTTTCTTTTCCATGTACATTTTCTCATTTGATATTTTCCTTCAATAAGGTATTTCTCACTTCCTATTTTGATAATTTTCCTTCAAAAAATTTTTTTGGCATTGCCCTATGTCATTTATTTACCAGATCAACATGAAATGCACCATAACCATTATGAGTGACTGACAAGGTTGCTGAGTACTAACTAATAAAAATTTAAAACACATACACAAGATTATGGTTGAATTAGAATGAAGTTCTTCAGTGGATTAACAGAAGTTACTGAATACTGGTGTTGTTTTTGTTGGTAATTTCATCAAATCATGGAGGAAACAATGCTTGAAAAGTCCTTTAAATCACATAATCAAAGTAGATGCTTGATCCATTTCCAAATCAATCTCCCTTTCTTCTTTTAACTTGTGTGTCTAATTTCAACTCACTTTACCAAATTTTCCAAATCTTTTAAATCTCTTTGGGGCTTCACAAGTGGCACTAGTGGTAAAGAACCGTCTGCCAACACAGGAGACATAAGAGATGTGGGTTCAGTCCCTGGGTTGGAAAGATCCCCTGCAGAGAGAATGGCAACCCACTCCAATATTCTTGCCTGGAGAACCTTATGGACAGAGGAGCCTGGTGGGCTATAGTCCTTAGCATCACAAAGAGTCGGACACAACTGAAGCAAGTTAGCACACACACACATGAATATTTGTTTTATGTTGGTCTATCACATATTTAAATACTTACTTTCAGTTGATGTTTCCTATCTTTATTTCCTCGTAGCTCAGTCCATAAATACTCTGCCTGCAATGCAGGAGACCCAGGTTTGATTCCTGGGTCAGGAAGATCCCCTGGAGAAGGAAATGGCAACTCACTCTGCTATTCTTGCCTGGAGAATCCCATGGACAGAGGAGCCTGGTAAACTACAGTCCATAAGTTGTACATGTCTTAGCAACTAAACCACCATCTTTATTTCCTAAGGTGGCTATATGATTGTGTCTATAATATATGAAACTGTAAAGATCATGGACTCTGCTCATGTACATCACAAAACCTTTCAACTAATTATTTCAACTAATTTCAACTAATTATTCTGCAGTTAGCAATGCACATGAAGAAGCAAGCTCTTAATATTTGCTTGTAGTTGACAATTATAATGACAATATAATTTTCTGAAAAGGTGATAGCTTGCTGAGAATATTTAGTAATGGAAATATGACCTATGTGTCTGTGACCTGATATAATGGATAATACTGCATCCACATCTAACACCATGCAGCAGTCCTCTATAATATGAGGTCGAAGTTAGCACATCATTAGTCATTAAACTTTCTTTCCATATTTAAAGGTTTTATCCATTAACCAATGTCTTTGAAAAAACAGTTCTTAGTGTATTGTACAGACAATATGTTTTAAAAATATAGGTAATAATCTATTTTCTGGAACATCACTTAGTACATAACTATGTGTATATATGAATATATTTACTTATTTTCACATCTACATACACACAAGCAAACACACAAAAACATTCATTATATATATTTGTAAACTTATATACAAAGCTTCATTTTTCCTGTGGGAACTATCCTAGTGGTACCCTATTTTTTAAAACACATTATGCATCTAATAAAGAGTATGTTATATATACCCCTATGTGTGAGTTTAAGAAAGTATTGATTTTTTTGAAATAAGAATACCACTTTATGATCTAATATATCTAGATCCAGACTTCTATTCTTTACTGTCCTCTGAAAAAGAGAGTGGAGTATGTGTTGGAGAGAAGAGGTAGATGATAGCTACTCTAAATCAAAGAATGAAAATGCATCTTTTTGGCTCTTAAAAATGTGATACACAATTTAACCACATTCATCAAAGGAAAATATTTAGGAAGAATTAGGAGCCTGGTGGGCTAGAGTCTATAGGATCACACAGAATCCAACACAACAGAAATGACTAGATAGCAGCAGCAGTTATTCCTCTATCTGTCTGATAAAGGTGATATGTTCTAAAATTACCTTTTTATTGTTTTATGCTTCTTTGGAAAATGATTTTTCCCCTTGGAAGAAGTTTCTTCTACCTTGGAAAACAGCTTGCCATCAGGCATGTTCCCATGACATTTATAACTATGAAACACTAAAAGGAGTGAAGTCAATGTCACTCAGTCATGTCTGACTGTGACCCCATGGACTATACAACCCATGGAATTCTCCAGGCCAGAATGCTGGAGTGGGTGGCCTTTCCCTTCTCCAGGGGATCTTCCCAACCCAGGGATCGAACCCAAGTCTCCTGCATCGCAGGTGGATTCTTTACCAGCTGAGCCACAAGAGAAGCCCACACTAAAGGGAAGAACTTTGTATATCAGGTCTTGGTAAATTATCTGGGATTAAGATCCAGAAGGTTTTGAATTTTTTTTTAATCAGATTCTATAATTATCAATTACTGCCTTTTCGGGGACTTCTCAGGTGGTGTTAGTGTTGAAGAATCTGCCTGCCAATGCAGGGAGACATTAGAGACCCTGGGTCAGGGGTCAGGAAGATCCCCTGAAGGAGGGCATGGCTACTCACTCCAGTATTCTTGCCTGGAGAATCCCATGGACAGAGGAGCCCAGTGGGCGGTAGTCCATAGGTTGAGCAGAGTCACACACAACTGAAACAACTTAGCACCTAATAGTGAACAGAGCACAGCCACTGCAGTGTTCAAAACAGACTTACAGTCAACAACATGGAAACTTTGGAGTTGGCCTGGATTTCCTTAAGTGACAACTAGAAAACTCAATCTCATTTAAGATTTGATTCCATTAACAAGAAGGTGTCTCCAGTAGCCACAAAATACTATGTAGTAGAAACATCTTAATCTACTTTAATCTCTCTTTGAAGTATGTTACTTAATTAAACATTAACAGTTAGTTAACTAGATGCAAGATGAGAATATCATAAGATTTTAGAACTAAACTCTGGTTCACAAATATTCAAAAAATGTGAGGGCAAAACCAATGAATAGACTGAGAAGGAGCAGATAAAGAATTATGGTTCTGGGTTGCCAAAAGAATACTGAAATTTACAAGGAGAAGGTGTCAACATAGTGTAAAAAGTCAGAGCTCCCTTGGTTCTGATACTATGTTTGACATTTCTAAGCAGCATGACCTTGAGCAGGTAACTAATTCTTGATGTTTTTCTTTAATTGTAAAGTTGGATTAACAATATAACTCACCCTCATGGAATTATCAGGAAGGTTTAATAAGATAAAATGTATAAAATTATTAGAATAGTATTCAGATTTTATGCTGTATTTTACATATACTTTTATGTATGTTATTACCATCATCAAAATCATTATCAAAATTAGAATTTAAAAGTGATCATTTTCTTCACTTTAGTACATACAACTTCATTATCATGTTTCTTTATTGTTTATGTCTATATTCAGTTCAAGCCCTCAAGCATAAAAACTATACTTTTGCTATTATTTTAAAGGTTTATCAACACATTCTCTAGAATGGAGATAATGCAGATAAAACAAACTCCCTCTCCTCTTCCCCCAAAATGATCTGCCAAACTAATAACCTGTGCATTATTGAGAATTTGGTAAACCTAAAAACTTACCCTGCTCTTTTATTTTAATATTAAATTAAGATGGATACAAACATTCTCTAATCTGTAGATAAAGATGAGAGATCCAGCAGCATAGTTTTGGTGGTTGAAGCCAAAAAATTAGTCATTTTGAACATTAGGAAATTTAAACTCTAGGACATTACCTAGGAATGTATAGTTAATAAACTAATATTAAAATGCAAACAGTGATGTGTAGAAAACAATTTGTAAAGTTGCCATTAGCAAATGTCAAGGACTCCTCTCACAATAATTTGGTAATTCTTTTTTTTCCAAAATGTGGCCAAGGGTAGAGCATTTAAGAATTAATTGTGATGATTATCAGAACCATATGTTTTTGAGAAATGCACTCATGAAATATAATGAGATAATCTATAACCACTGACTCAATATCTTCCTCTGTTATTTAACTGTGAATGTGGAGGATGGAGAAAAAAGTTAATAAAATTCCATTAATGTAAAAATACAATATTGTTCAATCTCAATATCCTAACAAGTTGTTGAAAACACATTGTCATATAGCAAATAACTGAACTGTTCACCCAGGACAATGAGCTCAGCTTCCTGGCAGTTACAACCCTCAAGACCTTGAGAGGGAGATATGCCCATTTTCCTGCCCCCAAAGGCCTGTCTTGGTTAGGTTTGTTTAAAATTTCATGTATCTAGAATCAACCGGAGAATTTTCAATAATACTGAAATTATGCAGTAATTTTAAAAAGAATTTTGGTATCAGAGGAAGCATAGACTAATGAGACAGAAAAAAATAGTAAAAAAAAAAAAAAAAAAAGAATACCTTGCATTTATTTGGCATTCATTTTGACTATTTGGATTCTGCTTTTCAAATATTAGAAGCACAAACTCATGATAATGAGAAAAAGGAATGTTCGTTATCCATTAAAAGTACTATTTGAATTAAGATACACATAGATTAAATAGCCTTAAGGGGCATATTAACAATTCCAAATTGAACCATTATTTAATTCTGAAACTTCAAAACTATACTTGAATATATTTACCATTACATAATTTTATATATTCTGCACTGTTTTTTAAAAAGCAGAATTCCATGATAATTTCTTTGTTTTAGTTCAAATAGACTATTTATTTATAAAAGTCTTGCAATGTACATTTTATTTATATACCCTTGTACATTTTAAATATACCCCTGATTGACAACTCCAAGAAGAGAAAGAAATGGAAACAGGAAATTCCACAATGACATAGCATACAGGTATTCTGAAGTGTTGATAATGACATCTGTATTTTACCAGGAAACACTAACATAGAATCTTCAGATAATAACAACTAGGACCCATATTTCTTTATCAAATGGTCTTTGAGTGGTTTGTTGACCGAAACTTGTAGCAGTTGTAGATGTCCAGGTTTAAAACTAGAAGTAACATTTTGATTTACCCATGTGCAGGCCATGATAATGACATCAACAACTACTAAATAAAAGGAACTATTGTAAGAGATCATCAAGTAAAAGAAGCATCTCTATCTATTTCAGAGATGTTAAAATGCAAAAATGTTTAGCTTATGTGAATAAAACATCACAACAATAGTATATCATACACATTATTGTAGAATTCACTATAGACCAGTCCAAAGCTATATTTGTTGCTTTATATATATCATCTCATTAGATGCTAATAGTTTTGGGAGAGAGAGGCAAGTATTAATTACTATTGGGCAACAAAGGAAATTTAGGCCCAGGAAGTTTAGGTGTTTTATCCCAAGTTCACACAATTAGTGTGATGCAATAGACATTAGAAGCTAAACCAGCTTGACTCTGAAGCCTTAACCATTATTTAATATAAAACTAACACTTGTTTTGTTATTTTGGTGGTTGAAAAAATCTCTCAGTAAAGACTTTTGCTCTATTAGTAACCCTGTTTCCCCAAAATATTTTCACAAGGGAAATAGTTGAAACAACTATGGCTAAAGAGCAGTAGTTGTTTATTTTCCTAAAATGCTTTATGAGTGATTTGTACACTCTTTCTCCTATTTTTCACTTTGTGCAGATCAACAAAAGTCAGAAGTTATGGTTAATTAAAAACCATAAAAAACATTAAGCACACCACTACATAGTTGGTCCAGAAATGAGTTTTCATGGGTGTTTATCAGCTTTAACACAAAAATCTGCAGTAAAACCATTTAAAAGAAGGGTTCCATTTTTTCATTGGGCAGAGGGAAAGTCATATTAAAAGGTAAAGAAATAGAGCATAGTCTTACACAAGGAAACAGGTAATATGGCCCTGGTTTACAACTATTTCTTAAAGGATAGGTGAAGAGCAAGAACGATAAATAAAAAAACACTTTGATTAGCTCCCAACAGCCTGTCTTTCACCACTACTTCTCTGCTAAAAAAAAAAAAAAAAATCCAATAAGTTGTAATAAGGTGTGTCAATGTGTTTAAATGATAACCTAAAATCAGAGAATGAACCATATTTAGTCTAATTTGCTTGTTTTGCTAGTGGTTGGCTTAGAACAGACCATCAGAAAATATCAGATGCTTCTGGAAGCAACATTCCTTCTTGATGGAAACAGTAGTTTAAAAAAGCGATCTCCTCTTCACATTTCTCTTCTCTTTTCGTGTTTTCAGATATCATTGACTAATGACACAATATTCAAACTCCGATACCATCTGATGAACAAGGGAAACGGCCAGCATACTCAGCAGAATGCTTGAAAAGACCTCATTCTACCACCAAAGTACTCTTCTGATAGTTCCTACTTCCAGAAATTCTGTTAAAGGAAAAAGAAAACACACAACAGCTCACAGCTGAAGTTAAAATTATTCCGATATCTTGCAACTTGATGACAGCATATCTTCACTGGATGGGGTGTCCACTCTGAAAATCCTGTGTGGAACCGTGAATGTCTGCTGTTCTTTCCATTCCCTTATTCTACCAGGAAGTACTTCTGATTAATTTGTAAAATCAGAAAGAGTTTGAAGTGATAACAAATATGCAAATCTTGGCTATAGAGTCTTTTTTTTGCCCTTGTTTTGCCCATTTGTAATATTGGTTTGGCCAAAAGGTTTGCTTGGATTTTTCCATAAGATGTTATGGAAAAACTTGAATGAATCTTTTGGCCAACCCAATACTTGGTACCCTTTTCTCTATTTCATTTACTTTTAACTCCTCATTTTCATCTCCCTTATGTTTGGTATCAATTAATAGCAATTCATTTTACCCTATTGTTATGATAAATTCAAGGTTATTCAAGGTTAGAAAGTATTACCAATGCTAACTCAAATAACATAAAATTCAACTATTATTGAGCATGCATGTATAGCATATAATATTATACCTGATGTTTCTCTTTGTAATTATTCTTTATTTACCATAACATTAACATTATTTAAGCTCCTTTTACTGGTGCCAATTAAGGACAGAGAGACAACAGAGGCAGATAGAGCACATTGATGGGAATGCAAGAGTATAACAAAAAAAAAAAAAAATGCAACAAATTAGAAAACTAGAAGGTTAACAATAACTACTTAGTACAATTCTTTTATTTCATTCATGAGAAAACTAAAGATGAGAGGGGTAAAGCAGTGTCAATACTTGGCAGTAGTACAGTCAAGAAATGAATAGCTTCCTAATTATTGATATGGTCCTCTCTAAATTGCCTTATGTGGCATGCTTTCAAATAGAGCATCTTGAATGTCACTTGATTTGCCCCATTGATAAATCAAGGCAAGTTAGCCATAATGATGTAAAATAATAAATAAAGAGATGGATGCATAAGTGTGGTTTAAAAAGGTAGTGAAACTAATAGATAAATAATTCAAAAAAGTACAGATAGATTTTTCATGTTTATCCTCTCCTCTCAATTCTCCTGTTTACATATTTTCTACAAGTGTTATTTAATTATAGTTATCTGTTCACTTCTTCTTATTCCATATTTATGTATATTTTTCAACTTTGGTCTTTCTATTTGTGTACTCATTTAGCCAGAACATAAGCCAAGTATTTTTCTAAGATCTAGGGACATTGCAGTAAATAAACTGACAAATCATCCTTTCTCATATATTTTTTGCCCTAATAGGAGAAATAAATAATGACAAATAACTAGATAACCTAACATTAGGCATTACCTGTGTAATAGGCACTGATTTAACTTCTTTAGATAAAGTAGCATCAATATTCTCAAAATACTATTACTATCTTCATTTTTAGAGTTGTGGAAACCAAGGCACAGAGCAGCAAGGTGAAATTGATCAAGGTCACACAACTAGTAAAAGGTGAAACCCAGGAAATATGGCTCCAAAATCTGTGCTCTCTAAAACTATGCTATGGTAGCTCTCCATATGATAAGAATTCTGAAAAATTGACAATGGGGCTGGTTAAAAGGAAGTATAATTAATGTGTGAGAGGGAATTTTTTTTTTTTTTAAGGAGGTCAAGGAGAACCTCATTGAAAAGAAGAAAGTGTTAGCCAGACAACTAGATGAGAAAGAACTTTGATGGGACTTGCAGAGATAAGGACTTGCCTTGATATGCTTCCTGTGTTCAGGGAAAAATGAATACAACACGTCAAACAATTTGTAGTGAGAGGCAGATGATGGATAATTTACCAGAGTGGACAGTCACCAGATCACATCAGGACTTTGGATTTGAGTATATATATATATATATATATATATATATGAGTGATGAAAAAAAATGAGGAACTTTGAGAGAAGAGGTGGCACATTCAGGTTAAAAGGATCAGTTGGACTAACAGTCTGGAAAATAGCATAAAGGCACTAAAAGTGAAAGAAGAAGAACCAGTAAAGATTTGGAAGAGGATGCCTACTGCTTTAACAGCAGAGGTGGTGAATGGTGGTCAGATTTTTTAAAATATATGTATCACAATTTCCTGGGCCCTGGATGTGAGGAGTAGAAATAACATGGAGTTAAGGTTGACTTCAAGTTTTTTGGCCTTAACCCACAGGTAAATAACAGTGCCAGGTACTACAATCTTGAATCCTAAGAAAGAAGTAAATTAGAGGATAGGGTAAAGATTCAGTTTGTGAATCCATAATTTTGAGACAGAATTGTGACCATGATAGTTGCTCAACTGTGTCCAACTTTTTGCAACCCATAGAATGCAGCCTGCCAAGCTCCTCTGTTCATGGAATTCTCCAGACAAGAAAACTGGAGTGGGTAGCCATTCCCTTCTCCAGGGGATCTTCCTAAACCATGGACTGAACCCAGGTCTCCTGCATTGCAGGCAGATTCTTTACCATCTGACAAGTAGAGACCAAATTTTACATTTTATTTAATTCAATGAATTTAAACTTAAAACTGCTACTCAGTTCAGTTATTTAAAAACTTACTTTGTGTTTGGATCATCTTGGTTTGTGACTCTACTTTTTGAACTGTAAATTTTATGACATCCAAATACAGATCAAGTAATCTATAGAATTTTAGCATCCAGATTGAGATGTCATTTAAGTGTAAAATACTCACTGGATTTCAAAGACTTGAATTGGATAGATCATAAAATATGTTGAGTTCATTAGACAGGCTGAGATTGGAGATACAAATTTTGAAAGCACCATACTTGTAAGCATAGATTATTGATGTTTTATAAGTCTATTAGCCAATTAAAGAGTGCATTTGATTAGCATGAAGTTAACATCTCCATGTGGGTGAACAATCGAATCTTAGAGCGTGAAAGTGAAAGTCTCTCAGTCGTGTCCTACTCTTTGCAACCCTATGGACTATAAAGTCCACGAAATTCTCCAGGCCAGAATACTGGAGTGGGTAGCCTTCCCTTCTCCAGACCTCATTTTGATGAGGTTTGGTTTGTTTATTCGTGCACAGGATTTGGGGGATGGGTGTGGAAGGAGAGCTTTTTTTTTTTTTTTTTTTGGAAGGAGAGCTTTTATCCTCTTTGTTTTCAAGCAATCTTAGAAAATAGCTAGATTGTTTGGATTTTAGCCTTTCTCACCCACAAACTTCAATATATATAGACTAATTTTGACAAGAAAAAACTGAAACTCAAGATTACTTAGCTAATTTCCCAAAAGTTTTCCAGATGAGCAATGATACATTAAGATTGTGTGTCTGTGTGCATGTCCCACATATGGATCATAGCTTACAAGGTTCCATTGCTCATGGGATGCTCCAGGCAAGAATACTAGAGTGTATTTCCATGCCCTCTTCCAGGGGTCTTCCAGAGCCAGGGTTTGAATCTGAGTCTCATTGGCAGATGGGTTCTTTACTACTAGGGCCACCTGGGACTGGGATTTTTATACCATTCAATTTACTCTTTACCAATGATTCTTTTAGGGGAAGCAGACTGATTGAAACTGCCCACCCTGGCCAGGCACCATAGTAACCATTTGCATGAGTTGTTTTATGACAGGAGGTCCTGGTAAGGAACACGGAACTAATAAGCCTCAATCAACCAGAAGGGTTTGGGAAATGTCAAAAGCAGACACCACAGGTCCGACCACCTCCCAGATTCCTTCTCTCTGGCATCCATCTTGGCTGAACAAGGCATGCACTACCAGGAAGGATTCTGAGTCAGAATGATTGACTAGGACAACCCAGAAACTAATCCCATCACCATAAATCCCTAGACTGTGAGCCATGTGACAGAGCTGCTCTCCTGGGTTCCCTCACCCTCCTGCTCGCTACCTGGGTGCCCTTTCCCAATAAAATCTCTTGCTTTGTCAGCACATGTGTCTCCTTGGACAATTCATTTCTGAGTATTAGACAAGAGCCCAGTTTCGAGCCCTGGAAGGAGTCCCCCTTCCTGCAACAATTCCATCATGTTTGGGGTCACCAGATGCCCTGTTTGCATAAGCCTGCTCTAGTTGTTCTTGTTCAGTTGTAAGTCGTGTCTGATTCTGTGACCCCAATGACTGCAGCACGCCAGGCTTCCCTGGCCTTCACCGTCTCCTGGAGTTTGCTCAAACTTATCTCCATGGAGTCAGTGATGCCATCCAACTGTCAGGCGAGTGTATGCTCCTCGGTTCTGTCTCATCACAACAAAGATTTGGAGTGATGGACATTAAAGCCCTTGGCGCATCACAGCTCTCGGGTCTTGAACAGACCATGTTATAGCTCTCAGGTTTTGAACAGACCATGTTCTTAGACATGCTCTTAGACAAATCAGTATTGCAACTCTGTGTTATAGCTCTATTTGATTTAGAAAATAGCAGGAAAATCCACCCTCAAGGCATGAGGGCATGTCAACCCAAAGACGTGAAGAGAAGAGCGCCCCAGCGCGGGAGAGAGAGAGACCCCAGCCCTTTGGCTCCTCTTTTTATATGTTTTTTTCCTCCCCATGGGCCTGCCCTATGTAAATTGGGCTAGCCAGGAGTGCTGTTTGTTCTACTTGATGTCATATTTCTGGTCCTCGGACCTTTCTTTGTTCTATTTTTGTGAGCTTTTCCCTTCCTTGTCTTTTAGCCACTGCCATTCTGGACTCCTGTTTCCTATTCGAACTACCTAACACAACCATCTCATCCTCTGTTGCCTGCCCCCTTCTCCTCCTGCCTTCAATCTTTTCCAGCATCAGGGTCTTTTCCAATGAGTCAGTTCTTGGAATCAAGTGGCCAAAGTACTGGAGCTTCAGCTTCAGCTTCAGTCCTTTCAGTGAATATTCAGGGTTGATTTTCTTTAGGATTGACTGATTTGATCTTGCAGTCCAAGGGACTCTCAAGAGTCTTCTCCAGCACCACAGTCTGAAAGCATCAATCTTTGCACTCAGTCTTTTTTTATTGTCCAGCTCTCACATCCTCACATGACTATTGGAAAAACCATAGCTTTGGCTAGACAGACCTTGTCAGCACAGTATGTTATTTGCTTTTTATAAGCCGTCTAGTTGGTCATAGTTTTTCTTCTAAGAAGCAAGTTTCTTTTAATTTCATGGTTGCAGTCACCATCTGCAGTGATTTTGGAGCACAAAAAAATAAAGTCTGTCACTGTTTTGTCACTCTAGTCCAATCAACAATGCAAATTTCTGTAACTTTGATCTTTCTAAAACAGGATAAAGAAAGGGATGTAAAGGATTTGGAATGGCAGAAAAGGAAGGAATTCAACACAAATCAGAGTTGGAGGTGGGAATAGCCTCACAGCATGCAGACATTTGACACTGATGAAGAGACAGATATTTACTCATGGGGGGGAAAAAGCAAAGGAAAGAAAAGGCAGAGACATCAAAAAAAGAAAATGAATGGCAAAAGAAGAGAAGGTTGTAGACCTCCCTGACACATGACTGTTAACATTTTTTTTTTTGAAAAAGCTCTTGAACATTTTCTTTAAATCTCTACTCAGGAAAAAAAAAAAAAGCAAACTTATGTATTTATTTTTGCAGAATAATGTTTATTTCCATCTATACACATGCTGGGCTTCCCACTTTCTGGATGGCCCAATGGTTAAAGAATCTGCCTGCAAGTTAGGAGACACAGCAAACTCAGGTTCATTTCTTGGGTTGAGAAGGTACCCTGTGGTTAAGAATTGGCAAGTCGCTCCAGTATTCTTCCCTGGAATATCCCTTGGACAGAGGAGCCTGATGGGCTACAGTCCATGGTGTTGTAAGAACCTGGACGGTCTAAGTACTCATGATCACACATGCTGGAGCAAAACACATACATATGCACTATAAGATGTGATAATTCAGCAATATGATTCTAAACAAGGACACACTCAACAACTTACAGAGGTTTGTAGTGAGAATATGTCTAGATTGTTCAGAATCACATGGAGTATCTTTCAATTATATGTCCTGTTTGAATGAACCCAAAGGAATTCACTTTCCTCTACATTTGCCAAGCAAGATAAGTAAAAATGTAGCACATTTTTAGCTCTTTCATCTGCTTGTCATATGCAGGTTTTCCAAGTACTTTAAAATCCTCTCATAAGACTTTATCCTCTTGTAGGCTATGGTTTTTCCAATAGCCATGCATGTGAGAGTTGGACTATAAAGAAAGCTGAGCATTGAAGAATTGATGCCTTTGAACTGTGGTATTGGAGAAGACTCTTGAGAGTCCCTTGGACTGCAAGGAGATCCAACCAGTCTATCCTAAAGGAAATCAGTCCTGAATATTCATTGGCAGGACTGATGTCGAAGCTGAAACTCCAGTACTTGAGTCAACTGATGTGAAGAACTTACTCATTAGAAAAGACCCTGATACTGGGAAAGATTGCAAGTGGGAGGAGAAGGGAATGGCAGAGGATGAGATGGTTGGATGGCATCACCAACTTGATGGACATGAGTTTGAGGAAGTTCCGGGAGTTGGTGATGGAAAGGGAAGCCTGGTATGCTGCAGTCCATGGGGTTGCAAAGAGTTGGACATGACTGAGCAACTGAACTGACTGAACTGAAGATTTTATTTTTTAATAAGCAGAGGAAATGGCAACCCACTCCAGTATTCTTGCCTGGAAAATCCCATGGACGGTGGAACCTGGTAGGCTACAGTCCATGGGATCGCAAAGAGTCGGACACGACTGAGTGACTTCACTTTCACTTTCTATACTGCAACTATATGTAAGGAGTTGTTTGTGAGAATAACTCTAAAATTCTAAAAGATTAGAAAAATAAACATGAAAGAATGCAACTTGCTAAGAATGAATTCTTTGCTCCTCTTCTCCGCCAACCACAAGGGCTTTATTTTTTTGCAGTGAGGACATCATACCTCATGTTATGATACATGATATAAAAGTAATTATATATTATATGATAGATGTTAGGAAAATAATGAACCAGTTTCTAATTAATAATTCAATGTTTTATACAAATACTTTTAGGGCTAGAGATTCTTAGCATGAAGAGATGCAATATATAGCAACTCCTTTCAAAAATATGTAGCAGGTTTAGAACCTCAGTGAGGTCATTTTTACCGGGGCATGGGTATAATGATTTAGGTAGAGTAATTGGGGATTGAGAGGTCCAAACTGGAATCTTACTTTTGCTAAGAAGATCCTTAGAATAGGGACTTTCATTTACTGCTGTCTTCTAGCCTCTAAATCAAAGTCTGACTTTTATTAAGCACTAAATAAACAGTATTGAATGAACTCATGGATACCAAGCAGGACAGTTAATATCTTGTCTGAAATTTAGGGGTCATATCACAGAATTCTAATTTCTCTGCCACTTGTTATATTGTATATTTTAGCCAACAAAGCAATGCTAAGTGTTCTCCTTGTTGCCTTCATTTCCCCACATCATCCTTCTTCTTTCCTTGCCCTCCCCTTCTCTTCCCTTTGTTTACAGTCCTTTTCACCTCCATCTTTCTCTTTCCCCCATTTTTTTCTTTCTTACTAACTTAAGGAAAGCAGCAATGTATCTCTTAAAGTTTAGGTACCATGTAGTCATCTTTGCTTAGGAGCAGGAAATAAAAGGTGGTTCAGAAAAGGAAAACATTACCCCTTTCCTTGCAGAGAATGCACAGAAGATAGAAAACACTTCACACAAAAAAGGAATGGCTATGACCTCAGACTATACTACAAGGCGACAGTCATCAAGACAGTATGGTACTGGCACAAAGACAGAAATATAGATCAATGGAACAAAACAGAAAGCCCAGAGATAAATCCAATCACTTATGGACACCTTATCTTTGACAAAGGAGGCAAATACATACAATAGAGAGAAGACAATCTCTTTAACAAGTGGTGCTGGGAAAACTGGTCAACCACTTGTAAAAAAGTGAAACTAGAACACTTTCTAACACCATAAACAAAAATAACCTCAAAATGGACTAAAGATCTAAATGTAAAACCAGAAACTACAAAACTCCTAGAGGAAAACACAGGCAGAACACTCTCTGACATAAATCACAGCAAGATCCTCTATGACCTATCTTCAAGAATAATGGAAATAAAAACAAAAATAAAAAATAGGACTCAATTAAACTTTAAAGTTTTTGTACAATGAAGGAAACTACAAGCAAGGTGAAAAGACAGCCTTCAGAATGGGAGAAAATAATAGCAAATGAAACAACTGACAAATGATTAATCTCCAAAATATACAAGCAGTTCATGCAGCTAAATGACAGAAGAATAAACTGCCCAATCAAAAAGTGGGCCAAAGAACTAAACAGACATTTCTCCAAAGAAGACATACAGATGGCCAACAAAAACATGAAAAGGTGCTTAACATCACTCATTATCAGAGAAATGCAAATCAAAACCACAATGAGGTACCATCTCACATCAGTCAGAATGCCTGCCATCAAAAAGTCTACAAACAATAAATGCTGGAGAGGGTGTGGAGAAAAGGGAACCCTCTTACACTGTTGGTGGGAATGCAAACAAGCATGGCCACTATGGAGAACAGTGTGGAGATTCCTCAAAAAGCTGGAAGTAGAACTGTTATACCACCCAGCAATCCCACTGTTGGGCATACACACCAAGGAAACCAGAATTGAAAGAGACACGTGTACCCCAATGTTCACTGCAGCACTGTTTACAATAGCCAGGGCATGGAAGCAACCTAGATGTCCATTGACAGATGCATAGATAAGGAAGTTGTGGCACATATACACAATGGAATATTACTCAGCTATAAAAAAGAACACATCTGAATTGGTTCTAATGAGGCAGATGAAACTGAAGCCTCTTATGCAGAGTGAAGTAAATCAGAAAGAGAAACACCAATACAGTATCTTAACACATACATATGGAATTTAGAAAAATGGTAACGATGACCCTATATGCAAGACAGTGAAAGAGACACAGATGTAAAGAACAGATGTTTGGACTATGTGGGAGAAGGGAAGGGTGGGATGATTTATGAGAATAGCTTTGAAACGTGTATATTACCACATGGGAAATAGATGACCAGTGCAAGTTTGATGCATGAAGCAGGGCACTCAAACCTGGTGCTCTGGAACAACCCAGAGGGATGGGGTGGGGAAGGAGGTGGAAGGGGGTTCAGGATTGTGGGACACATGTACATCCATGCATGATTCATGGCAAAAACCACCAAAATATTGTAAAGTAATTAGCCTCCAATTGAAATAAATAAATTAATAAAGAAAAAGGAAAGGCTATTAGCTCTGAGATACACAGAGGTTTTGAAATATAGGTACTCTTACAATTTTCAAAAGTTTTATTTATGCCACTTTTACTTTCAAGAAAGATCTACATTAGTACCTGTTTCACTAACCTTAAAAGAATATGAGGAGGATTTTTGCTTTTACCACAAAAAGGCAAAACAGAAATAGTGTTCAGCATTTGTTTTGCAGAGGCCTGTTATAGAGGAGGTGTGCACTCCAGCAGAGAGGGGCATCACCAATTTTCTTCTCTGGGAACTACATACAGCAGCTAGCATCACCTCATCATAGCTCTAAACTGTGTCTCTGAGTGTCTGTGCTTTATCTGGATTTATTTGTTGCAGCCATTAACACTATGTGTCCTAACTTGATATTCTGTTTACCTTACGTTATTTCACCTCAACAATGTTTCACAGAAACACTCTCTGATGGTAGGGGACACCTGCATTACTTTCTTTTCATCTGCTATCTACTTTTTGTTCCAAAAAGCTCTGGCAATTTTAGTCTCTGTCATGAATGTAGGCTCTTACTCTGAACATTTCATTGTACTAGACTCATTCTGTAACTGTAGAGCTGTTTAACTTTATGGAACCTTTCAAGTCAAGTTTCAGATTCTCTTCCTATTTTAGTTTATCTAAAGAATGAAATTGATCGCACATTTTTGCACCTGTTCAAGGCCAAGCAATTGATGTCATGTGCATTTATAATAGCATTCAATTTTAAAACAAAAAGGTGAAAAATAAAAACTCAAAAAATTTCATTGTTAACCGTTGAGTTTTAAATTTTTAATCATTATCTCTAATTCTCAGAGATATTTTGAGAGCATACATTATGTCCCTGAAATCATGCTGGATAGTAAATGTGTACCTCTTTGTTTCCTAAATATAAGTATTGTTTCTGCCCAGATCAGATACATTGGACAGTTTTTACCTATAATAGCATTTCCTTTTCTCTTTCTTATTCATCTTGATATAATTATACCTAGCAGCTTATCTGTGCCTTTGAGAGCACCTCATACCTAACATACTGACTTAGAATAGCAACAAAATGTTGGAACAGAAGAGCAGACAGGCAGTTAACGAGTAAAGGGAGATTTTTAAAACTCAAATCCTGTCTCAGGACAAAGGCAAAATAATTCCTTGTAAGTGACTACATGTGACTGACAAGCTCCACAGCCATTAATTTCCTGCTCTTTTCTGTAATTATGAAAAACTGTATGCTTGTACACTTTTTTCTTTAGTTTCATTTTTACAAGTAAAAAATTCTTTTACTATTTTCTTAGAAATAATTTATATACATACATCATCAAAAAGATGATTCTTCTATTCTTTTACATCACTTAAAATACACCTATCAGTTTATTCAATGCATTAATGATCATTGTTGCCTGACTACAGTCCTTATCAACTTCTACCTAGTGTCCTGATTATTTCCTATGAGCTGTTTTTCTTTTTTATTTTTTTTTCTTGTTTTTATTTTTGTTTTTCTAAGTCTGAGTTAAATCCTTATATCATAATTTCAGACGATGCCAGTGGTAAAGAACTTGCCTTCCAATGCAAGAGATATACGAGACTTAGGTTCTGTCCCTGGGTTGGGAAGGTCCCCTGAAGGAAGGCATGGCAGCCCATTCCAGTATTCTTGTCTGAAGAACCCCATGGACAGAAGAGCCTGATGGGATACAGTCCACGGTGTGGCAAAGAGTCTGACATGATTGAAACAACTTAGCACACACACACAATAAATTCCTAGATGCTCTTCATTTCTCTACTATTTCAGATTTTCTCAGTCTCCCTCTAAATGAATCTCCTCCCAAAGTCGTTCAAATTATGTCACTTTCAAAATTCTTTTATGCATTGAAATAAGTTCAAATTTTCAGTTATATGTCATTGATTAAAACTGTATTCCCAACTTCTTTTATTTAGCATTCTCAGGAAAGGATGTTGAAACAAATATCCAAGTGCAATATTTAGGAAGTGAACAAGAGTAAAGAGGTTAAAAGAGACCAAATGGAAGGCAGTTAATATGGTGTACATCATCAAACTAGTTACCTTGTGCATCTGGAGTTCATTGATTCATGTGGAGCTCTTTGGGGAATTAGTATAGGCTATTTCCCTTTGTGTAGTTTCATGTAAGGGGCAGAAGATAAGATGAGATCTATATCCATTCAACTGATGTAATAAAAAATAATGATAAATTTACTAAATATTTAACTTTTGTTAAGCTCTGTGCTGGATACTCTCACATGAATTACAAATATCACAGAAAGTCTATGAGGTTGGTATTATTTCACAATGTTTGAAGATGTTGGGAGACATATTCAAATTTAGACTCACATTCAAACTTTGAGCTCAAACCTGTTTGTCAACTATAATGTCAGCATTTCACCAATGTTCACTGTACACTGCTTTTGGTAATGAGCGTCAGATCTTCAATGGAATCACAGGAAATTACCAATGGTTTTATAATTCCATATAACATTCAGTGGCTGTGCACAGGATTCAGTAGATGACTTACTTTCTCCTCAACTTCTGGAACTATTTCATCAGTCTTAGCTTGTCTACTTATATCGCAAGCTTACTTAGGCCAGTGACAATTTTCTCCATATTATTGATAATATGCAACAATTTAACACATATTTTTTCTATAATATTATTGAAAAATATTAATAATAATTAACTTCATCTTTTGTGTATTACTTAAAAACTGCATGTAAACATCTTTCATGTGTTACCTTTAATACAAATTTCCCTAATATTTATTACTATGTTTACTAAAATTTCTTCAATTTCCTATATGAGTTACACGTCTTTTATAGCAGTTTGCAACTCAGCAATCCTAAAGTGTATGTGCATATAAAAATATATTTTTATATGCACATATACATGATGTTATACATCTATTATAATAAATAAATCATCAATAAAATTAGAGTGTACTCTTAATAAAGCATATTAAAATTTTTTGAAAGTGTTATTAAAATTCACTGATAAAAACATCCTATATTAAGGAAACATTTTATTTTTTGGCAGTAATAATTCACTATGCATCTCTGTATTCATCATTTCCTACAAATATAAAGAAGCAAAGCAGCAAGAGCATGAAAAGACACAATCAAATGATTAATAGATATGTACAAAAATTTTAAAGAACTTGGCTTCCTTCCTCTGCTTAACAATGCTTATGTTATTTATAACATAATGCAAATATTCTCACATTAATTCACCACACTATCTTTGAAAAATATGAGAAATTGTTAAATGGGGTGAACAAAGCAAGACATTTTTAAATTAAGCTATTATGCTAAGTTAATGCAAATATGAATATTGCCAGCTAAAACAATAATTTTTTAAATGTTGCTTTTGAAATGTTCATTTCATTAGCATGCACAGTCCTTTAAAAATCCAGCATTTACCACTGTTATTTGGAGAAAATTTAGTGATATATATGATATATACATATATATATATATATATGTATACCCCAGAAAATTAGGGTTAGGGTTATATATATATATATATGAGGAGGGCATAAGAACCCACTCCAGTATCTTGCCTGGAGAAACAAAGGGACAGAGGAGCCTGGAGAGTTACAGTCCATAGGGCTGCAAAGAGTTGGACATGACTGATATACATAATAAATGCTTGATTTAATGCTGCATTTCATCATATGAGACATAAGGGAAAAGTTCTCAGATTTGGAGACATTTTCAAGTAGAAGTAAAACATCCATAATATAATTTTCTTTTGTATTTGTGAAGTTTCAATGGTCAGTAAATATTGTGATTTAAATCCTGAAAATAATTGTATGAGTTTTTTGCTCTAAATCTTATTTTACGAATAAAAATTTTCAAAGAAAATTAGTTGCAAAACCTGTTCAGACAGCACAATAATATAATCATAGTGCTAGAAAGAAAGTTAAATGTTATCATTCTCAGAACATGGAGTTAACCTAGTTTGTTCCATCTTGAATCCCTAATGTCCAAAATGCTGCCTGAAATACATGAAGTGCCAAATAAATGTTAGTGAATTCTAATTTACTTGAAAAGCTACACTCAAATGTATATTTGATTAATACTGTTTAATACATCTCCTTTTAAAAGTGATCTTATTGCTAAACCATTTTAGATGATTTCTCTCCATTCTTAGTCATTTTAAGCAAATTTGAAAAGCACTATAATGACACTATTATGACACCCAAAGGTACAACACATAGCTAAATTGACAACATCTCATAAAATTTTAAATCTGTTGAACAAATATAGACAAGAGCAAATAAAAAACAAATGGTGATAATACATCTAGGAAGGAAAATTAATCAGAGAGAGCAAGTTCTGGGGCCAATAGATTCCATGGCAGTCTTTTTGGAAGGTGAGACAAAATTTCACAAAGTAGGGGAGCACTGAATAAGTGCCTAAATAAAATAGGCTGACCCATCATGATATCTTAGCAAGGAGCATTCTAAATAAAGAGACAGAGAAATATCAAACTCTCAGGCAAAATCATGCTTGGTGTGTCGGAGATCAATCAGAACATTCCTGTGGCTGGACTTGCATGAAAAGGGGAAATAGAAGATGATAGCTGGCTAATGCTTATACTGTTAACACCAGCTACTAATCTTGGAATTTTGAAAGAACGGGCAATTTAATATACTCAAGTCTCTAAAAAAAGAGAACACCTATTTGTTTCTCAAGGTGCCAAGTTTTAGGTCCAGATGAATACTGATGTACATGAAAAACTTTTAAGTGACAGATTTGCAATAGTGATCAAGACTTCAGACTGAAATCCCAGCTATGTCAATTGATATATGGGTGACCTTGAGATGTGACTTGATTTGGTGCTTTAGTTTTCCTCAGTCCCAAAATGGGAGTGATGATTGTGACTTACATGTTGGAGCATTAAACGAAATGCGCACACATGCACTCAACACTATGTCTGGCAAAGAAATGTTCCAAAAATACTTGAGGTTTAGTATTATTTTAGAATTTTAAAGAAGCAGTAATAGAGTAGTAGTTCTAGTAGCATATGGTTACAGAATTATAATGGGTGGTTGGAGAGTCATAAAAATGGTAGAGATGTAAGTCATTTATGCAAATACTCTCTCAATATTCAGAAAAGAACAAAAACTAAAAAACTGTGAATCCTATTAACTACACCCAGAAAAAGTATGTTGGTGACACAGTGGGGTTGTGGGCTTTTTATGAAGGCTGTGATTCCTAGGCAATAGCAAGGACTGAGCAAGAAGAAGCCATCCAAATAAACCACGTCATGGAGTTATGGACTTCCCTGATGGCTCAGATGGCAAATAATCTGCCTGCAGTGAGGGAGACCAGGTTCAATCCCTGGATTGGGAAGATCTCCTGGAGAAGGGAATGGCAACCCACTCCAGTATTCTTGTCTGGAGAATTCCATGTACAAAGGAGCCTGGTGGGCTACAGTGCATGACTAAGCGTTTTCACTTTCTACTTCACTTCATGGAGTTATGAAAGTAAAAGTTCTGAGAGATGCTACAAGAATCACACATCTTCATTTTACTGAAGCATTAACAAATCTCTGTGAATGTTATCTTTAGGAATGAACACCACCAGTCTTTGAGTAGACTGATGTTGATAGAGTTGTTTTATGCTGGGTTATCCAGGAGGCAATCTGAGACAGGGCTTCGCTGCAGGTGATTTCCTGGTGAGTGTTTAGGGGGAACAAGGCTCTAAGGAGTGAGGTTCCACAAGGGTTAGTAGAACTGTGGCAGAGTTGAAGCTGAGGCTACAGCCTGCTTCCACAGGGAGCTTTCAAGCTACAATGGTCATTCATAATTGATCTGAATTGAGACAAGGGTGTCAAATCTTTTAAATCCTACATCAACCAGTAATGGATATGGGCTTCTCAGGAGGAAAGGTTGTAACCTTAGGACAGGCAGCTCTTTTGGGTGAAGATAAGTTCTAGAGAGGGATTCAGCTCCGTTTGTAGCTGAAACTCCTGGAAGCTGAGAGGATAGGGGTTGG
Source organism: Cervus canadensis (assembly GCF_019320065.1). Classification (NCBI taxonomy): domain Eukaryota; kingdom Metazoa; phylum Chordata; class Mammalia; order Artiodactyla; family Cervidae; genus Cervus; species Cervus canadensis. The sequence continues at coordinate 15,859,152 of NC_057404.1, read as the reverse complement.
TGAGTGTCTAGGTCCTAAAGGGCTGATCAAAGAGATAATCTCTCCACATCATCCATTTTGGCATCCAAGATTCTGCCCTGTCCTTTTTCCAACATCTCATTTGTAAAACATTCTGATGCAGCAAAACTCAGAGGATCAATTAATTAATTAATCCAGGACACACTGGATAATATTACAAAAAAGCAATTATCTTAATAGTTCACTGATGAACCTGGTAATGTAACAATAAATGTGAATGCAAAATGTAATACTTAGATTGTAAAACTAAATTACAAAAATGAGAGAGCTTAATGACCCAACACATAGCAAAACAATCTCCTGTAAAACTACAGGATACCAAAAGACTGGACCATAAATTTGCACTGCATAATAGCAATACAGCATCCATATTAGGAATGTTCCTCTGCACATATACCTTGCTTGAGTTAGGGCACATGGAATATCTGATTCAGTTTGGAAGCAACTGAATCTGAAATTAGAAGTCATTCTAGAGTCTGCATTCTTAATAATTACCAAACCATATGGCCTTCTTAGGATGAACAGTACAATTTTGTAAAGTTTGTAGATATAACCTTGATCAAATTTCCTCTGGACCAATTTGTGAGCTTTCCTTAAAATTTCTGTTTGCATTCTACCATACTCATATTTCTTATTTGGATGAGAAAGGATCAGTACTTTAAGCGTATCACACACACACAGACACACACACACACTGTGTGCTCAGTCATGTCCAACTCTTTGCAACCTCATGGACTATAGCCCACCAGGTTCATCCGTCCATGACATTTTCCAGGCAAGAATACTAGAGTGGGTTGCCATTTCCTATTCCAGGGGACCTTCCTTACCCAGGGATCAAACCCACGTCTCCTGAGTCTCCTACATTGGCAGACAGATTCATTACCACTGTACCACCTGGGAAGCCCGTTAAGCATATTAAGATTATGTTAATTTAATTTTATATTATAATCTTTACTATGCTAGCATAGTATACTATAAAGGATATGTGACTTTATTTTAGTATTAATATTATTTTGGCTTGGAGGTAAGTATATATGTTTTGCTCTTATGATTATTCTATGAGTGTAGACCATACATACACATTTTAAATCACTTTTAATATGAATATTATGTTACCAATAAAAGAAAAATACAAACAAGTAAAACAAAGAACACATAATTTCCCATTACCCCAGGGTGTAGAGTTTTTGAAATATATCGTTGACATTTTGAAATATATATTTCGGTACGTGTATCAAAAATATGCAGTATATAGACTTTTTAACCTGCTTTTTTTTTTCATTTTCCATGCCTTGAACCTCTTCTTATTCACTAAACATTTGTTAACAGCCTTATCTTAATGACTGAAGAGTATTCTACTCTATGAATTTACCATCATATATTCAACAATGGATATACCATTCATTCTTCTGAACATCTAATTTGCTTCAATTTTTATTTCTACTATAATCTTCTAAGAAACAATCTTAAAGATTTTTGTTCATCATTACTATTTCTTTAGAATACCCTTCTAAGTATGTAATTGTTGAGTCAAAGTGAAAGTGAAAGTGAATGTCACTCAGTCCTATCTGACTCTTTGCAACTTCATGGACTATGTAGTCCATGGAATTCTACAGGCCAGAATACTGAAGTGGGTAGCCGATCTCTTCCCCAGGGCATCTTCCCAACCTAATGATCAAACCCAGATCTCCCAAAATGCTGGCAGATTCTTTACCAGCTGAGCCACAAGGGAAGCCTGTTGAGTCAAAGTGGATTAATATTTTCAGGGCTTCTTTTTAACATCCATAGCTGTTGGCATTGCCGGTAAAGTTTGATCACTCCTGCGTCTCTACCAGCATTTTAATTCACCCTCACCAAATTGAAGTCCACTTAAACTATGAGCAAAACAGCAATACCTAAGACTAAACAATAAACATACACTGAATTCTGTAGTTGGTTGTGTGTGAAGCCTCCAAGGTCTTCCCTCTAGGACTTCAAGACTTATTCTCCAGCTGCTGGGAATGTTGATTATAATACCTCTGTGCTATCAACCTGTTCTGAGAATTGCTGGTGCTGAAGACGCTCCTTGCCCAATGTCGTATCCATGTCCTAGGAGCAGCTAGCCTATGATGACTAGCTGATGTTGGGGTATAAAATAACAACCCCTACTAGTGTGGTAGGCTGAGAGCTTTGTCAGACTAAAACCCCTTCTTCCAGCCCTTGGTTGGTGTTCATCCTAATAGTATTGTACTTCCTAATACACGTCGTGCATGCTAATCTCTATTTCAGAGTTGTGTTCACCTTCCATCAAGGCCCTACTGTGTGCAGATACACTGTTGTGCTTCACAACCATTGTCTCATTTAATCTACTAGGTAATAGACAAGTGTGATAAGCGAGAAAGTGGTACAATTATTATATCACTTTACAGGTAGAATAATCCTCAGCTATTTAAACAGCTTCTCCTAGGACAAGCCATACAGCTGGTGAAGCCCAGGATTTAAAACTAGAAATCTGGCCCCTAAACCTATGTACTGCACTACCCATTGTACTTCCTCCAGACTCAGACTGAACAGCAAACTGATAAGCCTAGTCCTTTAGGAATGGTGAATAACGTTTCCGCTCCATTGTCCTCCAGGCTAATTCAGAACTTTTCTCACTTTCACATCGTCTCATTTTGATTATATTTGACTCTTAATATACTTGTCAATCACTCTCACTAAATAGTGAGTTCCATAAGAATAGTTACTAACATCACACAATACATATTGTGCTCAATGAGTAAACTGCACTTGAACAAATGAATTGGTGGCTTTGCTCATATTCACTAGAATTATTCATGCTAAGCCAGGTCCACAATCTGGTCTAGACAGACTTATATCTGATTTGGTCACCAAGGTAAAGGTTGTTCAAAAATCATTCTTTCCTTGATCTCAACTCAGATAAAACGTATAGTTATTCTATGACTGAAGAAAAGGATAGGTTTTAATTTGCTGCTAAGTTTGAGAAGGAAATGGCAACCCACTCCAGTATTCTTGCCTGGAAAATACCATGGACTGAGGGTCCTGGTAGGCTACAGTCCATGGGGTCACAAAGAGCTGGACACGACTAAGGGACTTCACTTTCACTTTGTATTAATAATCCCCTCCTTTGTGAACTTTCCATTCTCTAGTTTCAATGAGTCTGTTATAAGAAATGTGTACATATTATCATTTTTCATTTCATATACTTTGGTCATATCTACTTTCAGCTGTTGTCTTTCAGATAAACCATACAACAAATGAATTCCACCCATCGGGAAGTTGCCAGACACTATATTAACTAATGGTAAATTCAAGATTTTAAAAATTATATGCTTACTATGCAGTATCTTATACTTTTTCTTATTTTTCACTTTTCATTCAAATGATCATGACAGATTTTAGAAAGTGATACCCCACATATTGTTTTTGACTTACCACCATATTTTGTTTTGGACATACTTAGAATATAATTGCTATCTTTTTCAACAGTTTATTTTGGAAATATTATTTTATAGAAAATACAGTAAGTTGGTCTCAATAATCTGGCAATATACAAATTTGCTGATAAGACAAAGATACTATTGAATTTTTCTGAATGATTAACTGCTGATCAAAATTTGTAATGACTAGTTAAGGTTTATACATGTAAAAAATAATCATCATTTGACTATCAAGTATAATTTGACTGTTATCAAAATTACATTTGTAAGAGAATTTAAGGGACTTCTCTGTCTAGTGGTTAAGATTCTGTGTTTCCAGTGTAAGGGGTATGGGTTTGATCCTTAGTCAGGGAACTAAGACCCCACATGCTGTGCAGTAAAGCCAAAAATTGAAATTTAAGAAAAAGAGAGAGAGAGAATTTGAGTGTGAGTTTGAGGTGTCAGAATTTGAAACAGAAACAAAGAGGAGACAAAGAATCAAAAGAAAAGCAATAAGCTAGCACCGGAATAGGGCTTTAGAACTGGCCTTGCTGGAGAACACTCTTCCAGTTGCATTCTAGTGCCAGTGTTACAATTTCCTTAAGGATTTGGTTATTCAGGTTTTTGTTTTTTTTTTTCCTTGATGCCTTATCTCATGTCAAAGATTCCACATTTCACTATATCCATGTGTATGTTTCTAATAAATTCCCTGTCAATTTTGGTTATTCTAGTACTTAATATTTCTTGCTATCAAAATAGTCCAACAGAAGAATGCATGTCATAGTAAGTGTATTATTAAATGTTGTCAGTTTAGAATATAATATCCTACTGCAAAGGTAGAATTTACATATAAATAATACAACAAAAGTGGCAATGGTTGCATGCATATTTTCTATCAAAGGGTAACTCTATGAAGATGTAAAGTTGGATTCCAATTGGAATCACACTAATTTAACAGCTCTGGAGTGATCAGCAGTCACTACTGAAGACGAACAGTGCATCAGTTTCCTCAGGCTATTGTAACAAATTACTACAAACTGGTTGTCTTAAAACACAACAGTTTTTCCACAGTTCTGGAGGCCGGAAGTCTGGAATGAAGGGGTCTACAGGGCCATGTTCCCTCCATAGGCTCTGAAAGGGAACCTTTAATCTTCCAGCTACAGGTGGCCACAGATGTTCATCCTCTTGTGACCATGTCATTCAAATCTCTGCCTCCATGGCCACACTGCCTCTGTTCAAAATTCATTCTGCCTCTTTATTACACAGATATATGTGATTATATTTAGAACCCAACTAGATCATTCAGAATAAATTGCCTCTCTCTAGACCCTAAATTAAATCTTGTATATTGTCATAAGTGATGTACAAAGTTCACTCTTTTAACAGATAAAGCTATATTCATAGTTTCCAGGGATTAGAATGTGGGCATATCTATTTAGGGGCTACTTCTCAGAAATCATAAAAAAATCACTTCCATTTAAACTTTGATGTTATTTTGATCAATGCAGTTTGAAAACCCTGTGTCTTTGTAATATTAACTAAATAACAAAGCTAATTCTGAAAGATGCTTAAAGGTTTGGCCACTCACTGTTCAAATCCTCCATTCTCTCAATTTTATGCTGCATTTGGGCTAAATCCCTTAAACTAAATGACCACAAACTATCTTAAGTTTGAGTTATTAATTTGTGGTGAACATTCTCTTTGATATAAAGGACTCGTGGATTTCTATGTTAAAACAAACATGTAGAAACATATTTTAATAATACTGAAGTCCACCGTAAAGGAAATCAGTCCTGAATCTTCGTTGGAAGGACTGATGCTGAAGCTGTAACTCCAATACTTTGGCCTCCTGATGAGAAGAACTGACTTATTTGAAAAGACCCTGATGCTGGGAGAGATTGAAGGCAGGAGGAGAAGTGGACGACAGAGGATGAGATGGTTGGATGGCATCACTGAGTCAATGGACATGAGTTTGGGTAAACTTTGGGAGTTGGTGATGGACAGGGAGGCCTGGCGTGCTGCAGTCCATGGGGTCACAAAGAGTTGGACACAACTGAGCGACTGAACTCAACTGTCATTATTAAAAATCCAAAATAACATGCCATAATTTATTAACTGCTTTTATATTAGCCAAAAAATAATGTAGTGGTCTTGTTAAAAGACAAGAATTTACACACTTACTTTTATTATTTTTTTTATTTTGATGTTGAATTTGATGTTAATCACGACTAACACGTACTGAGTGGTATGACATTGTTAAGTATCTGATTAAAGAATTAAATCCTCATAGCAATCAAGATAGTTACATACTATGGTTTTTATCATTTTTCACATGAAGAAATTAGGCAAGAGAGAAATTAAATTATTTGCTAAAGGTTATACCGTAGTAGAATGGTTCGTCTGGGATTTAAACCTAGTCTGTCTCTAGCATGTGTGCTTTTAGCTACTATATTATGTTGTAAATTTACCTGCTTTCAGATATCTGTACTTATAGTTAGAATTGGTGTAGTGAAAATTTATGTGAAAAGCACTTTTTAATCATAAACTTCACAAAGCAATACATCTAAGAGCATAAATAAGTTGTTTTAGATATTTTATATATACATATATATCTGAAACTGATAGCTGGTGTGCATATATGTGTGTAAAGACATAGCAACTGCATTAAAAACATATTTTTTTTCACTAGAAATCAATTTAGGGTTATTTTACCATAGCCAGAATAAATCTTATATGCTTAAGTAAACTGCTACACATGAATGTGTCATTTTTGAGCTTGGCAACTGGCCAAGCATACTGAAAAAAAGATTTAACTTTTCTATTTTATGATATATAGGAAATTCTGTCATACAATTGTATCTGTAGTTTATAACTCAATAAATCTAACAAATACAGACATTTTATATAATGAATTATAAAGGTAAGGAGAGCATATTGATTCATTATTAGTTCTTGTCAAGCCAAATAGATGCTCTCATTTCTAGAATATCTATAGTATAGGAATATTAACTTGCTTAGAAGGAAACAAATATAAAATGGTCAGAATAGAAAAATATTAATATAATTATTGAAAATTTCTCCTTTTTAATATTCCACACTTTTAACATTGGTTTTATATCTGCATCATGATAACATTTACCATTCAGTTTTTGCTTAGATGCCAATTTAACTAAGCATAGAGATAAAAACAAAAATAGGAAAAACTTATTAGTATTAGAAGTCTACCAGATGTTATTACAAATCATTTACTACATTTATTTAAGAACTATAACTTAACTTATTCTGTATTAATTTAGTAAACGAATAAAATTACAAAAACCACTTTTTGATGTTAAAAATATCAATGTATCAATTTGTCCAAATAAGGCTGAATAACAAACATTATGTTATACAAAAAACTAGTGGGTCCCAAATCCATTTTTCTGACCTAACTTGCTGCAAAAAAAAATAATAATAATTATCATCTTTTTCAGTCTCTCGAGGAAAACTTAGTTGTAGTGGTTAGTTAGTGCTTTGCAGTTTTGAGGTCAATGAGCAACTATTTATCAGAAAGATATATTTTATACTCTTGCTAACAAAAAGGACATATAGTATTTCTGAAGTTCTTATGAGAAATATACTTTCCAAAAGACCTTGTACAACTAACAGAGACATCCAGTCCTCTGAACCCACCACAAATAAAGAAAAGAAGCATAATTTACCCCAGGAAGGGTAGTTAAACGTAATAAACCCTGCTGCATTTTAAGTTACACTTTGATACAAGTACAGATTGACACTTTATTTATTTATTTTTTTAATATCTTCCAAAGAGGCATAGGGTGATTCAGATGAGCTGGCCCTTTGAGGTGAGACAGTTATGGCACCATCTGAATACTGCATTACCTGAATATTTTAAATAGATAAAAGAAAAGGGGGAGGAAAATAGGCAGCAGAGTAAGTTGATGCCAAAATTTATAATACATTAGAATATTAAATTTACTGTTTATAAATAATATCAATAAAATATACTTAGTACAACTAGCTAAAACAAAAAATATCATATTATTTAAAAAATAAATCTGCCTGTAATGCAGGAGACACAGGAGACATGGGTTCTATCCTTGGGTTGGGAAGATCCTCTGGAGACCAGTGACCGAGGGTTAGTTGCTCAGTCGTGCCTGACTCTTTTATGACCCATGGACTGCAGCCCGCCAGACTCCTCAGTCCATGGGATTTTCCAGGCAAGGATACTGGAATGGTTTGCCATTTCCTTCTCCAGAGGATCTTCCCCACCCAGGGATCCAAACCGGGTCTCCTGAACTGCAGATTCTTTACCAACTGAGCTACCAGGGAAGCTCCCACCCTCTGGAGAAGGAAATGGCAACCCACTCCAGTACTCTTGCCTGGAAAATCCCATGGACGGAGATGCCCAGTGCATTTTCTTGAAAAAACTCAATTAGCCTTTGCCCTGCTTCATTCTGTACTCCAAGGCCAAATTTGCCTGTTACTTCAGGTGTTTCTTGACTTCCTACTCTTGCATTCCAGTCCCATGTAATGAAAAGGACATCTTTTTTTGGGTGTTAGTTCTAGAAGGTCTTGTAGGTTTTCATAGAACAATTCAACTTCAGCATTACTGGTCAGGGAAGACTTGGATTACTCTGATTGAATGGCTTGCCTTGGAAACAAGCAGAGATCATTTTGTTGTTTTTGAGATTGCATACAAGTACTGCATTTTAGACTCTTTTGCTGGCTATGATGGCTACTCGATTTCTTCTAAGGGATTCTTGCCCACAGTAGTAGATATAAAGGTCATCTGAGTTCAGTTCACCCATTCTAGTCCATTTTCTTTCGCTGATTCCTAAAGTGTCAATGTTCACTCTTGCCACCTCCTATTTGACCATTTACAATTTGCCTTGATTCTTGGAACTAACATTTCAGGTTCCTAAGTCATATTGCTCTTTACAGCATCAGACCTTGCTTCCATCTCCAGTCACACCCACAATTGGGTGTTGTTTTTGATTTAGCTCTGTCTCTTCATTCTTTCTGGAGTTATTTCTCCACTAATCTCCAGTAGCATATTGGGCAACTACTGACCTGGGGCATTCATCTTTCAGTGTCCTATCTTTTGCCTTTTCATACTGTCCATGGGGTTCTAAAGGCAAGAATACTGAAGTGGTTTGCCATTCCCTTCTCCAGTGGACCACATTTTATCAGAACTCTCCACCATGACCTGCCCATCTTGGATGGGTTCCTACACAGCATGGCTTATAGTTTCATTGAGTTAGGTGAGCTGTGGTCCATGTAATTAGATTGGTTAGTTTTCTGTGATTGTGGTTTTCAGTCTGTCTACCCTCTGATGGAGAAGGATAAGAGGCTTATGGAAGCTTCCTAATGGGAGAGACTGACTGAGGGGAAAACTGGGTCTTGTCCTGATGGCTATGGTCATTCTCCATAAATCTTTAATACATTGTTCATGCATCAGGATAAATATCACATTCTCTTAGAAACAGTGATATTTGATAGATTACAGGTTGTGTTCCTGCTTGTATTCCTGTTTATATTAAATTTTATTTCAATTTCTAGTTTTTCTGATCACCAGGTGGTAAATTCTGTTAGGTCAGATACACAGGCCTATGTTAGCCCATGCCTCTTGTTAACTTTTTCTACTAGTGTTATATAACTCAATAATTGGGAAATGCTGTATTCAATGAATATTTGTTTGGTGAGTGACTAACAATGAGTAGGCTGGTTTCACACAAATGGGCTTGGTCTCTTTGACAGAAGATCTTAACATTTAAAAATCCTTGCAATTTGAATATCTGTGTTTCCTCAACATCCATATATTGAAATGACAATGTCCAAGGTAGTTTATGAGGTTGGGTTTTTAATAGGTGCCTAAGTCATGAAGGCAGGGCCCTTATGAATGGGATGATTTATGCCTAGCAACTTCTACATGTCAGGATGCAACGAGAATTCTGCAACTGGGAAGAGAGCCTTTACCTGACCCAAAACTTAGCTTTCAGCCTCCAGAACTGTGAGAAATGCATTTCTACAGTTTATAAGATACCCAGTCTTGCGATATTTTTGTTATAGCAGACCGAATAAACTAAGACATATTTAACAGGGTTTTGGATTCACAATTAACCTGTTTCTGTGGTCTGCCACCAAACTCTTTTTTGTTGTTGTTACCAAACTCTTTTACCTCACTACAGCTTTACTGCATATCTATATGCAGATACACCGTGATTTTTTCAGGTCTTTCATGGAGCTTCATTCACTCTTGACTCCAGGCTTTTCCACATGCAACTTTCTTTTTTGTATAGTGTGCTCTTCAATCTCCTTGCTCCCCTTACCTTTGAGATTTAAAGAATCTTTATTTGTTTACTACTTAATACTGAAGAAGTATTATAGTCACTAGAATAACATTTGTTTTCTTATTTATATTGTAGAACTTCTCTATCTCCTTAACCGTTTTATGTGGTGCCTTTTAGCGTAGTAGATGGTACAGACTAGTAGATGGTATTGACTAGAGGATAACAAAAAGAATCCTTGCTATCAACTATATCCAAAACATAGAGACTAATGTACAGCATAGGATGTAGATTTTCCATGATAAAAAATAAAGACTATGCCATCATCTGGTATCAATCTATAATCCCTCTCATTAAAAACAAAAACAAAACCAAAATAGCAATATTGCTTAATAAGTTTGGTTAAGGTCTGGTCTCATAATCATTGGCCCTAGAGCTTCTTTCTAACATTTCAATTTTACTTCATGATACATTGATTGGTATGTTAGGGAAACATTTCTTGTTAATTTGTAGCCATTGCTAATAATTATATATAATTCTATGTATTTTCTTTATTTTCTATTGAGCCCTTAGAATGGTTATATAAGACTTCATTTCTTTCTAAATAATGTTGGATGTATTCACATTCTTTCAGAAAAAAAAATCAGCTTCCTTCTTTGTGAGCTCTGAAGTTTTAATGTAATTTTTGGTGATATGATTATGGATTACTTTGTGTCAGGGGATGGGGCAGGGGAGGAGGCTCTCTCCTTAACATTGAAAGACCCATAAAATAATGGATTTGCCATTTTCCCAGATATATTGTAATTCTTATTTATTATCACTAGTGTACTATTTATTCACTTAATTTGTAATGTATTTAATTTATGAGCTCTTAATACCATTAATTCACTAATTATATTTTTACTAACAATTTCAGTTCAACACAATAATAACTATTGCTTGTTCAGCCTTTTATGTGGAAACAAAGTACTGCTTTCAACAATATCTTGTTTGCCAACAAATTATGTGTCAGATACTAATAATAGTGTAATGTTACTGATGAAGAAACTCCCAGTGACACAGTGGAAATAAAATACATATATGCTCAGTATTTTAATCATTGTACTATGTCATCTCAAAATTAAAGGAAAATTAAAAATATTAATTGTGCAAAATAAAATGCATTTACAAATGCAGTCATTTCTAAAGTATACAGAAACCTTGCTTTGGATAAGAAAAGTTAAGGTCATGCAGAAAGAATAAGAGGGGCCCTAATGATGAGAAGCTCTAAACATGCATTGAAATGAATTAATTCTCATAAAATCTTCCTATTTCTTACATTATCAATGTTACGGTGTTTTTAAAATCCACATTCTGTAACTGAAAAATGCATTACCAAATGCATAAACCAAAACATATATCCATGTGACAAGGATTTATTTATTCATTTTTATTTTTTTGATTTATTTTTTAATGTGCTAGACAGATTGTGAGCAAGTGATTCTAGATTACAAATGGGCCTTGGCTTGGAACACAGAATTTGCATTGAGGTGAGTGAAATGACTGCTTGGTTTTAAAACAGAAGTTATTAGTTAATGCACATTTACTAATCCACCTAGAACACTGCCCATTTCTGAGATCAGCTCTGGAAAAATTGCTAGAAGTATCTTTAAAGTTTATGAAAAATACTTCCTTATTGTTTTCATACAAATCAATAGCTTCATTGATAATATTTTACTGACATAAATTAGTAAATACAAGATTAAAATAATGAGCATAGACTTTAGAATTTCCTTTAAAATGATTTTGGTCTTAAGTTTTAATTTTTCCACTTAACTAGCTTAAAATATACTCTTTGATAGAAAAACTTACACTGCATTTAGTATACAATGTAAAGGATATAGGTAAACTCCACTGGGGAGTTTGACACAGCATTTTGGAAACCCCAGGGTTCTTTCCTCATTGTTTTCTTTAATTTTATTATTTTCCTTTTGTATTCACTTGCTTTTGATGTACTGGTATATTTTACTGTTCTGACTAGCTTAAGCAACCTTGTCAACAGTTCAGTTGTTGAATAAGGCAGTGTTAGTTATAGTGTGAAAATGTGGTGTGCTGTCAGAAAAGGGCAAGCCATTAACTTTCAAATTTCAACTTCTCGTATTCCATAGCTCAGTGATGGCTAAAAAGCCTCTTGTATGAATTACTATTAAGAAAAACATGGCATATGCATTTATGAAGCTTCATAATTGTGATGTAAACCTTCATCCTACAAAACTACACTGACGGGGTGTTTGTGGTAGCTTTTTTTCCTTTAAAAAAATCAAGGGACCTGTATACCATAAGATGGAGGTTATTTTTAGATGTATAATTCAGGACAGAAACAAACACATCTTGTAAGAAATGACCTGAAAATCCCATGTCAAAGAGGACTGTTGTCACATAATCTAGATAATTTTTGAAGTTGGGAACAATCAGTAATTTTTTGTTACTGATACAATATGTTTATGTCAAAAACCTTTGTATAAATAAGATATCAGAGTGTATGAAAGTTCACAGCCTTGCTTCAGAGTAGAGTGGCTGGAAGCTGTATGACAGTAGTTATGCAAAATGGCAAATATTATGTAAAGACAATGATTGTGTGTTATTCTTCTGTCTGTCAAACCGCAGCATTATCATTAGATTCTGCGGTTACATGCAAATTACTCCGAACACTCCTAGAAACTTTGAAACATCTGTGGTATGTGTAATTTCTGTCACTTTAAGACATTTAAGTATCAAATATTATATAGTTTTTAGGATTATTCTGAACTCCTATTTACATAATGTGAGAATGAAGGGAAATAAGATTTTTTCCATAGAGTTCCCAGTAGAGAACCATAGTGATATATGAGAGTTTAATTTAACATTAGTGGCCTGATTTTGTGTTTCTTAACCTTTGGACTGTTGGACATTTTGTGCTGCATAATTCTTTCTTGTTGGGGGAGCATGTACTGTGCTTTACAATATTTAGTGTTACCCCAGGAATTTATTTACTGGGACCAGTAGTGCTGCTCCCTTCCAGACAACAAAAATTATCTCGAGATATTGCCAAATGTTATTGAAGGCCAAAAAACTGTGTTAGGTGAGAACCACTGGAATAAAGCAATATGGGATAACTTTTTTAAGCTGAAATAAATGTAAGGGAATCAACTCTTGTCAAAATATCTTTGAATATGATCTCTCTTTTCTCTCTCTCTTTTGTTGCTTCACCTAGAAGATCATATCAATGGACTAGAGAAAAGAAAAAAAAAAGACAAATTTAAAAAGATACCTGCACCTCAATGTTCATAGCAGTATTATTTACAGTTGCCAAGATGTGGAAGCAACCTAAGTATTCATCAGATATGAGATATGTGTACACACACACTCATATACATATATACATACCATGGACTACCACTCAGCTGCAAAAAAGAATGAAATTTTGCCATTTGCAGCAATATAGGTGAAAGTAGATGGCATTATGCTGAGTGATATGTCAGAAAAATACTGTATGATATCACTTATATGTAGAATCTAAAACATACATAAACTAGTGAATATAGCAAAAAGGACACAGACTCAAAGATATAGAGGACAAATTAGTGGTTACCAGTGCAGGTGAAGAGTATTAGAGGGGGTGGAGAAAGTGTGAGGTACAAAGTATTGGGTGTAAGATGGGCTACAAGAATGTATTGTACAACATAAATAAATAGCCAATAAGCCAATATTTAGTCATAACTCAAATGGAGTTTTCCCTTCTCTAGGGAACCTTCCCAACCCAGGAATCAAACCCAGGTCTCCCACATTGCAGGTGGATTCTTTACCACCTGAGTCACAATGAAGGCCCAGTAACTTTAAACACTGTATTAAATAAATAATATATTTTTAAAGTTAATATTACTTTAGTAACATTAAAAGTGTAAAAGTGAAAAGTTCAGAAAAGCCTCTAGTCAACTCTAATATATACCAAATATAAATGTTTACTAGTAAACACTTATGGGACTATTTTTGTGCTGACTTCAGAAATTAGGCTTCTTCTCCTGATATCTCTGTTCATATGACACAATCACAAATATTTATAATGGAGAAGAAAGAGTGATATCCTTTCTTTGACTTTATGAAACTAGATGTGTGCAAGCCCGGTCTTCTAAACTTACACTGATAAGCTCCTTGTGAAGCACAGGAAAGCTTGCTAATCTGCAGAGCCTGCTAAATTAACTGCAATCACTTCTCAGGAATCTGTGCTCTCTACCGCATAATTCTTAGTTGAAATTAGCAAAAATTTTTCTTCACCTTTTTTCAATTGACAGCATCAAAATATAATTTTTGTACTAATTTGGCATCTTTCAGTATTCTCTGCTTTTATTGACCAGGAGTGAGATGAGTTACTGAATACTGAAACTGAATATAAGAATCTCCAACTTCTATTCCAAACATCTCCATTTTTTAAATCTACGGTGCCTTGAGAGTACCAAAAGTCCTACGATATTTATTTGCATGTAATTTGATTTGTCTGTGTGAATTCCTATTTTTCACTAGTATGTAATCAGAAGAAAAAAAAAAAGAAGAGGAAATCAATTGGATAGTGAAACTGATATAAAACTACAATTTTCTCCCATAACAGCCAATGTTAACATATATTTATCAAAATGGATTGACTTTTCACATGTACATAGTTTAACCTTAACTTATAAAATAAACTCATGTTGATAAAGCATGCATTTAATCTAATCTTTAATATTAAAGGGCTAGTTAAGTTTTAGGGCTTCCTAGGTGGCACAGCGATAAAGAATCTGGAGACAAGATCAGGAAGATCCCCTGGAGGAGGAAATGGCAACTCACTCCAGTATTCTTGCCTGGAAGCCTGGAAAATTCCATGGACAGAGGAGTCTGGCAAGCTACAGTCCACGGGGTCACACAGAGTCAGACATGACCGAATGACTGAGTGCATACAGCACAGCTAAGTTTAATATGAAAAAAAAAGTTTCTACTTTTAAAACTATTTGAAATTCACACCTTTAGTCTACAACAGTTCTAAATTTCTATTAATCTGTGCCAGTTTATAAATTGTGAAAGACGTTTGAAGGGAAATAGCTTTTTTTTGAAGGTTTTGTAACTATCTTGTTAAAATAATTATCAAGTCATTTTTCTGAAATTTTACACTGGTGTTAAAAATCATGTTAAGGAATTCAGATATCTCATTTTTTTCCAATCCACAGTTGTGAGCTTTGGAGTATGACTAGTCCTCTATAAGATGGGTAAGTAACTTAGGTTGTCATTTGCACTTAATGCTTTTTGCCAAAACCTATAAATACTGATTGTGTCTCCAGAACTTAACTCTCCATTGTAAATAGATGCCAGAATAAACCATTGTTAGATGTTATATTCATAGGAACTATAGCCTTTAGCCAAGGATGGTGAGAATTATTTTTCTGCAGGTGTCTTAGCAAGTACGGATGGTGAAATCTACACCTTGCCCTTTACCACTTTCTTTCAAGGGAAATACACCCTAGTGAAGTTTTCAGCTTAAAATGTCCCTTAAGAATTGAATAAATTGAAACTGCCCAAGGGGATGGATTATTGAATGTTTTCTTCACAAGATATTAAAAACAAAAAGAGGGAGTGCTTTCACGACCCAGCGGTAAACAGTCTTGGTCTCTTAATGGAACACCTATTTGCAGCTGTTGTCTCTTGCTTTTCTATAAAAGACAGAGGAAAATAAAGAGTAGGAGCAGTGCAAAAACAGATATACGTGTATGACACCAGGAAGTCACTGTGAACTTCCTGGAAAATAATGTAGGTGGCATTGTATGTGGTGGTTTAATGTCTAAGCTTTAGAATTAGACACATCTGATTTTGAAGTCTAGATTCATTTTTGCTAAGCAAGAATAGTGTTATCTGCTTTCTTGATGCAGTTTTTAATGTGTTCTTGCTAACGTCTTTGCATTTTCTCCTTTATCCACACACCCACTTATACTATTGGTATTTTTATTGCTATTTTACAGATGACAAATCTGAATGAGCCTCAGAGAGGTTGCTTAACGTCACAGAACTAGTTAGTGGAAAGTCCAGATTAAAGACAAGTTCTGTTACCTTCCCCTTCCCAAAACTTAAGGTTTTCCAGGTGGCAGGGTGGTAAAGAATTCAAATGCCAATGGAGGGGATGCAAGAGACAAGGGTTTGATATCTGAGTTGGTAAGAACCCCTGGAATAGGAAAAGGCAACCCATTCCGGTACTCTTGTCTGGACAATTTCATGTACAGAGGAGCCTGGCAGGCTACAGTCCTTGGAATCACAAAGAATCAGACATAACTGAGCATGCACGCATGTCCACATCCTAAGACTTAACCAAGGAGAGATAAAAAAAATCAGAAGACAAAACACACAAAAATACTATGGTGCAAGGTCCCACTTTTTTGGAACATCAAATTATTTTCCTTTACTCTCTCTCTCTGAATTCTAAGCACGTGATTAATTGTTATATGATGTAATACAATACTCTGCTTAAACATTCTACTCCTTTTCAATAATATTATGACCTACAGCAAGATAATTTCTCAAAACCTCATTTTTCTGTCTTTAGAAGCTATTAAAATCAAACTAATATTAGGACAAATTTCTACATACAAATTGTAGGATAAAATTCTACAAATTTCTCCATACAGTTTTCCATAGTGACTGGAAATTAGTAAGTTCTTTACAAAAGGCATCAATGTTAGCATACTTGCTAGGACAGATTACTGGGTATATGGTGTGGTTCCATCCTTTTAAGAGGCTCATAAGTAGACAATGATAGCTGAGAAATTCATAGAAAATTCAACTGTGGAGACTTGATTCTAAAAAATGGTCACATTGTTCATATTTATAAAACACATTCTCTAGGCCTGATAGTTTTCATTCACTCACTTAGCAGGCATTTATTGGCACTCATTGTCAATATATATGCTTTTAAGCCTAAGTTTCTATATAAAAGGAATTCACAATGTGTTAGAGAATGTGGTTTGATATTAATGACTGTGGGGTTCTGCTCAGATAGTTTTGCCATGGTCACGACAGTTTAAACCTTGCATAGCCTTGATTCAGTAGAGCAGAGTGATGTTAAGTATCAAGCATTTTGACTAGAGAAAAGAGCTGAAAATGAATGCAGGAAATAATTCCATATCATGTTAGGTTTCTTGGACAGGTTGCCATGTTCATGTCCCAGGGCCCCTGTACCTATTTTTCCATCTGTCTGGAACCCTCCCTTCCTGCTTCTCCACCCTATATTACAAGGCTTGATCTTTCACTTGCTTCCCGTGCCTCTCTTCAAATAATCCCTTTCTAGCATTGCTTTTACTGTTTATTTTAAACAAGACCATTAAAGCTTTCCAAACTCACCATTCCTAAGTCCTTTATCTTTGTCTGCTTTAGCTGTTTTCATAGGAATGTTTACTCCATAGGGAAAAATATATATTTTAAATACTTTATGCTACTTTACTAGTACCTAGAACAATTCCTTTCATGGTACTGGTGCTCAATAAATATTTGTGGAATCAATTTTGAGTTGTAAGAATAGTGTGTTCTTAAGGCTTGCTATGAGAAGATCATGCTCATATTAACCATTCAATAGAATCAACACTGCTAATTACAGTGGCTTCCTTTAATTCAAAAAGAAAGTGGAAAGAATCATGTGAAAGTTGCTTAGGGGATATAGTATCCCTGGAAAGAAGAGGGGATCTGGGATTCCTTTGATCTCTCAGAGGCAACAGAGGAGGATATTTTAGGAAATCACTTGCAAAGATTAGTTGTACCTCCAAGAATTTAAGACTGATATTTGGCTTCTAAGTTGTTTGTTTAGTCATCTGTCCTACTGTTACCTCTCTATACGATCTGCAGAATCTTAGGTAAGTGCGGACACAACCTCAGGGTGGTACAGTGGGACTGCCTGTGCTCCTATTATTGGTCTGAATAGGTTGAATGAGTGTACACCGAAGTACTTCTTTGGGCTGGAGCCATTTGGCCCATATCTCAGATAACAGAATGTCCCTCTTCAGGAAGGAAACTCAAAAGTAAAAGACCATGGGGAAGATGACTGGCCATGAACACTGACTGGGAAATTGTGGGAAAAGGTGGGAATTTAGCTTAGTAGCACTGTTTCAAAAATCAGGACAACTTAAAATGGCAGGGTGTCTACTAAATCTCTCTGAACATCTCTTGCAAGTACCATCAGAGAGTACCATTTGGATACTTCTGCCAGAAAAGACACTGAATACCAGGCATTGTCAGCAAGAGAAATAGGATGATCAACAAGGAGAGAAGTCTGTCCCATGAGCTTATTTAGTAAAGAAATGTTTGTCTTTTCTACCCTCCCTTCTCATTATCACAACAAATGGAAGAGCTAGTTATCAGAAGAGGGAGTAAAGATTGTTTTATAGCCCAAGGATCCTGTCTTTCCTCCATTCCAAACAGCCAGGACCTCCACTTTAATATTTAGTTAGGGGAGAGAAGGAAATAAAGTTTAGAGATTGAGATTGAATTTAAAAAACAACACTAACTAATGAAGTAGAGTGGGTCTTAATTATCATACTAAGATCAGTGTAGCTCAAAAACATGAAAACAATTCACGTGTCACTCTCAAGCCACTATGTGTTGTTTCATCAAGTATAGTTCTAATAATGATGGCTATTAGAAGAAATAGACCCTCAATATCTACAAGTTAATGAGATCAATATTATAGTTACAAGATCAGCATGTTGTTTAGATACTATCTTCCTCAGTAATATAATAGCTAATTGGGTTTTTTTTTTCTATTTTATTTTTTTTATCTTTCAAAATTAGATTTAAAGTTATAGTCTGAAACATTGATTAGAGTTCTGGCTTAACGTATCTCCTTAAAAAGAGAGTAGACATTTTAATCTTAATGGATTAAAGGATTTATTTCTTCATTAGTATTCCTTAGATTATCTAACAAATTGTTTAAAACAATCAAAGGAAAAATTCTAATGCCAAATGCAATTTGATTCTTCTATAAGCCATGTTGCATTTTAAGATGTGTTATAACCAACTTATGATTTATTTGTAGACATAATGGCAATCCACTCCACTATTCTTGCCTAGAGAATTCCATGGACAGAGGAGCCTGGCAGGTTACAGTCTAGGGGGATGCAAAGAGTCGGACACAACTGAGTGACTGTCACTCACTCACATGTAGACGTAAAAAGACAGCTTCATGGGCATCTCTGTGTACTTTTCTTGAATGAAAATTCTTCATATCTTTACCTCTGGTTATAGAAAAATCATTTTTATTGAAGAAAAGGAAAAACAACAGAAAAGCATTTAATTGAGGCTTTGTGGTCTCCCATGATTAGCAGTGGTCTCTTTTCCTGCCACGGAGGGCACTTAAGCCATCAGAATTATCCAACACCAGGGTAGCATAAGGAATGGCCATCCCATCACATTTTAAAAATTGTTTTAAGACATAGCAATCATTTAAATGGACACTTTACCGAAAGAGTAATTTTAACGCATTAAAAAATAGAATAGCCAGTGAGGAAGTATTGAGTAGTGGTAAGTGGAATGCACATTTTCTCTTCTTGCATTTATGTACCAACTAAACGCAGTGCCTCTCCGACATTTCACTTTTGAAGTTTCAAAATGCATGCCTTCTTTCTAACCAAACGCTGTTTCTGTTCAAAACAGCAGTGACAATTTCAAAGTTTTCAAGTTATTCTTTAATAATGGGCATCTAGTAATCAATGTGTAGTTAATAATAACATTTCATACTTGGCATATTTATCATAAATGATCAAGGTGGTTTAAAGACTTTTATTAATAATGCTATGGGGCAACAGTTGGCATTATAAATCTTTTTTCTTTAACCTTTTGGGAAAAAAAATTGAAGTAGAAAGAAATTAAATCTTTTTAGCTTCACAGAAGAAAAGTGGCATGCAAATACAAATTATCAGTGAGTGATTTGTTTTTAATTCAAAAAATGAGTCAGTAAAGAATAGCTTATTTGATTTAGAAATAAAATATTTGACTCTCAACTCTCTTTACTTTTACAAAACGAGTTGTTCACAATTATTTCTTTGGTGGCAGTGATGGTGACAGTGAAAGGGCAAACTCATAAAAGAACATATGACTTTCTTGTCTTTCATTTTAGTGAGACATTGATTCTCAAAGAAATCTAGAAGATTTGAAAATTTAAATTAAGTTAAATCTTGCAGATTTTTTCTTTACTCATAATTCTCATTTCATAACTAAATTTATTGCCTATTTTAATAAACACATTGCTAAGTTCTAAATTTAATTAGTATTGACTCTAATTAGAGAGGGTCTTTTTGAACATACTTATAGGCCACTTTATCCCAACTCTCTCTCATCTTGCTGGAAGTCATACATTTCTGAATGCTTCATTAAACTTTTTAAGCTTATTTAATGTTCTAGATTTTTCTATTTTAGTAGCATTATACCAAGGATACATGTGATAATAATTGATAAAGTTAACCCTTAAATTAGGTGAATTATTGTCATTTAAGGAGAGCAAAGTTGATCAGGGAAAAGGGTTTATCAGTGAAACTCAAAACAGTAGAAAGGTTTCAAAAAGGGAAGAAAATACATTTCTATGATGAATTTGCATTAGTTCAGTTGCAGACTCTAAAGGACATTAGATGATCTTGCTTATTCTCTATTTGTAGCATTAGTACAATGTCTGCCATCAAATAAATATTTGTTGTGTAAATTATAAGTGAATTCATACATACACATTGCAATCAGACCAGTCTCAGTACATTTCTTCTCCTAAGTTTTTTAGAGTTTAAAGTGGAATTAAATTTAGTTTATCATCTAGCTTTATGACTACTTGAAGTAAATGAATAATTCTAGAACTCAGTTTCTTTATGTCTAAGTCTTAAGAGTCATATCTTTGATTCACAAAGACTGTATAGCTACATTTAGATACTAGTGCTTCTGTTTATATTTGTAAATCACTTACAGTTAAAATACATGATATTTATAGACAGAGTAGTAAATTCATAGTGGATTTACTTTTTGGTTAATCTATTAATCTGTGAATCTATTTAGAACTCTAGGATTAGACAATGCTATTCCCATTTTTTAAAGTCAGAAAACAATAACATTGAAAAAATGTATTGATTCAGGAAACTTTTTCTTATGATATTTATAGTAATACATTTCACAAATTTACTTTCAATGAGTATGCAGTGTATGCACGCTCAGTCTTGTCCAACTCTTTGTGACCCAATGAACTGTAGCCCACCAGGTTCCTTGGTCCATGGGATTATTCAGGCAAGAATACTGGAGTAGGTTGCCATTTCCTACTTCAGGGGATTTTCCTGACCTAGGGATTGAGCCTGCATCCCTTGAGTCTCCTGCACTGTTGGGCAGATTTGTTACCACTACACCACCTGGGAAGCCATTTAATGAACAAGGATTTAGAATTGGTGCAAGAATCAAATAAACTTACCAACTCTGGAAAACATCATAGGGAAACAGAAAATAGTTCAAATAATAGGGGCAATTAATATTTACTTCATGAGTATAGTATTTAAGAAGGCTCCACTAACATGAATAATTAGGTATGTGATGGGTCCAGGGTACTCTCATTAATATAAATGAGTATCAGAGATTCTGCTAATTGTTATGAGTAGACTAAATGCCAAAAAAAGTATTACATCTTATTAAGAATTTCTGAAAATCAATTATTCCATATAATTAATATTCAAGATAAATGAAGAAACTCATGTAAGGTAAAAAGGAAATAGTTCTGTGATGTGTTACTTGCTCAGTCATGTCCGACTCTTTGAGACCCCATAGACCGTAGCCCACAGGCTCCTCTGTCCATGGACCTCTCTAGGCACAAACACTGGACTAGGTTGCCTTCTCCTTCTCCAGAGGATCTTCCTGAGCCAGGGATCAAACCCACGTCTCCTGCAGTGCAGGTAGATTTTATACCGACTGAGCCACCAGGAAAGCCCAGTTCTGTCTTAGGCAGAATAATACTCCCACCCCACCCCAGCAGCTCCAAAGTCAGCATCCTAATTCATGGTTCTGTGTATTTGCCACCTTCCATAAGGCAGAAGGGACTTTCAGGATGTAATTAAAGTTAAGGACATTGAAACAAGGAGATTATCCTTGTCTTATCCTTGTATTATCCAGGAGGAACTAATGTAATCACATGTGTTCTTAAGAGAGAACTAATTTCTGGATATAGTCAAAGAAAAAAATGTGACTATACAAGAAAGGTCAGGGGTTACAGTGTTGCAGGTATTGAAGATGTAAGATGGACACCACAAGCCAAGGAATGCAGGCTGCCAGTAGAAACTGGAAAACACAAGGAAACAAATTGTACCCTAGAGTCTCCAGAAAGGAACACAAAACTGCTGACATTTTGATCTTAGTCTGGAAATATCTGTGTCAGACCTCTGATTAACCAAATAGTCAAGTAATAAATGTGTGTTCTTCTAAGCTACTTAGTTTGAGATACTTTGTTACAGCTACAATAGAAATCTAGTATAAATTCCAACATAGATTGCATAAATTCTTGCTAATTATTGATCATCATTTAATCATTTTATCGAAGATAAAAATCATCCCCATGCTTAGTAATGACAACACTAAGCAAAAATGTAAGAACTGGCTTTTTCCCTTACAATTTTTGATGCTAGATATCTATGAAATTAAAAAAAAAAAAGGAAAAACATTGACAGTAGTTCCTACTCTACATCTGGACTGGGAACTTGCTAAATGCTACATCATTAGTTGTAATAATGGATGTTATGATTTTCCATTAAACAAATGTGGAAAGTAAGTCTTGAAACATTAAGACAAATTCCCAGTCTCTAGAAGGTTATTAGTGATAGAGTTTGCATTCTAAGGCAGGTTTTAAACTTACCACTTCATGGCTCTGTAATAATTCCCATTCTGACAGTATTTCTTGAATCCCTTCCTTCCTACTCAATTTGCTGCTTCTAATCATCTATGGAACAGGGGAATCAAAAGAACTAATTTTCTTAGAGTTGGATATGAAAATAGAGTAGAGTGATAATGAGGACATGAAGGTCAGTCTAAGAATGAAATTCATGAGCTTCGGTGGATGAATTTTTATATCCATATTCATGATGTGAGGACTACGCCAGTTTTTAGACTTAGAAGCACTATTGATCTATTAGTAGTGTGCCTGTACTGGCAGAGACAACCTATTGAATAAGTTAAATATATTGTGTTATTGACTTTATGTTTGTATTCCCGTGAAATTCATGTATTGAAATCCTAACTTTCAGTGTGATGACGATAGGATGTGGGGCATTTGGAATGCATTTAGATCATGAGAATGGAAGCCTCCATGACTGGAGTTAGTGCTCTCATAAGAAGAAACATGAGAGCCTGCCCTCTTTCTCTCTGCTCTCTGCGGTGTGAAGGTACAAGAAGATAGTCATCTGAAAATCAGGAAGACTGCTTTCAGGAGGTAAAAGATAGCCAGCTCCTTTATCTGGGACTTCCCAGGCAGGAGAGCTAAGAGAAATAGATGTTTGTTGTTTAAGCCACCTAGTCTCTGGTAATATTTTTTTAATAGCAGTTCAAACTGACTGAGATAGTTGTCAAGCTCAAGATAGAGGGCATAGTAATAAAAACTCTGCACACTGCATGACTGAAGTCAAGGATTGTTTAGTTTTTTAAGGCTGCCATAACAAAGTACCAAAAACTGGATGACTTAAAACAACAGAAATATATTGTATCACAGTTCTGCAGGCAATAAGTCCAGTATCAAGCTGTCAGCGGGCTGTGGTTCCTCTGAAACCTGTAAAGTTACCTCTTCCTTGCCTCTTCCGACTGCTAGCTCTGGTTGTTCCACATCTTGTGACAGTGTAACTCGTCTTCCTCTGTGTGTGTTTTCACATGACACCCTTCTCTCTGTATATATCTGTGCTCAAACACGGCTGTTCTAATAAGGACACTTGTCATACTGGATTAGGACCCTCCCTGATGACCACATCTTAACTGGATTACATCTGCAAACAGATTCGTTTCAAATAAGGTCACATGCACAAATACGGACATTAGGACTTCAATAGATCATATTGGAGGACACAATTCAACTCATGAAAGGAGAGATAGACAAGTCCCAAGGAAAACCGAGAAGAAATATTCTTAAGGTGGACTGGATTCCAACTGTGTCATTCTTGAACAAGGGTTTTGGAAGAGGAATTATAAAATAAACTGTTTGGAAGGTGTTTGGATACTATGGCATGATTCCTAGATTCCTGATATGGTAGATATCTGAATGAAAACCATTTAGCAGCTCATTTTTATTTTGCATTTTGATACTGTCCTAGTTTTTGATTATTGGTTTAATTATTCAATTAACATTGAATAATTAACAAATGAACAAATGAAGCCTTAACAAATGAAGCCTGTATTTTCTGTTTAGCATAAGAGTTAAATGGGAATGACACATATTTGACTATGACATAAGTGAAGGATGAGTACACATTTAATTAAGTTATAAAAAAAAGAGCTTCAGATTATTCATAAAGGTTAAGGTTGTAATTAGGCAGAAAAGGAGGGATGGACACAGGTAAAAACAGGAAAGGAGCATGTATCTTAAGCATAAAAAAAGGAACTCTAAGCAGAATAAAAGGATCAGAGGCAGACATGAAAATGGACATTTAGATAAAAACTAAATACAATTCTAATTTTTAACTGCAACAATGAATTCATAGATTTTTCACAGAGCACAAATTGTATCTCAGATAATCAGGTATTTAATTGTACAATTATGAAAATGTCACTTTGAATTCTTAGGCCAATAGCTCAGCATGAAATATAATCCCCAAAGGATACCAAGAATTTGGGTAAATTTGCTGTCTTCTTCAAGTCAATAAATGATTTTCTAATGAGCTTTATTTTCATCAATAAAAGATACATGAAAAAAATCATAGGAGCAAACAAATTCAGAATAAAAGAAATAATTGATTGTTTAAGATTTTATGTGTAAACCTTGATCAATGTTTAGAATACAAAGAAACAATATACAATAAGATTATTTTTTGTGATTTTATTTATACTCCTTAAAAAAGTCAAATAAGTGTGTATCTTTTGTTTCTGAAAAGAAACCTCTCAGAAAACAATCAACTATAATTGTTAAACTCATTTTAATTCTGTGAATTCTATCCATCCTTCATTTTTTTTTTTCTTTAAATGTTTGTCTCTTGAAAACTCTAAATATTTTTCACCAATGAAATTTGCTCCTACAATTAAACATGGGAGTTAAGGATTTACTTATTTCTATTTGCTATTAACCAGGCATTTGCAAATTTATCATTCCCAAATTGCACTATATTTTCATAGCATTCTGTTAAGCCCGTATTTTCTATTTAGCATAAGAGTTAAAAGCTTAGTATCCAAAGCGAGAATGCACAGTTTCAATCTGACTTCAGAACCTGGTATTTTCTGCATGAAATTTAGATAATACTGATGCTGAACTCACAGAATTCTGGTCAGGTTTCAATAATGTAATACTGATGAGGCATGTGTACCATGCTTATTATATAATCAGCAGAAAATATATATCACATATTAATGTTATTGTTAAATATATTTACAGAACCAATGACAATTTCAGTTTTAGAATATCTGGGAAAAACAAAAGAAGAAAGAGAAAATAAATGAAACCAATTGAAGGAAGAGAAAATAGATGGAAGATAATGAGAAAGGTTTTTGCAATGAACCATCATTATTTCCACTTTGAGTAACAGCTCTTGTTTCCTCTAGAAACCCCCATATGATAAATTTATTCCAACAGACACAGTGCCATAAACAATACTTTTAAAATAACTCTTTCTGCTTATTTTACGTTATAAATGTAGCACAGAGTAAGATTTCTTAAAACTCACTTTGTTTTTTCCCTCTGTCATCAATTTCCATATATTCACCAGCTACACACACACTTCTTTCTTCAAAAATGACCTCAGAACATCCTTATTCACACAACTTAATAGCTCTAGTCCTATTTTTATCATGGTGGGAAATTATCTGGTCATAAATAAATCCCCTAGAGGGCAGGTAAGTGAAACTGAAAGTTGCTCAGTTGTGTCCAACTCTTTGCGACCCCATGGACTATGCAGTCCATGGAATTCTCCAGGCCAGAATACTGGAGTGGGTAGCCTTTCCCTTCTCCAGGGGATCTTCCCAACCCAGGGATCGAACCCAGGTCTCCCACATTGCAGGCAGATTCTTTACCAGCTGAGCCACAAGGGAAGCTAGAGGGTAGGGGAGTGGTGAAAATCCAATTGACTGAGCCAGAAGCCCCTTTATACCATACAAAAAAAAAAAAAACAGAAATAAATTCAAACATTATTTACTTTATTTGCACTGCATATAAAAGCATTTTATAGTGAAGAGGTAAATGTTTAGATTGCTGTGTTAATCAGGGTCTAAACATTTAATAGAAACCATCAGAATATAGGAATATAGTGTAGTAATGTAGAGAATTGTTTATTCAAATGACAGAAAAGATAAGAATCCAAAATTAGGAGACAGGAACAGCCCAGAGATCAGTGATATTGTGTAGCTACTATAACCAACAGGCTGGAGACATAAAGGGAAAATATTTTCATAGGGAGGAGGAAGTGGGATCTAGACACAGGATAGACTAGAGGAGGGAGAATGCACAGTGGGTTTCTCTGGGAGGAGTTGCATCCAAAGAGGAAAGAGAACCACTCCCATGTAATCCAAGTCAGAAAGAGAGAAGGATAAAGTCCATCTATTCCTTCCCTACCCCTGACTAAAATTTCCCAAAGATACCTTCCAAGGGTCATACTTAGCTGGAAGTCAACTGACTAAAATCCTTGGGAATTATAACACCAGACACTCCATAACACACAGAGAAGAAAAGAGCAAGGGTTGATTGAGGGATTCATGAGCAAACAAATGCGAGAAAAGCATGGTAAATGTTAGGGAGACTGGTCATCAGGATTCATGAAAACAGCAATCAAATATTATATCAAAGATTCAGATGGATGAATGGATGAATGATGGATAGATTAGAGAGCAGGGAGAGGGAAAGAAGAGAGAAGCAAGCAAACCCAAATCTATCTTGGGTGATAGCAACTACGAATATAAGTTTCAAGGAGGATTTTGTTAGCTTTGATGCAGGTTTGGTGACTATAAGTGTTATGTTAATTTATAAATGATAACTGTCATTCATTTCATGACATTTGTGTTTTTTATAACTTCTTTCTGGAAGAATTTTAACAAGTAATATTAAATGGTATAACACTATGACACTTTTTACCTCGCTTTGAGATGCCTTTAAAATTATAACTATTCTTTCATGTTTTGCAATGTCTTCCTTTTCACAAGTTGTAGTTTCCTTAAAAACAAACATTAGTATCAGCAGAAACTTTAGGTTACTTTCACTTAAAGATTCAATTTGTAATCTATGTTGTTCTGTTTCAATGAGTAATGTATATACTGTGGATGAACATATTCCTACCTTCCTGGCTTTTTCACTGAAAAACCAATCCCTTTTTCCTTCATAAACACAGTACTAACTTATAGCACTGGCAATCTGCATTACGACAAACTAGGTATTGTTGTTATCTTTTTTCATAAAGGATTTAGAAAGCCTGTTTCAGAGTCTCCTCTTTATCCTGAAGTATGGTTGATCAGGACAAAGTCATTGGGAATCCATGCCAACATTCTTGGATCTCAAATGGATTCTGAGAAAGTTTTCAAGGTGAAAACATTTGTGTTTTTCAGACAATATCCTGAGTCCAGCTTGATCACACAGTAAATAATCCATACCAATAAAATCTATTATGTTAACCTTTGTAAACCTCAGTGTTCTCACAATGTAATCCCTGTCAATATAAAGTAGGGTGCAATACATACATGCTCAATTAAGATTCACATATTTAGAATCTATTTTTACAGAAAAGATATTGAGAGTTTCTTATAAGGCTTTGTGTTCTGTTATGGTTCTGAATCTATTTCTATGTTTATCTGACTTTCATGGCCTCTCTACATTTTCAACTTCCAGTTCTACAATGAATCATGAATTAATTTAACCATGCCAGAGAAACACTTAAGTAACAGTAGGTTGGTTCCATCTGGGGTCTAAGGAGTTGGAAAATAAATGTGCTTAATGTGTATCAGCTTTACTACAATGAACTTTATGACATTACTTCTGGCTGATTAGATTTACTTTTTTTCACTGTTCTTTTGCTTCGCTGAAGATTGCAGTTTAGGTTGTAAAAGTATAATGATCTTGGTGATGTGATGTAACACTATGTTTTCTTTATTATCTCTAAGAAATCATAAAAGTGATGCTATTTCAACATTTTAAAAATAATTAAACTATTACATTTTTTCTTGTTTTTACACACACTTAGTTACAATGGTTCTTTGAATAATTCACTTAGTCCTTAATGATGACTTCCTGTAGTTGTATAAATAGTAACAATGGCATTGGAGAGAATTAAGTAACCATTTAATCATTCTCTGCATTGGTCAAACAATAACTTTGTAGAAGGCATAAGCAATTCAAAACATGGTGATTTACATAGGAAAGATGGAGCAAATCAGAAATTGTTAAAAACCAATTCCCTGTCCCCTTACAGCCTAATCATATGAATTGCTCCTCTTTCATAATAGAAACATATTTATCAGCTTTAAATAATGTTTCCACACATCAATGAATGCATGATTTAATTACTGCACTCCTGAAATGTTATGAAAGTGAAGTGAAAGGGAAAGTCACTCAGTCATGTCCAACTCTTTGCGACTCCATGGACTATACAGAACATGGAATTCTCCAGTTCAGAATATTGTAGTGGGTAGCCGTTCCCTTCTCCAGCAGTTCTTCCCAACCCAGGAATTAAACCCAGGTCTCCCACATTGCAGACGTATTCTTTACTAGCTGAGATACAAGGGAAGCCTGAAATGTTTGGCCAGTGTTACATCTGTGACATTTTGTCTTCTTACTGTATAATCATAATGTGTCAATCTCTGAAAGCAATAGATGAGAATAAATGAATGATGCTAAATATGAGCATAAGGATGATTGCAGATATGGATTTATTTCACAATTTTTTACATGGTACCAAGAACTGACTGGGGACGAGTGAGGGTGATTTTTAAAGTAAAATTAAAAATTTATCTTAAATAATAGAATGAGTTTTTAAAAACCTGCATTGTTCATTGCTTCATTTGCTGCCACTCCGATATTCTATTTGTTCAGTTGAATGAAATAATCATTGGATGTTAAGCACTTATCACGTGCAAGGTGTTGAAGGATTAAAAAAATACCATTTATAGTAACATTGTTCATACGTTCATAGTAACACCGTGTCTTATGAGGAAAAAAGCAGGCAGGTAATAGCAAGCTATACATAGCAGAATTTTAAAATATGTACTGATTTCCAAAAATCTGTGATGGAAGCATAAGAGAAAAACAGTCTATTTCAACATTAGGAAAATATCCTGGAGAAGAGAGTGAATGTTTTAATTTTTTCAGGTGAATGATTTTAAGAACTGGAAAATGGGAAAGCAGGTCTTCTCAGACTGAGAGATAAGAATGGGCAAAGATATGAAGCAGGAAAAAAGACTTTAGCAAGCAGAAATAACTGAAATTTTGGACAAAAATGCTCCAGGGCAATGAATAATGAGGCTGGAAAAGCAAACTGGGACAAAGTCATAGGGAAATTGGCATTCCATTGAAAGGCATATCATCTGTGTTCCCTTCTTCTTGCTTCCCTGCACATAGCTGTGTGTTCAGGAAAGAATGCCTGTTAAGTCCAAGCTATGTAAAGTCAAACTGGGTTCTCAAATACATAGTGTAATTTGTAAGTGCCAGAGAAAGCCCCACTGAAGATATGCTATCCTAAGTCTCAACTATAGTAGTGTGGTTATATGTTTTTCACTTTTGCATCTTTTTTAAGAGTCTGTGAAAATTGTCAAATTTCTTGGAAGAGTCAAAATTTAATGCATTATTAGCAAATGCCTCAATAAATGAATAATAGCTTGAATGTGTAATAGACATCTCACATTAAGGTGTCAAATGCAAAACCAGTTAGTTCTCTTCTCTCCCAAATCTGCTCACCTAGTTATTACAGCAAAGCAGGTCATGTCAACTCCATCTTCCCATTTTCAAAATAAAAACCTTGGCATTGTCTTTGACTTCTTTAGCTCATTTGCAACCCATATCCAAATTTTCCTGGTTTTGCATTCAAATTCTATTGTATCTCCCAGCTCTACAGCTACCATCTCTGGGTTTTCCAAAAAGGCCTCCCTTCTTCTACCCATGCTTTTCAGTCTTTCTCAATACAATCCTAGAGGATATTTTTTAAACAGATGTAATGGCATCTTGCCTCAAAATCCTGAAAATATTATCTGATGGTTAATTGTCTATCACCTTGCCTAGGCCATGAGAACCTCAGACTTTTGGCCAAACATTATTCTAAGTGTGTCTATGAGGGTATTTCTAGGTGAGATTAACATTCAAATTGGTAGACTAAGTAAAGCAGAATATCCTTCCTAATGTGGAAGGACTTTGTCCAATCAACTGAAGGATTAAGTAGGACTCAAGAGGGAATCCTCCTGCCATATTGCTTGAATGGAGATACTGATACTTTACAAGTTTTTGAACTTAAACTGAAAAATTAACTCTACTTGGTTCTCCAGCCTATAGGCTTTAAGACCAGAATATATACTATTGGTTCTCCTAGATAAAAGGTCTTTAGACTCAGAATAGAACTATTCTGTTGGCTTTTCTGGGTTTGTAGCTTCTCAGTTGCTTATCTTGTGGCTTCTCTACCTCTGTAATCACATGAGCCAATTTCTAATTTTATATATATAGGCTTCTATTTCTCTGAGTAATATAGATTTTGGTACTAAGAATGGTTCTAGAGGAAAGTAACTTTAGGAATGAGTTTTCTTAGAATTTCCTGGAGGTCCAGTGGTTAGGACTCTGTACTTTCACTGCTGATGCATGGGTTCAATCCCTGGTCCTAAGATCCCACAAGACATGCAGCACAGCCAAAAACTAAAAAAGAATGAGTTTTATGAATTGGTTCTGGGATTTCTGGAATTGACTCTATAATATGATTAGATTTAAAATGCTACTGATTCAATCTCAAATAGTAGAACACTGATAGCCCATGGCTTGATCTAGCAATAGAGACACATAAGATATCTCCATTGGATACATCAATCACTTAGAAGAAGCAAGAAGTTAGATAACTTTGAATGTAATATTTTTAACAGGCAAGGACAGAAGTTCACTATCTTATTACAGCCCTTAATCCAGCCCTACATCATAATACATGCTGCAGGGAAGCTAACCATCTTTTCCTTTCATAAGATATCATAAAATTTCACTATACTGATACTATGCTGATTGGACCTAGTGAGAAAGAAATAGAAACTACTCTACACTGATTGGTAAGAAATATTCATGAGA
Source organism: Cervus canadensis (assembly GCF_019320065.1). Classification (NCBI taxonomy): domain Eukaryota; kingdom Metazoa; phylum Chordata; class Mammalia; order Artiodactyla; family Cervidae; genus Cervus; species Cervus canadensis. The sequence goes on along the minus strand of NC_057404.1, from coordinate 15,827,965 downwards.
GCCCCTTGGACTACAAGGAGATCCAACAATCCATCCTAAAGGAGATCAGTCCCTGGTCTTCATTGGAAAGACTGATGCTGAAGCTGAAACTCCAATACTTTGGCCACCTGATGCAAAGAGCTGACTCATTTGAAAAGACCCTGATGCTGGGAAAGATTGAGGGCAGGAGGAAAAGGGGACGACAGAGGATGAGATGGTTGGATGGCATCACCGACTCAATGGACATGAGTTTGGGTGGACTTCGGGAGTTGGTGATGGACAGGGAGGCTTGGTGTGCTGTGGTTCATGGGGTCGCAGAGAGTCAGACACAACTAAGCAACTGAACTGAACTGAACTGATTCATGCCAGAGGATGGAAAATAAATCTGACAAAAGCTCAGGGGTCTTCTACCTCAGTGACGTTTTTTGTAAACTGGGCAAACCAGCACATATTGAAACACTCCTTTTAAGATAGAATACAAATTATTAGGATATAATATAAAGGATAAGTTGTCATATCTGGCCCCTTTTACAACTGAAAAAACAAGATCACTACATAATGGACCTCTTTGGACTTTATAGAGAATGTTCCTCACTTTAGTCTATTACTCTGGCCTATTTATTGACATATTTGGAAAACTGCTAGTTGTCAGTGAAACCCAGAAGAAGAGAAGTCTCTCAAACAGGTCCAGGCTACTGTTCAAGCTGATCTGCCACTTGGGCCATGCAATCCAACAGATCCAATGGTGCTTGGAATTCTAGTAGCAGATGAGGATGTTGTTTAGAGCCTAAGCTAGGCTCCTATATGTGAATCACTGTGCAGGCCCTTAGGAACTTGAAGCAAAGCTCTGCTATCCTCTACAAATAAATACTCTTCTTTTGAGAATAAGCTCTTGACATATTACTGTGCCTTAGTAAAGACTGAACACCTAATCATGGGTCACCAAATTACCATGTGACCTGAGCTTTGCATTATGAACTGGGTTACCTGACTCATCAAGTCATAAAGTTGGGCATGCACAGCAAAACTCTATCATCAAAGGTGACTGATATATATGTGATCATGCTCAAATAGGAACTAAAGACCTAGGTAAGTCACTGGAGGAAGTGACCCAAATCGCACCCCTGCTACATTGCCTTTTCTGCTCATCTGGCACACAAGACATCATGGGGAATTCCCTGGGATCAGGTGATATAGGAAGAAAAGGCAGGCCTGGTTTACAGACAATTTTGCACAATATATTGTTACCACCAGAAAGTAGACAGTTGTAGTGCTACAACCCCTTTCAGAAACATCCATAAAGGACAGTGGTGAATGCAAATCTTACTAGTGGTCAGAACTTCTGCCAGTGCACCTAGCTGCTCTGTTTGGAAAGAGAAATGGCCACGTGCAATTTTGTACCAATTCTTGTACTGTGGACAAAAGTTTGACTGAGTGATCAGAGAATTGGATGAAACATGATTGCCAAGTTGGTGACAACAAAGTCTGGAGAAAAGGTATGTTTCTGAATGGGCAAAAGAAAAAAAAAAAAAGAAGAAGAACAAACCCATGTCCCATGTAAATGTTTATCACAGGGTAACTCAAGAAGAAGAAGATATTAATAATCAAGTAGATAGTGACAGCTTACAGTGAATGATGTCGGATTCGAGATCGAAGAAGAGGAGGATGATTTAGCTTCTGGACCAGTGACCAGGCTTGATCACTCAAGAGCTTTTTTTGTAGCAGAGTTTTATTAAAGTATAAAAAGGGACAGAGAAAGCTTCTGACATAGATACCAGAATGGGGACAGAAAGTGCCCCCCTTGCTAGACTTAGCAAGGGAATTATATACTTTTTAATTAGTTATTAAATCAAAAGAATGTCTCAAGGTTGTAAAGATCTTACTAGGCCTACTCCCACAACTTACATTTTAGGATAACAGGATTAGTCAGGAGGTTTTCAAGAAGGAGAAACTGTCCTCAAGCAGGATACATAGCTGTTATATAACCGTTAGTACAGAGTTTAAACTGAGTTGTTTGTTGTGTAATCATTAGTTCTAGACTTAAAGGGAATTAAAAAAAGTTTTGTGTGAATAAGACTAAGGAATGTAGAGAAAAAAAGAAAAAATGTTTATCTTTTCCTCCTCCTTGAGAATTCCAGACCCCTATCTCATCTTCGAGGGTCTCAGGCCCCTCTCTCTTCCTCAGGACCCCGGACTTCTTATCAACCTGCCTAGGAACTGACTCTTTCAATAAGATGACCTGTTTTGCAGATACCAGTCAGCCTCTTTCCTCAGGAACCACTGTCATTGTCCAATGGGTTCATTGACAAACTGGCCATGGTGACAGGGATAGAGATAATGTATGGACATGGCAACATGAATTTCTACTCACCAAGGACAACTGGCTGTGGCTACTCCTGAGTAATCATCTTACCAGTTGCAGAGACCAACATTTGGGTTTTAATGTGGCAACATTGCCAAGGGTCATCCGTCAGTGTGAGGTATGTAGAAACAAATAAAAATTCAAGTTTTCCTAAACTGTAAAATGTAAGAGGGAAAGGGAGATGGGTAGGAGTTAAGGAACAAATATATGTACAAAGATATAAGCTATTTTAGCATACTCTTCTTCTCATGCTTCAATAGTGTGTACTTATCCTTAGAAAATAGCCAAAGGCCTCTCAAAACACAAGATTTTAATTTGTCATTAACCCAAGATGGAGAAGGAAATGGCAACCCACTCCAGTATTCTTGCCTGGAGAATCCCATGGGTGGAGGAGCCTGGTAGGCTACAGTCCACGGGGTCGCAGAGTTCGACATGACTGAGCGACTTCACTTTCTTTCTTTAAGCCAAGATGTATACAAAATAAAATCATGTTCTAGAAGCCAAATTAGAACACAAGTTTAATTATACAGTTTTCCCTAAAATTGCCCTGGACTTGGCTCTGGTACATTGTAGCCTATAAGGGAGAAAAACAACTGTGTGAAAATAGGTGATGAGTAAATTTTTTCTGGCAATAAGGTAAGTAAATGTTTTGAAAAGCTCTAACACTGCAAAATATCAAAAATACGAAGTGTTGTATATATTGTCAAACATGTATATTAAAGGACATTGCCAAGTTCATGGGGAATTAGGTGAGATTCCAATGGACCCTAAAAAATATACATACAAAACTTAACCCATAGACAAAAGTAGAAAGTAGAAGGCTAATGTCTATTTCAGGACCAGGAGGTTTGGGAAACAAGAAACTTAAAGCTATGGGCCTCTGGCCAATGTCACGAGTGAAGATGGAAGAATGGGACTGAAATCAACACCTTTATAAAACATTAACCCTGAGAGGACTCACACACCCTCAGGATGGATGAAAAACAGTCCACTGAGGTGTAGAAAGACAAGGAATAAAACTTGTTGATATCTAAATTAGGTAGAAAAAGAAACATAAAATTCTAAGAATTTCTGCTGCAATGTATCATCCAGTTCTTCCCACAACTGGGGGCTTCCCTGACAGCTCAGTTGGTAAAGAATCCGCCTGTAATGCAGGAGACCCCAGTTTGACTCCTGGGTCAGGAAGATCCACTGGAGAAGGAATAGTCTACCCACTCCAATATTCTAGGGCTTCCCTTGTGGCTCAGCTGGTAAAGAATCCACCTGCAATGTGGGAGACCTGAGTTTGATCCCTGGGTTGGGAAGATCCCCTGGGGAAGGAAAGGGCTACCCACTCTAGTATTCTGGCCTAGAGAATTCCATGGACTGCATACTCCATGGGGTCACAAAGAGTTGGGCATTACTGAGCAACTTTCACTTTCACTTTCCCTCGACTGAGCCTGAGGTTTGGATATTTGTTGATTATATCAGAAGTGAGAACAGATGCAAATTCCTATCATCCTTGGATGCCCTACACTCAGATTTCTCAGGATTTCTATAGATTTATCTCAACTAAATGTTAATTACAATGCAAAAATAATCAAAACCACAAAGAAACAAACTATTATAGCTAGGCTGCAAGCAGGATGGGGTTCTCAAGGCAAGAATACTGAAGTGTTTTGCCATTTCTTTCTCCATTGGACCACGTTTTGTCAGACCTCTCCACCATGACCCATCCATCTTGGGTGACCCTACATGGCATAGCTCATAGTTTCATTGAGTTAGACAAGGCTGTGGTCCATGTGGTCAGATTGGTTAGTTTTCTGTGACTGTGGTTTTCAGCCTGTCTGTCCTCTGATGGAGAAGGATAAGAGGCTTATGGAAGCTTCCTATTGAGAGAGACTGACTGAGGGGGAAACTGGGTCTTGTTCTGATGGGCAGGGCCATGCTCAATAAACCTTTGACCCAATTTTCTGTGGATGGGCGGGGCTGTGTCCCCTCCCTGTTATTTGACCTGAGGCCAAACTATGATGGATGTAATGAAAATAATGGTGACCTCCTTCTAAAGGTCCCTAGCAGGCACTTCTGCATTTGGTGCCCCCAAACCTGCAGCAGACCACCGTCAACCCACACCTCTGCCAGAGACACCTGGACACTCACGGGCAAGTCTGGGTCAGTCTCTTGTGGGGTCACTGCTGCTGGCTGGAGTCACTTTCTCTGGGGCCTGGTGTGCACAAGGTTCTATTTGTGCCCACCAGAGTCTGTTCCCCAGTCCTGTGTAAGTTCTGGCGGCTCTATGGTGGGGTTAATGGCAACCTCTTCCAAGAGGCCTTATGCCATACCCAGGTTTAGGGCACCCAGAACCCTGCCCCTACAGCAGTCCACTGCTACCCAACCTCCATAGGAGACACCTCTCTCAGACTCTGTGGGGTCTCTGGGTCCTAGCGCTCACAAGGTTTTTTGAGCCCTCTGAACATCTCTGATGGGTATGGGATTTGATGCTAAATGTGATTTTGCCCCTCCTACCATCTTTCTGGGGCTTCTCCTTTGCCCTTGGACATGAGATATCTCCTCGAAGTCGCTCCAGCACCTCACAGCCACTGCTCCACGCCATGCAGCTGGTGTAATATTGCATAGGAACCTGGAATGTTCAGGTCAGGTCCATGAATCAAGGCAAATTGGAAGTGGTCAAACAGGAGATGGCAAGACTGAAATCAACATTTTAGGAAGCAGCAAACGAAAATGGACTGGAATGGGTGAACTTAACTCAGATGACCCTTGTATCTACTACTGTGGGCAAGAATCCCTTAGAAGAAATGAAGTAGCCATCATAGTCAACAAAAAAGTCCAAGATGCAGTACTTGGATACAATCTCAAAAACAACAGAATGATCTCCATTCGTGTCCAAGGCAAACAATTCAAAATCTGAGTAATCCAAATCTATGCCCCAACCAGTAACGCTGAAGAAGCTGAAGTTGAATGGTTCTATGAAGACCAACAAGACCTTCAGGAACTAACACCCCCAAAAAATGTTCTTTTCCTTATAGGGGACTGGAATACAAAAGTAGGAAGTCAAGAGACACCTGGAGTAACAGGCAAATTTGGCCTTGGAGTACAGAATGAAGCAGGGCAAAGGCTAATAGAGTTTTGCCAAGAGAACACACTGGTCATAGCAAACACCCTCTTCCAACAACACAAGAGAAGACTCTACACATGGACATCACCAGATGGTCAATACAGAGATCAGATTGATTATATTCTTTGCAGCCAAAGATGGAGAAGCTCCATACAGTCAGAAAAAACAAGAACAGGAGCTGACAGTGGCTCAGATTATGAACTCCTTATTGCCAGATTCAGACTTAAATTGAAGAAAGTAGGGAAAACAATTAGACCACTCACATATGACCTAAATCAAATCCCTTATGATTATACAGTGGAAGTGACATATAGATTCAAAGAATTAGATCTGATAGAGAGAGTGCCTGAAGAACTACAGAGAGAGGCTCATGACATTGTACAGGAGGCAGTGATCAAGACCATCACCAAGATAAAGAAATGCAAAAAGGCAAAATGGTTGTCTGAAGAGACCTTACAAAGAGCTGTGAAAAGAAGAGAAGCAAAAGGCAAAGGAGAAAAGGAAAGGTATACCCATTTGAATGCAGAGTTCCAAAGAACAGCAAGGAGAGATAAGAAAGTCTTCCTCAGTGATCTGTGCAAAGAAATAGAAGAAAACAATAGAATGGGAAAGACTTGAGATCTCTTCAAGAAAATTAGAGATACCAAGGGAACATTTTATGCAAAGATGGGCACAATAAAGAACAGAAATGGTATGGACTTAATAGAAGCCGAAGATATTAAGAAGAGGTGGCAAGAATACACAGAAGATGTATACAGAAAAGATCTTCACAACCCAGATAATCACAACAGTGTGATCACTCACCCAGAATCAGACATCCTGGAATGTGAAGTCAAGCAGGCCTTAGGAAGCATCACTACCAACAAAGCTAGTGGAGATTATGGAATTCCAGTTGAGCTATTTCAAATCCTAAAGATGATACAGTGAATGTGCTGCAGTCAATATACCAGAAAACTTGGAAAACTCAGCAGTGGCCACAGGACTGGAAAAGGTCAGTTTTCATTCCAATCCTGAAGAAAGGCATTGCCAAAGAATGTTCAAACCACCGCACAATTGCACCCATCTCACACGCTAGTAAAGTAATGCTAAAAATTCTCCAAGCCAGGCTTCAACAGTACAAGAACCATGAACTTCCAGATGTTCGAGCTGGATTTAGAAAAGGCAGAGAAGCCAGAGATCAAATTGCCAACATCCGCTGGCTCATCGAAAAAGCAAGAGAGTCCCAGAAAAACATCTATTTCTGCTTTATTGACTATGCCAAAACCTTTTACTGTGTGGATCACAACAAACTGTGCAAAATTCTGAAGGAGATGGAAATACCAGACCACCTGATCTGCCTCTTGAGAAATCGGTATGCAGTTCAGGAAGCAACAGTTAGAACTGGTCATGGAACAACAAACTGGTTCCAAATAAGGAAAGGAGTATGCCAAAGCTATACACTATCACCCTGCTTATTTAACTTATATGCAGAGTACATCATGAGAAATGCTGGACTGGATGAAGCACAAGCTGGACTCAAGATTGCTAGGAGAAATATCAATAACCTCATATATACAGATGACACCACCCTTATGGCAGAAAGTGAAGAAGAACTAAAGAGCCTCTTGATGAAAGTGAAAGAGGAGAATTAAAAAGTTGGCTTAAAGCTCAACATTCAGAAAACAAAGATTATGGTATCTGGTCTTATCACTTCATTGCAAATAGATGGTAAACAATGGAAAAAATGAGAGACTATTTTTTGGGGCTCCAAAATCATTGCCGATGGTGACTTTAGCCATGAAATTAAAAGATGCTTGCTTCTTGGAAGAAAAGTTATGACTAACCTAGACAGAATATTAAAAAACAGAGACATTACTTTGTCAACAAATGACTGTCTAGTCAAAGTTATGATTTTTCCAGTAGTCATGTGTGGATATAAGAGTTGGACTATAAAGAAAGCTGAGTGCCAAAGAACTGATACTTTTGAAATGTGATGTTGGAGAAGACTCTTGAGAGTCCCTTGGACTGCAAGAAGATCTAACCAGTCCATCCTAAAGTAAATCAGTTCTGAATATTCATTGGGAGGACTGATGTTGAAGCTGAAACTACAATACTTTGGCCACCTGATGCAAAGAACTGACTCATTTGAAAATACCTTAATGCTGGGAAAGATTTAAGGGGGAGCAGGGGAAGACAGAGGATGAGATGTCTGGATGGCATCACTGACTCAATGGACATGAGTTTCAATAAGCTCCAGGAGTTGGTGATGGACAGGGAAGCCTGGTGTGCTGCAGTCCATGGGGTCACAAAGAGTCGGGCACGACTGAGTGACTGAACTGAACTGAACTGAAAGTAGGATGAAGTGAGTAAGAATTGATCATTGGTACAAAATTTAAAAGGGCACCAAAAATCTCTTAGTCAAAAGAAATGGTACTTTAATTTATTACTTTAGTAAATCATAATCAATGCTCAAATTTACAATAAATAAAACACCAAAATTTAAGCAAAAGTAGGATCTGCTGTAAATGGATTAGGGTGAAACAAATGGGCTGACTTGTAGAAATTCAAGGTCAGATCTTGTCTTTACTTAAATTTTTGACATTTGTTTATCAAGAATTTTCTGCAGCAGTTTTGATGTTAAAATTATACTAATAGTATTTATTTTCATTATTGATTGTTTGGCACCTAGATTTGGCATATACTCTAATGTGAGTGAGTCACTCACCTAACCTTCTCCCTGGATCTGTAGCCCAATCAACACTCATCAGTAAAAAGAACTAACATGCTTAATGGATAAAATTTAAGATACTAATATATCCTTGGCATATGCAGAATATCCATACATACAATATGTCAATAAAGTTGAAAATATTAATGATCAATGCACAAAATGATAACCAATGATAAAATATTTTATGACTATGATAATCAAAATCCCACTTAAAATGTATTTTATATATAAACATAAACAAATATGAAATTAAAATTTGTTTTATGAGTCAATATGCAGATTAGACAAAATTGAAAGAGAATTCATGAACTAGAAAATGAAATTGAAGATTCTAAAAAGAGATTAAATTGAAAATATAATGAAGATGAATATTCTCCTCTCATTACAGTTCAAGAAAAAGCCAAAATTGAGAATAACAATGAGGAAATATTTAAAGAAAGAAATAACGGCTAAGAAATTTTCAGAAATGACAAAGGACATAAAGTTTAAAATTTGAAAATATATATTCTAAACAGGATTAACAAAAAGAAATGCAAACTTACACACACACAATGGGCATTTAAAAACAAAACTCATCTACAAACAAAATAAAAACTGTATATTTCAACTTATAGTAGACTTTCCAATAGCAACATTCAGAGACAAAATCAATGGAAAAATGTGATCAAAATGTTGAAAGAAATGAATCCTCAACTTTCAGTTATGTAACTTACAACATCTCTTTCAAAGAATAAGAACAAAAAAATAAGTACTGAGAAAATTTACCATGAATAGACTCTCCCTAAAAATAATCATTTATGTTTTACATATATGTATATAATTCTCACATCTGTAATATATAGCTACCAAAGCTAAATAGATTATGGGAAGATTTCAAAAAGAACCACCAAAAACAGAGAGTGTACCTTTCAAATTTTGTAGAGGAAAATGCATAGAATAAATTTTTCATTTTGAAGTAATAAAAGAGGAAAGAAACAAAATATCACAATATAATTTTACAAAAATATTTACCAAATTTTAAGTAACAGATACAAATTTTACAAAGCACAGAAAAATTAAAAACACTAATTTTAAAAGGCATTTTACTGACACAAGACCAAAAAAATCTAATGAAAAATATTAAGCACTCATGATCATGGATGCAAAGCATTTAAACAATGCAATGGTTAATATAATCAGATTATATTTTAACATCTAAACTAAATTAGTTCTATTTCCTATATGAAAGTTTTAATAAAGCTATTAATATTTTTCCTTCATAAAGTGATTAAAGATAAATAAAATATATTCAAGTGAATAAAAATAGATAAAGTTAATATATCCGATGGAGATTTTTTTAACCAGTAGTAATGAACAGGAATGGGGGTTTCCCAGGTGACTCAGTGGTAAAGAAGCAGCCTGCCAAGCAGGAGACATAGGAGACACAGGTTCTATTCCAAATCCAAAAGATCCCCTGGAGGAGGAGATGGCAACCCACTCCAGTATTCTTGCCCAGAGAACCCCATGGACAGAGGAATCTGGCAGGCTAAATTGGAGTCACAAAGAGTTGGAGACAACTTAGCAACTAAACAGCAACAATAAACATGGATATTTATGCCAGGATTGTCTGTGGTAGCAAGGTAATAGTCAAAAAGTCCCCCAAAGGAAAGAATGGGCAAAGCAACTATATTATAATACAGTAGAATCAATTACAGGAGTATTAACGAAGGAGCCATAGTCAATCAAATCAAAATATATCAACCTCACAAATATACGCAGCTTAGCAATGACTTTGGAAAAAAAAAAACCACATCTTGTATGGCATCAATTACATGAAAAGAAAATTAATGTGAAATGAGTATATATGCATATTTATTTAAAGAAATGACTGTCAAGCATCATTGTTTAAATTGCTATATGTGTGATTTGTTTACTTGCTAAAATGTATTTGTAATCCTCAAAACTATAATCCAGACATTCTCAGAACAGTGAAAAATGTGAGTCTGAGGTCCATGCTCCCAGCTGAGTGCAAACAAGGCCAGGTGTTGAGTTTTCTCCTTTTAGCTCTCACAGAGATGCCCAGAGGAAGGAGGGGGAGTGTACTGCCGAGCAAGCCGCTCTGGCTCCGGGGCCAGGTGGGCAGGGACTGAATTCCAGCTCTGGCACCTCTAGTGGGGAGGCCTAAAGCAAGCCACTTAACCATTCTGAACCTTATTTCCTCTTGTGTAAAATGAGACTAAAATCAAATCTACCAGAGTGAGCTGTTTTTACAATTCAAGACTGTATTCTGTGTGAGGTCTGTGGATATGTGCGTGTCCATATTTCCTCTAGGAGTGATGGTTAAGTATTTGCGAATGCAGTGTTCACTTCCACTTTATGCAGCATAAATACCATGCATAAGGAGAATAAATGCATGAGGAAAAACCAAGCAAATAATGTATATGAATAGTAATTCTTTCTAGAGAGGAGGGAGAGGTGATAGGGGATAGAAAAGTCATACAACCGAAAGGGTCACAGAGGGAATTTTTAACTGTGCTGGTAATGCTCTGCTGGATAATTCAGATGCTGGGTCCTCAATTTCTCATTTTGTATTGTTTTACTGTTTATAGCATATGACACATTACATATAAAATTATATTTATAGAGTATTTCATAATAAAGTTATCTTAAAAGATCAATCTGCTTTTGTTTAACTATGGCCCATGGGTATAGCCACATTCAAGTTTTATTTAGAGCAGGAATAGTCAAACTATGGCTCATAATCCAAATTCACCTGTTTTTATAAAATTTTTTCAGAGTATAGCCTGCTCATTTATGTATTTTCTGTGGCTATTTTTGAGCTACAAGAGCAGAATTAAACAGTTACAACAGAGAATTTATGGCTTGAAAAATCTAAAATATTTATTATTTGGTCCTTTACCAAAAATTTTGCAAACCCTTAATTCAATGCAACATCTTAATACTCACACTAATTGGTAAAAATAGCTCAGGAGGCATAGCCAAAACGAACCATGCAGAGAAACATAGAAGAAAACTTTTTTTCTATAAGATAAAATGGCACAAGCTTTTCATTTTCTGAGACATCCATAAGGCATCAGGTGTAGGGCTGCAGCAGTATGTCAGCAAAGAAAATTGAAAATAAGTCAACGAGAAAACTTGCAAATATTAACTCATGGAATCCTCACAATCCCCATGCAAGTCAACTGAAGCACCGACAGATTAAGAAAATCACCCATGTTTACACATGTTGGATCTCGTGAAGCTAGAATTCCATATAACCTGATGTCCTGTGTAGAGGAATCCACATAATCTATTATTAAGGTGATTCCCATGGTAAACTATACACTGTGAGAAAACTCTACTTTTATTATCTCAAAACTTCTGTAAATTGTGTTATTTTAAAGAGTGAAAGAAGCAGTGACAAATTCAGTATACCTCTTGGGTGGGAAAATAAAGATTCAGTGGACTCAAAACATTGGAAAAAAACAGAAATTTAAGTCTCTTGGTCACCTGTGATGTTATTAGGAGATGCTGGCTTCCAACCAGGGCCTTCCTCTAGTGACTCAGCAATAAAGAAACCACCTGAAATGCAGGAACCACAGGAAACAGGTTCAATCCCTGGGGCAGGAAGATCCCCTGGAGGAGGGCATGGCAACCCATTCCAGTATCCTTGCCTGGAGAATCCCATGGATAGGGGTTTGGCAGGCTACAGTCCACAGGGTCACAAAGAGTCAGACGCGACTTGAGTGACTTAGTATGCATGCACACACTGGTTTCCAAACATATATAATGTGGAGTTTTGACATTTAGTAGGTAGGTGGTTCAAGTGCTCAGTATATAAATATTAAAGGACAGGATATACAAAGGAATTTGCATCACCAAATTGGTTGATATCTAGGTTACTTTTTATGAATACAATGATTCTTATTTTGTTTTGCAATTAGTCAATTTATAAAAAATGAGGATGTTATGGTGGGAAAATATCTATATCTGTTTGCTTTTCTTAAAAAGAGCCAAAAGAATTATCTTCACTTGGTGTATAGCAAGCCATCGAATGCAAGGATCAAACTAATGTGTGACTTCCAGAAGAGGGGAAGATATTTTTTGAATTCAATTACCAAAAATGAGGTAAGTAATATGAGTATTTCCTTGCATTCTTATTGAAAATAATTATTCCTTTAGTAGAAACTAAGGTTTTTATTGAAAATTATTAAAGATAATTAGAATGTCAAAATGAATTTTTAAAGCAAATTGAGATATGTAATAAATATCATTTCACAAAACATTAAAATATAAGATCTTTTTAAAATTATTTTTATTAGTTTAAATGTGTACTATATAAAATAAATTTTGCTCTACCACAAGTGAAAGTTCATGGGAAACACTATAAGTAATCAGGAGGAAAATCTCTTTTTTAATTCTATTTCCTTAGAGTCCATAGATCAAAAAAATATAGGCCATAGAGAGATTTGAGATTTAGGTTAAAAGCCATCTGTGCCCCCCAGATATAATTGATGTTGCACACCAATTAAAAACATTACCTAGAATTCTTATGTATAATGGCTTAATTTATTTTTATCATTATACTTTTATGTGGAACAACACATTTGTCACACAGGCTTGAAAAATTCTGATATGGGTTGAGTGAAGCACATTTATTAATACACTAACTTTTTTTAAGTTATCTGAAAAGGCCATTATTAGAGTCTTACACTTTGAGAATATTGTTTTAGCAATATGACATCATTTAGTGTTTTCATTTATATTTAATTAAGCTTTGATCTATGGTTTCTAAAAGATATAAAGTCAAAGCAATTTCCATAATTTTGATATTTTAATGCAATATATCTTCTTACTTATCACAGAGGTCACATTTGCCATCCCATTAATTCCTACATCGTTATATACACTTTTTAGGATTTCTTGTAGGCAAAGTTTTTTTTTTTTCCTTTGTCCCTCACATTTCCATGTGTACTTGCATGTGTACTTCTAAGAACCCATTCACTATATTTGTATTTGGAACCTCATTCCCTCTCTTGTTAGGGAAATGGGCCAGAAAACCACTGTAAACCCTGGTTTGCTGATCACAGAAGACTCTTGGTCACTTGTCATGGGATAAATCTTTCTTCTTTGGGAAGTCCACATTTTGTCTACTGATGAACTGTCAGTAGGTAAGCATGCTATTAACAGAGTTGGGCCAAAGAACTGAATTACATCTTGCAAAACAAAACAAAAGGTTATGAGAAAGTTAATGGTCATTAGTTTCCATGTAACTCAATGGGAACTCATCAAATAACCTATGAAGAGTTCCCAATGAGACAGGATATATTGTAGTTGGAGGTGATAGCTGGACATGATGTAAAAGCAATTGCTTTAAATAAGAATTTAGTAATGTGGTGGTGAGGTGTGGGGAGGATGGTGTTCTACAGTCCTGTGATTACATCTAAATCTTTAAGTGAGCCTGTGCTTCTGAAACCCATTTCCCAGTTTCCTCCTCAGTCAGTCTCTTCCATCAGGAAGCTCCCATAAGCCTGTTGTCCTTCTCCATCAGACTGAAAATACAATCACAGAAAACTAACCAATCTAATAACATGGACCACAGTCTTGTCTAACTCAATGAAACTAAGAGCCATGCTGTGTAGGGCCACCCAAGATGGACAGGTCATGGTGGACAGTTCTGACAAAACATAATCCACTGGAGAAGGGAATGGCAAACCACTTCAGTATCCTTACTTTGAGAACCTCATAAACAGTATGAAAAGACAAAAGATAGGACACTGAAAGATGAACTCCTCAGGTTGGTAGGTGCCCATATGTTACTGGAGATAAGTGGAGAAATAACTCCAAAAGAATGAGGACACAGGGCCAAAGCAAAAATAACCAACCCCTAATTGTGGAGGAGACTGGTGAAAGAAGCAAAGTCTAATGCTATAAAGAGCAGTATTGCATAGGAACCTGAATGCTAGGTCCATGGATCAAGGCAAATTGGGAGTGGCCAAACAGGAGATGGCAAGGGTCAACATCAGCGGTTTAGGAATCAGCAAACTAAAATGGACTGGAATGGGTGAATTTAACTCAGATAACCCTTACATCTACTACTGTGGGCAAGAATCCCTTAGGAGAAATGGAGTAGCTATCATAGTCAACAAAAAAGTCTGAAATGCAGTACTTGAATGCAATCTCAAAAACAACAGAAGGATCTCTGTTCATTTCCAAGGCAACCCATTCAAAATCAGAGTAATCCAAGTCTATGTCCCTATCAGTAATGCTGAAGAAGCTGAAGTTGAATGGTTCTATGAAGACCAACAAGACCTTCAGGAACTAACACCCCCAAAAAATGTTCTTTTCCTTATAGGGGACTGGAATACAAAAGTAGGAAGTCAAGAGACACCTGGAGTAATAGGCAAATTTGGCCTTGGAGTACAGAATGAAGCAGGGCAAAGGCTAATAGAGTTTTGCCGAGAGAATGCACTGGTCATAGCAAAGACCCTCTTCCAACAATACAAGAGAAGACTCTACACATGGACATCATGAGATGGTCAATACAAAAATCAGATTGATTATATTCTTTGCAGCCAATGATGGAGAAGCTCTAAACAGTCGGCAAAAACAAGACAGGGAGTTGACTGTGTGTGGCTGGTATCATGAACTCTGTATTGCTGAATTCAGACTTAAACTGAAGAAATTAGGGAAAACCACTAGACCATTCAGGTATGACCTAAATCCCAATTATACAGTGGAAGTGAGAAATAGGTTCAAGGGATTAGATCTGGTAGACAGACGGCCTGAAAAACTACAGAGGGAATTTCGTGACATAGTGCAGCAGGCAGGGATCAATACCATCCCCAAGAAAAAGAAATGCATAAAGGCAAAATCATCTGAGGAGGCCTTATAAATAGCTGTGAATAGAAGAGAAGCAAAATGCCAAGGAGAAAAGGAAAGATATATTCATTTGAAAGCAGAGTTCCAAAGAATAGCAAGGAGAGATAAGAAAGCCTTCCTCAGTGATCAGTGCAAAGAAATAGAGGAAAGCAATAGAATGGGAAAGACTAGAGATCTCTTTAAGAAAATTAGACATACCAAGGGAACATTTCATGCAAAGATGGGCACAATAAAGAAAAGAAATGGTATGGAGCTAACAGAAACAGAAGATATTAATAAGAGGTGGAAAGAATACACAGAAGATCTATGCAGAAAAGATCTTCATGACCCAGATAATCATGATGGTGTGATCACTTGCCCAGAAGCAGACATCCTGGTATGTGAAGTTGAGCTGGCCTTAGGAAGCATCACCACCAACAAAGTTAGTGGAGGTGATAAAATTCCAGTTGAGCTATCTCATGTCTTGAAAGATGATACTGTGAAAGTGCTACACTCAATATTTCAGCAAATATGGAGAACTCAGCAGTGGTGACTGGACTGGAAAAGGTCAGTTTTCATTCCAGTCCCAAAGAAAGGCAATACCAGAGAATCCTCAAACAACTGCACAATTACACACATCTCACATGCTAGTAAAGTAATACTCAAAATTCTCCAAGCCAGGCTTCAGCAATATGTGAACCATGAAGTTCCAGATGTTCAAGCTAGATTCAGAAAAGGCAGAGGAACCAGAGATCAAATTGCCAACATCCACTGGATCATCAAAGAAGCAGGAGAGTTCCAGAGAAACATCTATTTCTGCTTTATTGACTATGCCAAAACCTTTGACTGTGTGGATCACAACAATCTGTGGAAAATTCTGAAAGAGATGGGAATACCAGACCACCTGATCTGCCTCTTGAAAAATCGGTATGCAGGTCAGGAAGCAACAGTTAGAACTGGTCATGAAACAACAGATTGGTTCCAAATAGGGAAAGGAGTATGCCAAGGCTGTATACTGTCACCCTGCTTATTTAACTTATATGCAGAGTACCTCATGAGAAACACTGGGCTGGATGAAACACAAGCTGGAATCAAGATTGCCAGGAAAAATATCATTAGTCTCAGATATGCAGATATGCATATAAGAGTATATGCATATACCCTTATGGCAGAAAGTGAAGAAGAACTAAAGAACCTCTTGATGAAAGTGAAAGAGGAGAGTGAAAATGTTGCCTTAAAACTCAACATTCAGAAAATTAAGATCATGGCATGTAGTTCCATCACCTCATGGCAAATAGATAGGGAAGCAGTGGAAAGAGTGGCAGGCTTTATTTGGGGCAGGGGGGCTCCATAATCACTGAAGATAGTGATTGCAGCCATAAAATTAAAAGATGCTTACTCCTTGGAAGAAAAGTTATGACCAACCTAGACAGCATTTTAAAAAGCAGAGACATTACTTTGCTGACAAAGGTCCATGTTGCGAAAGCTATGGTTTTTTCAGTAGTCAGAGATGGATGTGAGAGTTGGAGTATAAAGAAAGCTGATAGCTGAATAATTGATGCTTGTGAACTGTGGTGTTGGAGAAGACTCCTTAGAGTTCCTTGGGCTGCAAGAAGACCCAACTAGTCCATCCTAAAGGAAATCAGTTCTGAATATTCATTGGAAGGACTGATGTTGAAGCTGAAACTCCAGTATTTTGGCCACCTGATGAGAAGAACTGACTCATTTGAAAAGACCCTGATGCTGGGAAAGATTGAAGGCGGGGGGAGAAGGTGATGACAGAGGATGAGATGATTGGATGGTATCACCGACTTAATGGACATGAGTTTGAGCAAGCTCCAGAGCTGGTGATGGACAGGGAGGCCTGGCATGCTGCGGTCCATGGAGTCGCAAAGAGTCAGACACAACTGAGTGACTGAACTGAACTGAACTGTGCTTCTGGATGGTGAATTTCACAAGTGTTTCTCAGTTTTTTATTTCCTCCACACTTAGGTGGAACAAGATGACTAGCGTTACCTGGAGTTGAATTTTTCTCTCCCCCAAGGTCAGTTAGGAGCTCACATTACCCAGCAGATTAAGCTCTTGTTAAGTAGATTCTCTTAAGGGAGGACTTTAAAAGAAAATAATGCTCTTGTGTACAGTTGACCCTTGAACAACACGAAAGTGAAATCACTCAGTTGTGTCCGACTCTGTGACCCCATGGACTTTAACCTACCAATCTCCTCCCTCAATGGAATTTTCCAGGCAAGAGTACTAGAGTGGGTTGCCATTTCCTTCTCCAGGGGATTTTCCCCACTCAGGGATCAAACCCGGGTCTCCTGCATTGCAGGCAGACGCTTTACCATCTGAGCCACCAGGCAACAACATGACTTTGAATTATGTGCGTTCATTTTTATGTGGATTTTTTTCAAGAAATAAATTTATGTAGTATAAGTGTATTTTCTCATCATTATGATTTTCTTAATAAAATTTTCTTTCCTCTAGCTTACTTTATTGTATGAATACAATATATAATGCATATGTGTAACATACAAAATATGTTTTAATTGGCATTTTATGTTATTGGTAAGATTTCCAGTCAACAGTAAGCTATAACTAACTAAGTTTTTGGAGAGTCAAAATTTATGTTCAGATTTTTGAGAGTGTAGGATTTTGGTTCCTTTGTCCCCTCATAATAAAGGTCAATTATATTTCAAAATGGTTCCTATCTCCTCCCTCTGCAGGCAGCTCAAGATGTTTTCTCTGATATTCATCAGATTGAGCTCTCCTGGGGATAACATTCACAAAAATGTTGGGGTGTCTCTATGACTGGGTCCCCCAGAAATTTTTAACTTTTTCAGATTTGTCTGCACTGAGCATATCCAATTCATCAGTTACAGTTCTGGTTTCCCTACCCCAGACCCTGTTCCCTGGGACATTTCTGCCTGTGAGTCGTTGTCTCAGTAAGCTGATGAACTGTATTCATCTGTTGGCCATTCCAATTTGATGACAGTATTTTGACTGTGTCATCCCCTTTATAAAATCCAAGCTGAGTTGCTAATTTTTCAGTCTGTTCTGCTTTTTATCTGTTTTCTTAAGATTTTAAATATTTCTTTATTTACTTTTTTTTTTTTTGGCCGCACCATGCAGCTTATGGTATTTTAGTTTCCTAACCAGGGATTGATCCCTGGCCCTTGGCAGTGAAGAGTGTGGAGTACTAACCTCTGGACTGCCAGGGAGTTCCCGGTTATGCTTTTTACTTGTTTGACTTCTGTTCCTTATAGGTGGAGCCTAAAATGGAAATTCAAGGTTATTACCCTAAATATGTTTAGCAAAAGAAGCAGAAACATAATTGTACCCCAGAACATATAAGCATCAGGTTGAGTCCATAGAAACTAACCATGAGTAATCTCTTAGATCTACCTTAGGATACAGTGTGGGCTTCCCTAAAGAATCTGCCTGTAATGTGGGTCCAATTCCTGGGTTGGGAAGATCCCCTGGAAGAGGGCATGGCAACCCACTCCACTGGTCTTGCCTGGAGAATCCCATGGACAGAGGAGCCTGGCGGGCTACAGTCCATGGGGTCAGAAAGAGTTGAACATTGAGTGAGTAAGCAGAGGTAAGCACAGGATACAATGGATGTGTGAGTGTGTTTGGGGGAGGTGTGGTGGTCACTTGGGCAGGGATCCTCACTCTTAAGACCCTGGAAGCAAGTACAAAGAAACCTTACCACACAGTGTATGTCATGCCCATACTTGAAAATAGGGTTTTGACTAGAACATGAAAAGGACAAATTTTTGAGACATATTTTTAAAATGTTTACATTTTGGAGTTCTAACTCGTCAGCTTCCAATACAAATCAGTTAATACAGAGCGTGGGGAGAAAAAACAAATCTCCAAAACTTCATCAAGAATTCCACTAAATCTAAGTTAATAGCCAAATTTACCGTTATTCCCAGAATTGTTTTTTGTAGAATGAGTACACTTCAAAACAAAACAAAAAAAAAAATACTGTACGTTAAGGATTAATATTCCTAGCCTATGATGTTGTACAATTGACTGATGCCCTCTCTCTCTACTCAAGCCCTTCTTCCATTGCCAAACTTCCTCTCTTTTATTAACATTCAAACAATTGCAACATTTAAATAGCAGTTGTAAGAGTGATCTCATCTCATCGGCTTTACTTCATTTGACATTAACACTCAAAACCCAGTGAAATGCTCTTTCACTCTATAATGCTTAATGTGTCAATAGTCTCCTTGTGAAATCTAGTGGATCCTTATCAGGACCCTTCTTACCACGGCAGCACCTGATATTAGGGACAGTTTTCTTTGTATTTTGCATTTCTTCTTTTTTTATTTCCATGACACAACTATTTCAAGGTTTTTTCTTATCTTTCTAGTTGCTCCTTTTTCTGATGTGAAGTATTTCCCAACCACAGCTTCTAAATTTTGGTGGGCCACAGAAGCAGTGTCCTATACTGTAGGAAAACTCTTCATTTTTTCCTGGTATCTCCATCATTCTAATGGCTTTATTTATATATACATATTCAAGACAGACTTATTCCCTTGAGCTCTGTACTTATCAGTAAACCTAAATTATCTTCTGATTGTCTCCACATAGACATTCTATAGAATACTTGCTAGTTTTTAACTCAACTTGTTGAAATATGAGCTTATTATACCCCTAGAAAACATGTATCTATTTTCTCCATCCCTGGAAATGGCACTTGTAACTGCCCCCGCTCCTTGACCCATTAAACTCTTCAGTTGGACTTGTTCCTGTTGGTGTCAGTAGGACCAAAATCACTTTTTGGTTGGAGAGCAATCAAAGTTGAAATATACCAAATTTGCTAAAATGACAAGCTCCAATTTATAAAGCTTCAATACCAAGAAAATGAGTTCTATATCTTATCAATGATGATGGTCAAACAAGTAAGATTTCATTTAAACAGGATCACCTTGTCTGTTTTAAATATTACCTGTGCAACATGGCGACAAAATAAAGCATTTTTTTATTAACCCATTAAAGCCCTGGCCTTACGAACTGTGTACATCAGATATCTTTGTGGCCCCATAAGTACCATATTTGATTTCAGCAGCAGCTATGCTGACACTTCATGCAATACTTGCTCAATCAATTCTCTGTATTACATTCTCTCTGTTAAAATAACTGATGTGACTTCTGTTTTCCTGTCTAAGCCTAACTGACACAACCAGAGAATGAAGATATGCCCAAGATCAGGGATATATGCTTGAATACATGTATCTGTCTCCTCAGGGACCCCTTTACTTTTCACAGAGGCACACCCAAATTGCAGAGGCCCTCGCAGTGTAGGTGGCATTTGGAGTCCACGGAGTAGAAGAGAATAAAGACAGGTTCATTCTTTACCATGTGTCTATCACACTGGGTTGGGAGTTTGGAGGGTGGTACATGTCAGCATGCAAAGGTCCATGTTATTAAAATATAATACCTTTCTTACTTTGCACAGCTAAACCATCAGGTTTAATTTCTTGTAGCTTTAATAGGTTTATTTCATTATGTCAGGCCTACCCATGACCCACCTCAGCCTGTGTGGTATGGTCCACTTTTTTTCCTTCTGGCCTGCTGCCATCCCCTCTCAGATAGTCTAGCAATAAAACTTTATGTCTATTTTTAAGCATAAAAAAGTTTTTCCTGCATTAAGGCCTTTTTGCATATGCAAATTTCTATGCCTATAGTTAACTTCTGTTCTACCATGATACCTTTCACAGTGGTAATTCCCAGCATGCCTCTGCCTGGATAACTCACATTTATTTTTCAGGAAACAATGTTTCTTCAGGGAAGTGTTTCTTTATTACCACTCTCTCTCACTTATCCAGGGTAATTCCTCTGGTTTAGACTCTACCACTTCATGGATCATTATGTCATGGACATCACTGACAGAAGCTCAGAAATGACAAAAGGAGAGCCTATGAATCACAGAAACAGCAATTAATAAAAGTTTATTGTTCAGACACTAAAAAGGTAGTCTGTTAACTGATAACACTCAAACCAAAACACAGAATGAGGTTCAGGGGTGTGTTGTTATAATATAGCTTATACAGTGAGGAAGAAATGATCATTCTCCCCAGTGATTTGTTATAATATTAGAATTTTCTTAAATGATAGAGAATTGGCCAGTGGTTACCTCATATCATCCTTGGGAAAAGGTTTAAGCATTGCTTATGATTTCCAGTGGCATAAATAAGAAATGACCCAGGTCAAGTTGGCCTTGCATAATAAGCTAAAGTAAGCTTTGCTTTTATACTGAACTGATTTTGTCCATTTAGGGAATTTTCAAGGCTGGTCTTCATTTGTTTTTCACTTTATGTACTTTTGTTGATTAATATTTTATTTCTGACACAGTTTCAAGAATATCAGCCTGATGAAAGCAGGCACTGTATTCATTTTATTCATTTTCATATCCTTGGAACAAAAGACAGTGCCTGATACATTATAGATATCCATTAAGATATTAGTTAATAACTGAAAAATGGATGAATGGCGATTGTTTGAACGTTGCTGTTTATATCAGTCCTTAATTTTTTTTTCCTTTTTTTTTTTTTAGTTTTGGAAATGCTGTATGTCTGAATTACCTATCAAGGAAGACTAGACATGCATAGCTATTGAACACTTAAAATATGACTAGTGTGAGTAAAAAACTGAACTTTTAATTTAATTTTAATTAACCTAAATTTAATTTTAAATAGCTACATGTGGGTAGTTGCTAACATATTGGACAGTTGTAGGTATATGGGACAGAATCTATAGGGATGTTCTTTAAAAGATATGAACAGAAATATATGTATACAAGAGACAAATTTGGGGAAATGACAAATCTGAAACTGAGCATATATGGAAAAAAAATCACATTTTTTGAACAGAGAACATAAGAACACAGAACTCATATAGTACTCTGAAATAAAACTCTTCTCTAAACATAGTAAAGCACAAGTTTCTTGTATGTGTTAAACTAAAGGCAAAATATGACCAATATTTGAAAGAAAGTTATGTTACATTCTACCTTTTTGAAGACATACAAAGACTAAATCTCATTGAAAATGCATTTGCTTTGTGAATATGATCCATCCTCAGTCTTTCATTATATTTTATATAGTGCCTATAGACTTCACACAAGTGAAAAATTTGGACAGTATAATGATTATTACTTAAGTGCTTTGCATCTGTTTGTCATATAGTGAATTGAGACAATCTACTGATTGTATTATTAGAACCTATTCACATTTACATTTTACGATTTAAAGTTTGCACAGTTTGAATACTTTATACATGTTCATATATACTACAGATGTTTTAGTTAACATCTTTTTTTTTTTTCTCCTGGCTTTTTCTTTCATGACATGTATGTAAGCTTACCCATTTTAATTAATTTCTTGTACCATCCTTATTAGAATAATATACATCTGTCTTTTACAATTGTATACTTACCACTTCATAGAGAAGTTAAAGTGTATAAGAAACATTGTTAATACATATCTGTATATCTAAATATATAATAAGCAAACTTCATATTTTCATATAAATGCATTTGTATTGTTGTAAATTTGGACATATCTTACACTACTTTTGTAACATTAGCTTTAAAAAAATATTTTGGTAATTCTAATTCTCTTAAGCCAAACAAATGTTCCTAAATTCTCTGAATATTCTCTTCTGCTTGATTTAATTTTGTTTTTGTAAAAGTTAAACTCATATAGCTCCATCTGCATTTAGAGTTACTGTTTTAAAATTAAATCACATCTTCTAGATAATATTTATCCCTGAACTACATTTCATCAGCTTTGGAAACAGTGATGATTTCATTCATTTCTAATAATGCAGTACCACCTTAGTTAAAGATACTTTTGACTTATTTTCCTTTCAAGCCAGGGAGACACAAAACACTACCTCTAGTCACTTCATACCACCTTCCTCAAGCTAGAGATCTTTGTAAACACAACTCAATAAAGGAAAAAAAAAAAAAAAAATCAACCTATTATCTACGAAATGGTAAAACATTTTCTACTAAATACAACATTCTAAAGTTAGATCAATAATTTGAGAATCAACTAGTGGTCTAACGATTCTCTTAACCATGCTCTTGGGTCCTACTCTTTTCTGAAGGCAGATTTCTAGCTCTGGAAGAAACCCATATACATTTTCAGTAGTATAAAGTAGAAGGAGAAGGAAGCATTAGTAAATTCCGCCTTTCGGTTGTTCTGAATACATCTCAGCCTCTTAGAGGGCATTTCATCATATCCCTGCCCCCCACCCCTTTCTCCACATGCACAAAAATACACAAAGCTACTTCCCTGCTGTCCCAGTGGTTAAGATTCCACTTGCCAACACAGAGGACACAGATTCAATCTCTGGTCTAGCAAGATTCCATATGTTGCAGGGCAACTACGCCCATCTGCCACAGTTACTGAGCCCATGTGCTACAAATACCGAAGCCCATGTACCCTTGACTCCATGCTCCGCCACAAGAAAAGTCACCACAATGAGAAGCTCACACATCACAACTCGAGAGAAGTCCCCACTCGTTGCAACTAAGAGACCCTGAACAGCGACAAAGACCCAGCACAACAAAATAAGTAACTAATTAATTAATAAAAACACACACAAATAATATCAAGATCTTTTTTCCAAGACCGGCAGGCAAGGAATACAACTCAGCAGTAAGTAATCAGTTCTTCTGTCTTTACAGACATTCTCCCCCACTTGCATTTCATTGCATTAATTATCACACCAACACCCCATGAAATCTTTACCAACTTAGCACCATCTTCTGCTAGGGTATGTTTGTGCCCCACTTACCTTGCAAGATTCAACTGCTAGGAGACGATGAGCCAGTCCCACCTTACCATCTGTGTTCTCAGATCATTCCCAGTGCCAACCGTGTGTGCCTTCAGACTGTGGTGACGATCTCTTACCTGTGGGAGGAGAGAGGGAAGGAAGGAGGATTAGATAAAAAGAGTACTAGACTGCAGGACAGTTCCAAGAAAGGAAAGACAAGTCCAGTGAGCAATCCTTGGATGAAAGGTGGAAATATAGAAATATGGAAGACTAGTTCTTCCACCTGGAAATATGGAAAATTAGTTCTTTTGGGTGAGGAGGAGTTGACAACACATATCTATAAGATTATTTACTTTGTTGTGGCCCTAAACTCCTGAGATAGAAACTTTGTAACTACAACCATATTACATGGAAGTAGCTAGTTGAAAAGTTCTGCATTCAGTCTAAAGAAGTATTAGGCATTATTTAACAATTACAAATTGTTTTCCTGAATTCAACTTTATTAAATTTACTGATCTAAGTATTACAGGTTTTTGTGTGTTCAGATGGATTAAGGTAGAGAAAAAAAAATTGTAGCAAGCAGAAACTTACTTATGTTTGATTCTATTTTATATCATGAATTGAAAATCATTTTGGCACAAGATTGTATAAATAACCATAGTCCATCCTTCCTTCAGGAATCTACTTTCTTCACAGTCAGCAATGATTTCTTTGCAAAGACTTAAATTAATTGCATTTAATCCTAACTTACCTGACCATCCTGTAGTATATGATCCTGTTGTCCTCTCCCTTTAAAATTGAAAAACAACCAAGAAAATTTGGTTTCTATGAACTGGCACCTCCTGTTTTGTTTTGTTTTTGGCACTTCTTGGCCTCCGTTGAGCTCATTTTTTTCTTTCATGGCCCTTTTATGTAGGTTTCTCTCAGGATTCTGTGATCTGTGCTCCATTTCATCATCACTTCATGTGTTTTGCATGAGCAATCAAATTTACTGTGATGGTTCTAAGTACAGCTTTATATTTATGATTAAAAAATCTTATATTAATCAGGTGGCACAGATGGTAAAGAATCTGCCTGCGATGCGGGAGACCTGGGTTCAATCCCTGGGTTGGGAAGATCCCCTGGAGAAGGGAACAGCTACCCACTTCAGTATTCTGGCCTGGAGAATTCCATGGACTGTTTAGTCCATGGGTTTGCAAAGAACTGGACATGACTGAGCGACTTTCACTTCACTTCACTTCTAGAGAAACAAAACTAATAGAATTTGTATAGATATGTAGAAAGGTATATATTATGAGAGATTGGCTTACACAATTATGAAAGCAGAGAAATCCCTCAACCTGTCTTCCACAAGCTGAAGAGCAGGAAAGCCTGCAATGTAGCTCTTGTCTAAATCAAAAATTCTGAGAAGCAGAGGAGTCAGTGATGTAAGTCCTAGTTCAAGTCTGAAGGCCTGAACATCAGGCTGAGTGCCGATGTATAAGGCAAGAAAAGACAATGATCCAGCTCAAGAAAATATCAAATTAGCCCTTCCATCACCATTTTGTTCTATTCAAACCTTCAATGGATTGGATGATTCCTCATATTTTTCTAAGAGAGAGCTTTATTTATTCACCAATTTGAATGCTAATCTTTCCTAGAAACACACACAAATGCACACAGACCCAGAAATATGTCTTACTAATTGCTATTTCTCAGACCTGTCACGTTGATACATAAAGTTAACCATCACAAAGCCATAATGCTATCTTAGTTATTATTTCAGAGCTTTAAAAATTGTACATCCATACATTCTACTACAATGACACTAACTGTACTTCAAATCAACATAGGCAATATAGGCACAACTTTCAAAATATACCTTGCCTCCTATTTTTGTTTTTTTTTTTGAGATAGAATATAACTTAATTGTAAACAATAATGTATGGGCTTCCCTGGTGGCTCAGCTGGTAAAGAACATGCCTGCCAATGCAGGAGATGCAAGAGATGTGGGTTCAATCCCTGGGTTGGGAAGATGCCCTGGAGGAGGGCATGATAACCCACTCCACTATTCTTGCCTGGAGAATCCCATGGATAAAGGAGCCTGGTGGGCTTCGGTCCATGTCACAAAGAGTCAGACAGGACTGAGCACAAACAGCAACATTATACAATAAAGTATACAAACTATGTATAAATCTTGCTCAATTTTTGTAATGTAACTGATATAAATACATCAAATATTAATATATAACACATCTCCAGATCTCTGATTGTGGGTTCAGGAACCTAAATCCTAAAGTATCCTAAAGGACCCTCCCTGCCGCTTCCCAGTTAGTACTCTCAAGGCAACATTACTTTGACTTCTGTCTACATATACTGATTTTACCTGATACCTTTTAAAATTATCCAAAAATAATTTTATGTGTTCTTTTGGACCTGGCTTATTTCATTCATTATTGGACCTAAGAGATGCACCCATGTTATTTTGTGTAGCATTGTTTCATTATTTTTCATTGCTGGGTAAAATTTCACTGTTTAAATAGATCAGATTTTATATATCCATTCTTCTATTAGTGGACATTTGGGTTATAAATGAGTTTTCAATTGCCATGTAACAAATTTTCCTAAAACACAGCCACTTAACATAACATTTGTTATCTCACAGTATCTCTGGGTCTGGAATTCAGAAGTAGATTAGTTGCAAAGATTGGCTCAGGTTTCTCATGAGCTTGCCATCAAGCTGTCAGCCAGGACTTCAGTCATCTGAAGATTTCACTGGAATGAAAGACCCACATTCAAGTTCATTCACATGGCAACTGGCCAACCTTGATTTGTGTTGGGCAGAGACTCGTTCCATAGATTTCTTTCATGTCATATAGATGTCTCTATTTTTATCTGTTATTCTGATTAAGTTCTACACAAATATTCTCATTTTCTTTTTTATATAAAAATCTTTTTTAAACAACGGATCTATTCCCTGATTGTTTATTTTATAGCCTCAACTCAGCTTTTGATCTTTCATGCTGTTATTCCAGGTACTTGAAGACATGAGGGCCTACCCTATAATTTTCAATGATATCATTTTATTGTGATACTTTGTATATCATTGTTGCTGTTGTTCAGTCTCTCAGTCATGTCTGACTCTTTGTGACCCCACAGATTGCAGCATGCCAGGCTCCCCTGTCCTTTACTCAAATTCATGTCCATTGAGTCGGCAATGTGATCAAACCATCTCATCCTCTGCTGTCCCCTTCTCCTCCTGCCTTCAATCTTTCCCAGCATCAAGGTCGTTTCCAATGAGTCTGCTCTTCTCAGCAAGCAGCCAAAGTACTGGAGCTTCAGCTTCAGTCCTTCCAATAAATTTTCAGGGTTGATTCCTTTAGGATTGACTAGTTTGATCTCCTTGGTGTTCCAGGGACTCTCAAGAGTCTTCTCCAGCACCACAGTTCACAGCCATCAACTCCTAAGCGCTCACTTTTTTTTTTTTTTTTTTTTTAATTGTCCAGCTCTTATTTCTCTATTTGACTATTGGAAAAACCATAGCTGTGATGTGACTACATGGACCTTTGTAGACAAAGTAATGTCTTTACTTTTTAATACACTAAGTTTGCCATTGCTTTTCTTCCAAGGAGCAAACATGTTTTAATTTCATGGCTGTAGTCACTGTCCACGGTGATTTTGGAATTCAAGAAAGTAAAGTCTGTCACTATTTCTGTTGTTTCCCCATCTATTTGTCATGAAGTGATGCGACCGGATGCCATGATCTTTGTTTTTTGAATGTTGAGTTTTAAGCCAGCTTTTCACTCTCCTCTTTTACCCTCATCAAGAGACTGTTTAATTCCCCTTAATTCTCTGCTATAAGGGTGGTATCATTTGAAGTTGTTGATATTTCTCCTAATAACCCAATTCCAGCTTGTGCTTCATCCAGTCCAGCATTTCATGTGATGTACTCTGCATGGTAAATAAGCAGGGTGACAATATACAGCCTTGACATACTCCTTTCCCAATTTGGAACCAGTCTTTTGTTCCATGTATGGTTCTAACTGTTGCTTCTTGACCTGCATACAGGTTTCTCAGGAGGCAGGTAAGGTGGTCTGGTATTCCTTTCTCTTGAAGAATTTTCCACAGTTTATTGTGATCCACACAGTCAAAGACTTTAGTGTAATCAATAAAGCAGAAGTAGATGTTTTTCTGGAATTCTCTAGCTTTTTCTATGATCCAAAAGATGTTGGCAATTTGATCTCTGGTTCCTCTGCCTTTTTTAATTTATTTTTTTAATTAATTTATTTTATTTTTATTTTTTTTAATTTTTTTTAATTTTTTTTTAATTTTTTTTAATTTATTTATTTTAGTTGGAGGTTAATTACTTTACAATATTGTGATGGTTTTTTCCATACATTGAGATGAATCAGCCATGGATGTACATGTGTCCCCCATACTGAAACTCCCTCCCACCTCCTTCCCCATCCCACCCCTCAGAGTCATTCCATTGCACCAGCCCTGAGCACCCTGTCTCTTGCATCAAACCTGGAATGGTGATCGGTTTCACATATGATAATATACATGTTTCAATGCTATTCTCTCAGATCATCTCACCCTTGCCTTCTCCCCAGAGCCGAAAAGACTGTTCTATACATCTGTGTCTCTTTTGCTGTCTCACATATAGGGTTATCCGTGCCATCTTTCTAAATTCCATATATATGCATTAGTATACTATATTAGTGTTTTTCTTTCTGACTTACTTCACTCTGTATAAGGGGCTCCAGTTTCATCTACCTCATTAGAACTGATTCAAATGTGTTCTTTTTAATGGCTGAGTAATCTTCCATTGTGTATATGTAGCACAGATTTATTATCCATTCGTCTGCTGATGGACATCTAGGTTGCTTCCATGTCCTGGCTATTATAAATAGTGCTGCGATGAACATTGGGGTACACATGTCTCTTTCAGATCTGGTTTCCTCGGTGTGTATGCCCAGGAGTGAGATTGCTGGGTCATATGGCAGTTCTATTTCCAGTTTATTAAGGAATCTCCACACTGTTCTCCATAGCGGCTGTACTAGTTTGCATTCCCACCAACAGTGTAAGAGGGTTCCCTTTTCTCCACACCCTCTCCAGCATTTATTGCTTGTAGACTTTTGGATGGCAGCCATTCTGACTGGCATGTAATGGTACCTCATTGTGGTTTTGATTTGCATTTCTCTGATAATGAGTGATGTTGAGCATCTTTTCATGTGTTTGTTAGCCATCTGTATGTCTTCTTTGGAGAAATGTCTGTTTAGATCTTTGGCCCATTTTTTGATTGGGTTTTATTTTTTTGGAATTGAGCTGCAGGAGTTGCTTGTATATTTTTGAGATTAATCCTTTGTCTGTTTCTTCATTTGCTATTATTTTCTCCCATTCTGAAGGCTGTCTTTTCACCTTGCTTATAGTTTCCTTTGTTGTGCAAAAGCTTTTAAAAAATATGGAACACTTCACGAATTTGCATGTCATTCTTACACAGGGGCCATGCTAATCTTCTCTGTATCATTCCAATTTTTTAGTATATGTGCTGCCAAAGTGAGCACCATTTATGGCTCTTTATTGTTGAGGTTCCTCACTGTGGGTGGGGTTGGACCAGTGGTTTGTCAAGCTTTCCTGGTTAGGGAAGCTTGTGTCAGTGTTCTGGTGGGTAGAGCTGGATTTCTTCTCTTTGGAGTGCAATGAAGTGTCCAGTAGTGAGTTTTGAGATGTTTATGGGTTTGGTGTGACTTGGGCAGCCTGTATATTGAAGCTCAGGGCTATGTTTCTGTGTTGCTGGAGAATTTGCATGGTATGTCTTGCTCTGGAGCTTGTTGGCCCTTGGGTGGTGCTTGGTTTCAGTGTAGGTATGGAGGCTTTTGGATGAACTCTTATCAATTAATGTTCCCTGGAGTCAGGAGTTCTCTGGTGTTCTTAGGTTTGGGGCTTAAGCCTCCTGCCTCTGGTTTTCAGTCTTATTCTAACAGTAGCCTCAAGGCTTTTTCATCCATACAGCACCAATGATAAAACATCTAGGTTAGGCGGGAGCCAAGATGGCGGAGGAGTAGGACAAGGAGACCACTTTCTCTCCTATAAATTCATCAAAAGAATAACTGAATGCAGAGCAAACCTCACAAAACAACTTCTGATCGCTAGCTGAGGTCATCAGGCGCCCAGAAAAGCAGACCATTGTCTTCGAAAGGAGGTAGGACAAAATATAAAAGATAAAAAGTGAGACAAAAGAGCTAAGGACGGAGACCCGTCCCGGGAAGGGAGTCTTAGGCGGCCTTGCTTGGGCTAGGGTCCGGGCCTGAGTGCCCTGAGGACAATCGGAGGGAGCTTCTGTGAGGTGCCAACTTGAACTGTGGGAGACCAAAAGAGAGAAAATTAACCGGCCGGAACACACTGCCGGCCGTTCGCAGAACAAAGGGACGGAGAAAGTCCCAAGAAGAGGTCGCAGGCTGCGGACCCACCCAGCCCCGCCGGAGGCAGGAGGCAGGGGGGAGGGGAAGGTCGCGGCGAGACACAGGGCGCAGGCACCCACCGGCGCGGGCGGGGACTGGGGCTGGGGACGCAGAGGGCGGAAGGCGCGTGCACCCGACTGGCGCCAGCGGAAACTGAGACTGGGTCCGCGGAAGGGAGTGAGTGCGCCACACCTGGGGATAGTGCGCCCATCAAGCCCCTCGCTGCCTGGACCGCTCTGACGGGGAAGGCACAGAGAGCAGGCGCAGCTTTTCCTTCCGCGCTTTTGTGTAACACCCGAGGGCTGGAACCTAGCGCAGCGCGGGGCGCGCTCCATATAGAACAGCCGGGAGCCTGAGCAGCGCAGACGGAGAAAGCAGCGTCAGCCCCTCCCGGCAGCGCCAGCCCGCCCCCGCAGGGCCAGCCCCTCCCCGCAGCGTCAGCCCCGCCCCGCAGCGCCAGCCCCTCCCAGCAGCGCAACGGAACTAGCTAACTGAATAAGAGTCCACCTCCGCCCGCCTGTGTCAGGGCGGAAATGAGGCTCTGAAGAGACCGGCAAACAGAAGCCAAATAAAGGGAACCGCTTCAGAAGGGACTGGTGCAACAGATTAAAATCCCTGTAGAAAACACCGACTTCACGGAAGGGCCCTGTAGATATCGAGAAGTGTAAGCTGGAACGAGGAGCTATCTGAAACTGAGCCAAACCCACACTGACCGCAACAGCTCCAGAGAAACTCCTAGATATATTTTTACTTTTTTTTTTCTAAGTAAGGAAAAAAAAAAAAAATTTTTTTTTATTTTTTTTTCTTTTTATATTTTTTCTTTTTTATTTTTTCTCTTTTATTTTCCTTTAAAATTCCCTATTACTCCCCCATTACTCCTTAACTTTCATTTTCATAGATTTTTACGATTTTTTTAATTAGGGGAAAAAAATTTTTTTCTTTCTTTCTTTCTTTTGTTTTGTTTTTTTTCTTTTTTTTCTTTTTCTTCTTTTTTCTTCTTTTTTTTCCTTTCCGTTTTCTCTTTTATTTTCTATTTTTCTTTTTCTCTTATTTCTTTTAAAGTCCTCTAGAACTCCTCTACTACTCTTCATTTTCATTTTCACTACACTATAACCTTACCAAAAAAAAAAAAAAAAAAAATCTAGGTTAATAGTGAAAAGATTCTCCACAGTGAAGGACACCCAGAGAGGTTTACAGAGTTACATGGAGAAGAGAAGAGGGAGGAGGGAGATAGAGGTGACCAGGAGGAGAAGAGGGGGAATCAAAAAGGGAGAGAGCAATCTAGCCAGTAGTCAATTCTCTATGTGCTCTCCACAGTCTGGAACACCCAGAGAGGTTCACGAAGTTACATAGAGAAGAGAAGAGGGAGGAAGGAGATAGAGATGAGCAGGAGGAGAAAAGAGGGGATCAAATGGAGAGAGACAGATCTAGCCAGTAGTCAGTTCCCTAAGTGTTCTCCTCAGCCCGGAACATACACAGAGATTCACAGAGTTGGGTAGGGAAGAGAAGGGATAGGGAGAAGATAGAGGTGACCTGGGGGAGAAAAAGGAGAGGCAAAGGGGGAGAGAGCAATCAAGCCAGTAATCACACTCCTATGTAAAAATGGGTACTGAAGATTGGATTCTTAAAGGTACAAAATTAATAACAAATACCAAAAAGTAAAGACTAAAAATCTAGAGTAGAGGTTAGATATCAAAAATACAGTATTAAAGAAAAACAGAAAAAAATCATGAAAATTTTAAAAAATATATATGAAGTTTGTTTTAAAAATAGGGTCTTTTTTTTTTGCAAGGTAATAGTAGGTTATAAAAATGAAAATTAAAGGAGTTAATAGAGGACTTAAAATTTTTTTTTAAAATAATTAAAAATGATAATAGTAAAACTATATCTAGGAATTACTCTGGAGCTGTTGCAGGAAGTGTGGGGTCAGTTCAGTTTCAGCTAGTTCCTTGTTCCAGCTTATACTTTTCAAGATCTGCAGGCTCCTTCCAGTGTAGTTGGTGCTAGCTACAGGGTTTTAATCTGTTGCACCTGTCACTTCCAAAGCGGTTCCCTCTGTTTACTTTGGCTTCTTCTGTTTGCAGGTCTCTTCAGTGTCTAATTTCCACCCTGACGCAAGGGGGCGGTGGTGGTCACGTATCTAGGCTCACTTGTTCAGTCGTGCTGTGGGGAGCGGGTAGCACTGCAGACAAACACACTGGCGTGTGTGGGGAGCGCCCACAGTCTCGGTCGCACTGGCTTTGCCCCCGCTCACGGTGCGTGTGCTTTCCCCGTCTACACTGCTCAGGCTCCAGGTCGCTCAGCATGTGGAGTGTCTAAAGCGGGCTCTGGGCTGCGTGCACTTCGCAGGTCTAAGCCGCTCGGGTTCAGGTTCTCGGGTACTCCCCAAAGGCGCAGACTTGGTTAGGCCTGCGTCTTGTGCCCTTCCCAGGCCCCAGCAGCTCAGGCGACCAGGTGCTTGGGGAGCGCGCTCTCCCGAGGTGGCGGCCGCATCTTACCACCTCCCCCATCCCAGCCGCTGGGTCTCCTGGGCGGCAGCGGGCGCCTGTGTCTCTTCTGGGGAGCTGATCTCTGGCTGTGACCCTCCCAGCGGATGTCAACCATCCAGAATCCCAGGAAGTCTTGGTTAGCAACCAGAAGCCTGCTCGCAGTTTGGTAGGGAATGCCGGCTCTGGGGCCGAATGTGCCTCTTTCCTGCTCTGGCTTCTGCCTTCTGCTTCCCTGCCTCCGTCAGGGGATGGGCCGGTCCGCAGCCGGCTAGCTCTCCTCTGGTGTTTGCTCGTGGGATAGTTCTCTCTCTCTCTCTCTCTCTCTTTCTCTATTTTTCCTCTCTCTCTCTCTGGCTATCCTACAGTTTGGGTTGCTATCTCACATTAGCTCCCTCAGATTGCCCTCAAGGTATTCAGGTCCAGTCCTTACCCCAAGCAAAGCAGCCTGCTCCTCCCTGTTCAACCCCCACTTGCTGATGGCGGATGCGAACTTCTGGGCTACTTCTCTGCTGGGAGTTGCTGTTAGGCATGCAATCTGTGGGTTTCATTTATTTATTTTTCCCTCCAGGTTATGGTGCCATCTGAGATTCCAAAACTCCCCATTGACCCATTGGTGAGAGGGTTTCCTGGTGTTTGGAAACTTCTCTTTAAAGTCTCCCTTCCCAGGATGGGTCTCCATCCCTAACTCTTTTGTCTCACTTTTTATCTTTTATATTTTGTCCTACCTCCTTTTGAAGATAATAGGCTGCCTTTCTGGGTGCCTGATGTTCTCTGCCAGCGTTCAGAAGTTGTTTTGTGGAATTTGCTCAACATTCAAATATTCTTTCAATGAATTTCTGGGGGAGAAAGTGGTCTCCCCATCCTATTCCTCCGCCATCTTAGGACTGCCCCCTCTGCCTTTTTCTTAAACCCAGCTTGTACATCTGGAAGTTCTAGATTCAAACATTGTTGAAGTCTAGTTTGAAAGATTTTGAACATGACTTTGCTAGCATGTGAAATGAGTGCAGTCATGTGGTAGCTTCAGCATTCTTCAGCATTGCCCTTCTTTGGGATTATGTAACATAGATGCTTAATATATTAATTTTGGAAAAATAATAAATGACTCTAAGACTTTGATACTTTCAATTCCTTGTGTCAATGACAAATATCACTTCTCCCTCATAAACATACCTTATTATCAAGTAAACATGTGATTAAGTGTGAATAACAACTCAAACAGTTCAAATTTCCTGCATTCAATGATCAGAATCCCATGGCAGACAAAGTTAATCTAGTATTTTAGTACAATTTCTAGTGTTTTAATACAGTTTCAGGTATTATAAATTAAATAAATCTCATAACTTTAGTGAATTAATTACAAAGATTAACAGCTATTAATCTATTCCAAATAGTAAAACTCCCAATAGTTGTCAGCTAGTCAATGCTGTTAACACAATCAAACCCGTTGTTTATTTTGATGGCATATCAGACATTTTAAACTTTCTGAAAACTCTCTATTATGCTCACTTTTCCTTTATACTACTGAGTTCAGATATACCCATCTTAATTATATCATTTTCTAAAGTGAAATTTTAAAATTGAGAAAATGTATAATTTTAGTAACATAACTGTGGAAATAGAAAAGACAAAGGTGACAATGAGACTGGCAATTACCTGGTATAAAATGTACTATTAGTATATGGAAGTGAAAGTCACTCAGTCATGTCTGACTCTTTTCAACCTGTGGACTATACAGTCCATGGAATTCTCCAGACCAGCATACTGAAGTGGTTAGCCTTTCCCTTCTCCAGGGGATCTTCCCAACCCAGCTATTGGACTCAAGTCTCCCTCATTGAAGTATATTCACAATATCAAGTTCTTAAAAAAAAAAACACAACAGAAAAAGGATATGTAAATTATTGTCTGTGAAAAGCACAATGAAAATCATTCTTTATCTTGATAGAAATTATGTCACAGTTTGTATATTAATGCAATCACAATTTCTGTGGTTTTATTTAATTTATCTGACCCTAGGATTCACATTTGAGAATATACTTTCTGCTTATGCATTTTCCTTTCTGTTGTACACAGATAAAGAACGATTTTCATTGTGCTTCTCACATAGACAATAACTTACATATCCTTATTCTGTTCTGATTTTTGAAAGAACTTGATGTTGTGAGTATACTTCTAAATAAAGAATGTGTTATCCAAATAACCAAAGTATTTCTAAATATTTTCATTATTAATTACAATATAATCAGTATATACTTTTTTTACCCTAATTCTCAAAGGGAACTCATCTGCTACCATCATATTAAAAGTAGATCCAAGTTTATTAATTTAACTTTCAACAGATTTTAAAAATTCAATAGGATTGAAGAGCATGTGGCCTGATGTTGATGCTTCAGACATTGTATACTTGATTTATACATTGTATACATTGTATACTTGATTTAGAGATGAGTGATTATTCATTACAGAAATATAGTAATGGATATGTAAATAATGTCATCTAAGTCCAGGTGCTAAAGAGAATTACCAAATGCCATTAGTGAAAGTCAATATTATTGACTTTAAAATACTTTTTTTTCCATTCATAAACTTTGTATATTTATGGCTATCTTAACTTTTTAATTCAAATATTCATAGAACTTTGTGTCATCTCAACATTAACAGATCTTACGCAAAGCTTTTTCTTGTAGAACGTGCTCTAAGCTACAGAAAATTTACTTCAGCTAATCAAAGCACTTTGCCTGGTGTATTTTATTTCCATATTAGGAAAATCAAAAATCTCAGTGACAGAATTTTAGTATATCATTGTGTGATAACAAGATTAATTATTTTTTGCCATAATATGAAGTAATTTTTTATGAACAAAGTAGCTGGGTTCTTAGCTCTAAAAATTTCAATAACAAATCAATGTGCAAGTGACATTTAAAGATATATAGCCCAATCTTTATTGTGGGTTTCCCTGGTGGCTCAGATGGTAAAGAGTCCACCTGCAATGTGGGAGACCTGGGTATGATCCCTGGGTTGGGAAGATCCCCTGGAGAAGGGAAAGGCTACCCACTCCTCTATTCTGGCCAGGGCAATTCCATGTACAGAGGAGCCTGGCAGGCTACAGTATGTGGGGTCACAAAGAGTCAGGGCCTTACTGCGAAATTAAGGCCCAGAGATTTTAAGTGATTAATTTAAAGTCACAAATCACCCAGTGATAGAGCTGTGACTGTTATCCAGGGCCAAACATTTCCTCTTTAGAGTTCTTTCCATATTTTCCATTTAGTTCAGTTCAGTCACTCAGTCATGTCCAACTCTTTGCGACCCCATGAACTGAAGCAAGCCAGGCCTCCCTGTCCATCACCAACTCCCGGAGCTTACTCAAACTCATGTCCACTGAGTCAGTGATGCTAACCAACCATCTCCTCCTCTGTTGTTCCCTTCTCCTCCTGCCTTCAATCTTTCCCATCATCAGGGTCTTTTCCAATGAGTCTATTCTTCACATCAGGTGGCCAAAGTATTGGAGCTTCAGCATCAGTTCTTCCAATGAATATTCAGGATTGATTTCCTGTAGGATGGACTGGTTGGATCTCCTTGCAGTCCAAGGGACTCTGAAGAGTCTTCTCCAACACCACGGTTCAAAAGCATCAATTCAGTGCTCAGTTTTCTTTATAGTCCAACTCTCAATCCATCTATGACTACTGCAGAAACCATAGCTTTGACTAGATGGACCTTTGTTGGCAAAGTAATGTCTCTGCTCTTTAATAAGCTGTGTAGGTGGGACATAACTTTTCTTCCAAGGAGCAAGTGTCTTTTAATTTCATGGCTGCAGTCACCATCTGTAGTGATTTTGGAGCCCCCAAAAAAAGTCTGTCCCTGTTTCCACTCTTTCCTCATTACGTTTGAAAAATTCTTGCCTTATGGGCTTGGTTAGTCCATTTTCAATGGTAATGTGTTATTATATTTACATAAATAAGAATCATAGACTGTAATTCAGAATAAGCTATGAAAAACATCTAATACAGTTTTTAAAATGTCCTTTTGGTTTTTCAGTAATTTCAGTCACACTTCCTCCAACATTATCTAAGTTTTAGTAGTTTGTTTTTGTTTTTGTTTTTTGCTAAAGAGTCTTTCCAACTTAGATAAGGGAACATTCATGCATGGCAAAAATATGAATTATTGCAACTACTCTGGTGTACAGCATGATAATCTAAATTTAAAATCAGTAATCCTAATTCTACATGTTTATCATGCCTAAAAAAATATGTAATAAAAAAACTAGAAGTAGCTTACATATATGAAATTTTAAAATAGAAATAAAATACATATTTATAAATATTAAAACAGTATATTTATAAATTATAAAATAACATGGTACATTTAATAAATAGAATATCATATGATTATTAAAAACAAAGAAGTTTAAGTGACAATTGCAAAAGACTGGATTTAAGTTAAAAATAAAAAGTGTAAAACATTTTTAATCTTATTTAAAATTATAATGTATATGTATATTGTGTAATGTGAGTAGAAACTATATACATCTATCTATATAAAGACTTGTAAGTCTTTATGGTAGTAAGATTACCCTCATAGTTATTTCAGAAATAAGAAGCTTGGGGATAGAGAAAGTCAGATTTAAAGTTTGTTAGTAGTTGTAGGTTCATAGCAAAATGGAGTAGAAAATACAAAAAGTACCCACATATTCTTGAGTTTTCAATGTTAGCTTTGGCTTTTCTAAGACATATTTATTTTCATTATGTGTATAAAACATTTTAAAATCTAGTTGAAAGAAGAAAAACTTTTAAAATATAATTAATGAATATCAATTAAAATTTGACTAAAAGGTATACAATTTAAAGGTACCAGCATTAATTGAGATGGAATCAATGCATATATTCTGTTTTGCCTTATTTATGTATGATATTTGAATTCTTATTTTTTTGTAAAAATAATTCACTATATTGTTGTCTTCATGTTCATTTGCTTTTCTAATTTATTTTTACCCTATCGTTTAGGTTTCACATATACAAGTGCAAAATTCCTTGATTAAAATCTAACAATTGCTATTATTTGTTGTGCAAAAGCCTTATTTATGGAATTTAGAAAGATGGTAATGATAACCCTATATGCAAAACAGAAAAAGAGACACAGATGTACAGAACAGAATTTTGGAATCTGTGGGAGAAGGCGAGGGTGGGATGCTTAGAGAGAACAGCATTGAAACATGTATATTATCTAGGGTGAAACAGATCACCAGCCCAGGCTGGATGCATGAGACAAGTGCTCGGGCCTGGTGCACTGGGAAGACCCAGAGGGATCGGGTGGGGAGGGAGGTGGGAGGGGGGATCGGGATGGGGAATACATGTAAATCCATGGCTGATTCATGTCAATGTATGACAAAACCCACTACAGTACTGTAAAGTAATTAGCCTCCAACTAATAAAAATAAATGGAAAAAATAAAAAAAATAAAAATAAATAAAATCCAACGAAGCAGATGTCACATAATTTCTCAGGGTGGTGGTGATGACGGAGGTGGGGGAGGTGCATAGATTAGAATTGAATAGACCGATACATAAGTACACACTCAAGATGCAGGTTTGATATGAGTTCCATTCAGCAGGGCTCATTTTTAACATAAATTATTGCATTCATTTTTTTAGAACATTTCAAGTATCACCCTTTCGGTGACGTGTGATCCATTACTTGTGGACAAGCTGTATTCCCCTAAGTCTTGAGGTATTTATAATCTCTTTCAAAATGTGCTATTTATCAGCCTTTTCTTACTTTTTCTCTTACTATTTGCTAGCTATGTGCTTCCCTCCTGGCTCAGGTGGCAAATAATCTTCCTGCAATGCAGGAGACCCAGACTCAATCCCCGGGTTGGAAAGATCCCCTGGAGAAGGAAATGACAACCCACTTCAGTATTCTTGCCTGGACAATTTCATGGACAGAGGAGCCTGGAGGGCTACACATAGGGTCACAAAAAGTCAGACACAACTGAACAACTAACACACATTTCCAGCCTTAGCTTCAACTGTATTTGAAGTTTTCTTCCTGAGTACAGAAATCAGTTTTAGGGCTCATTTCATTTTCCTCAATATTGATTGTTAACCTTACTACTTTGACTTCCAAAATCGACTCTTATTTTCTGGGAATACCATCTTTATTTCCTCTTGTCCATCTTCCTGCTTCCCTGAAACCTGTAAGATTATATGCAGTCAGAATGCGAGCCATACTCAAGTTGCATGTCCTTCTTCTCTAGTCACCAGAATATATTGAAAGTTAGATGTGTGTCTCAATTTTTCACTTCACCTCATTGATGAGTACAATTTTCATCATGTAGCTCTATCCATGCAAGCAAAGAACCCATCTAATATCTTTTAACTAAATTTAATAAATACAGGCAAATGATAACAATGATTTTAGTGCTACAGTAGTGAGAAAAGCATTTTGGGGGAACAAACAAGACTAATAACGAGACAGTAATAACAAGTAAAAAGAGAGGCTAGTGATGCCTATTCAGTTCCAGTCCCTGAAATTCTAAGGACTATCTTGGTTTTAGCTCTCTACCTATTTAGTTGTTTGATTTGCCCTTCAACTCTTTGAATTGTCCTGGAATTTTCAAACTAACTACCTCTATATTTTCTGAACTGGCTTTTTGAAGTTAGATTTTTGTCATTTTTTTGGCCAAATTGATTCAGTAATGATGATGCCTAATTTAAAACATATATTGCATGGCAACTAATGAGTTTTCATCACTTTTTAATCCATCCATTTATTATAAATAGTGTCCAATGAAAGAATATACATTCTTCAAATGCCATTTTAAAAGCTTCTTAAAAATTTTGGTGCACAACTACAAGACTAAGTTAAAAGCTATTATCAAAGAAAAGTATTTTGACACATTGAGCAATTCTATTTGATGTTACACATATTTTTTAATAAAGAAATTAACTGCAAAACTCTAACTAAAGTGGTTTTCCTCTAGGTAATTTAAAATATATATATTTTTTTAATTTAATTTAAAATATATTTTATCTGCTCTTAATATGTTCAAGAAATTTAGACTTGAAAAGTTATATCAAATTATTTTTAGTTATACCCACTTTCTTTTTAAATTGAATAACTGCCAACATTAGCATTGCTAAATAACCAAATTTATCATCAAATTAATGTTTTTATTTTCATTTCTGTCATTTTCAAGGTTTTCTATCTTGTCAATACATATATATGAAATATTATTTTTACATAATGGGCAAATTTTATTGCATCTTCCTTTTTGTTTAGCAATATATTTCAATTACCTGGAAGAGGGCGTGGCAACCCACTCCAGTATTCTTGCCTGGAGAATCCCATAGACAGAGGAAATTAACAGGCTACAGTCCATTGGGTCATAAAGAGTCAGACAAAACTGAAGTGACTGAGCACGCATGCATGCATATTTTAATTAATACCATACTAATTCCAAAATCTTCTATGTGAACAAAACTGAATGTGGTACATTTTGAATATTTTGAATTGTCTTTAACATAAGAAAACACTGATAACTTTAGTCTGATTTTCTCCAATAACATCTTTTTGAAGCATGATATAAAATATAGACCAAAATGGCTAAGGATTTTGTAGTGTTGAATTTTTGTTTGTTTGTTTTGGCTTCTATAATTGATGAAGAAGGAAGCACAACAGAATGTTTAATAATTTTGAATATAATTTTATATATTCTTACTATGAAGAAATTCAAAGGGATCATAAAACTAAGGCATTAAATCTCTACTGCTTGATGTCTATTGCATTCATTGATTTTATTTGTTTCAAAAACTGACATTGAGACCTAAACTTTATATGTTTCATTGTTAAGATACAAACAGTCAGAATGAGAATCGATTAAATAAAAAATATTACTTAGTGTAGTACCCAGTTTAACATTTTTGGGGGGGGGCATAAAATCTAAACCTAAGTGACTTTGTTTGTTTTATAAACTAGTACATTCCATTCCTAAATATCCTTAGTAAAGCAGATAGACAAATAAAAAGTGAAAATTGTGAAACCATAGATGATGATGAGGATAAAATATTATAAAATAAAATAATCTCAAAGATTTTATACACAAAAGAGAGAATCATCCTATTTCCTTGAAATTGTTATCATACTAATCATTATAGTTTAGTTCAGTTCAGTTCAGTCGCTCAGTCGTGTCCAACTCTTTGCGACCCCTTAACCGCAGCACGCCAGGCCTCCCTGTCCATCACCAACTCCTTGAGTCCACCCAAACCCATGTCCATTGAGTCAGTGATGCCATCCAGCCATCTCATCCTCTGGCATCCCCTTCTCCTGCCCCCAATCTTTCCCAGCATCAGGGTCTTTTCCAATGAGTCAGCTCTTCACATCAGGTGGCCAAAGGACTAGAGTTTCAGCTTCAACATCAGTCCTTCCAATGAACACCCAGGACTGATCTCCTTTAGGATGGACTGATTGGATCTCCTTGCAGTCCAAGGGACTCTCAAGAGTCTTCTCCAACACCACAGTTCAAAAACATCAATTCTTCTGTTTTCAGCTTTCTTTATAGTCCAACTCTCATATCCATACATGACCACTGGAAAAACCATAGCCTTGACTAGATGGAACCTTGTTGACAAAGTAATGTCTCTGCTTTTTAATATGCTATCTAGGTTGGTCATAACTTTCCTTCCAAGGAGTAAGTGTCTTTTAATTTCATGGCTGCAATCACCATCATCAGTGATTTTGGAGCCCAGAAAAATAAAGTCAGCCATTGTTTCTACTGTTTCCCCATCCATTTGCTATGAAGTGCCCAAAATTCTCCAAGCCAGGCTTCAGCAATACGTGAACTGTGAACTTCCAGATGTTCAAACTGGTTTTATAAAAGGCAGAGGAACCAGAGATCAAATTGCCAACATCCAATGGATTATCAAAAAAGCAAGAGAGTTCCAGAAAAACATCTATTTCTGCTTTATTGACTATGCCAAAGCCTTTGACTGTGTGGATCACAATAAACTGTGGAAAATTCTGAAAGAGATGGGAATACCAGACCACCTGACCTGCCTCTTGAGAAACTTGTATACAGGTCAGGAAGCAACAGTTAGAACCGGACATGGAACAGAAGACTGGTTCCAAATTGGGAAAGGAGTATGTCAAGTCTGTTCATTGTCGCCCTGCTTATTTAACTTATATGCAAAATACATCATGCGAAATGCTGGGCTGAATGAAGCACAAGCTGAAATCAAGATCGCCGGGAGAAATATGAATAACCTCAATTATGCAGATGATACCACCCTTATGGCAGAAAGTGAAGAAGAACTAAGGAGCCTCTTGATGAAAGTGAAAGAAGAGAGTGAAAAAGTTGGCTTAAAACTCAACATTCAGAAATTATTATAGTATTTTGTCAATATTAAGTAACTGGATTGAAAATAATAATTTTTAAAGGTAGTTACTAATTTGAACATTCTTTAGCTTATCTATGTAATCTTACATTCTATCATATTATTATAAGAAGAAGATATATAGTAAGTTAAATATTCTTCATAAATATTACTTCCCAAATCATGACAGCTAAAAATTATATACTTGAAAGCATTTTGTGATCATATCTTTGGACATTTCAAAGGAAATCTTTTCAAAATATTGTTTTTCTTATGTTTGGTAAGATTTGAAAATGAGCAGTTAATGTGGGCATTTGAATAAAGATAAATTTTGGAAATCTGTGTTTAAAACCAAATGATGGCCAGCGAATAACCTGGGTAATTTAATGATGTAGACTAATGTTCCAATTTTGCAATTTTTCACATCTTCTGAAACTTAAGTCTTTTGAATGACATCTTCCTAGTCCCAGCATGACAAGGGAAACAAAATGAGGCTATTTTGGTTGTAGCACAACTTGTCTTTTGCCAGAAAAGGGGATAGTAAGTTCTCCTGCTAGCATCATGACCACAGTACATGCAAGTTTCATGATATTAAGAAAATTCAATTCTATAAAAATTCAAAGAATAAAGACCCATTAGAGTCAAAATCCTAATAGCAAGATTAGCTTTTATTACAGATAGTTTAATTTGATTATATTTAATGATCAGAGGAAACACTGTTTCAGTGAAGCATTTCTGGTTAAATTAAATATTAAATGTTAATATAATATGGAACTTTCTAAAGGTCTGCCTGCTTGACTAAAAGAGCCAAACTCATTATTTTTTATACTCTTAAGATTCAAAACTTTTGAAACATAGGCTTCCTATGTAGCATTTATTTTGTAAGAGTTACACTTTTCTCACCACCATTGCGGAATCACAGATATGATAGTCATTGCTGCTGCTGCTAAGTGGCGTCAGTCATGTCTGACTCTGTGCGACCCCATAGACGGCAGCCCACCAGGCTCTGCCATCCCTGGGATTCTCCAGGCAAGAACACTGGTGTGGGTTGCCGTTTCCTTCTCCAGTGAATGAAAGTGAAAAGTGAAAGTGAAGTCACTTAGTCATGTCCGACTCTTCGCGACCACATGGACTGCAGCCTACCAGGCTCCTCCGTCCATGGGATTTTCCAGGCAAGAGTACTGGAGTGGGGTGCCATTGCCTTCTCCTAGCTGCACTGTTAAGAATACTTAATTGTTTGACATTATATATTTACATTGATTACATACACATTATAGATGTACATATAGTTTGATAACCATGGTCCTAAATTAATCTTCATAAGTATATCAGAGTCTTTTGAACTTTTTAACCTCCAGTATGGACACACACACACACACACTCTTTTTTTTTTTTTTTTTTTAAAGCTTGCTTAGGTATAATTTTTAAATGGTTAAAGAAGGGATCTTAAGTGTACAGTAAAATAAGTTTTGATAAATTCATACACCCACGAAACCCAAGCTTTCATATTCAATATATAGAATGATTCCATTACGAGGTAAAGATGACCCACTTCTTAGGTTACCACTGTGCTTATTTGTCACCAAAAGCTAGATTTGACTGTAATAAATTTGATATAAATGGAGTCATTCAATATATACTAATTTCTGCTAGTTTTTTTAATCCAGCATAATGATTTTGCTATTCATCCATGTTGCTGCACATATAAGTAGTTTCATCATTTCCATTGCTTAGTGGTGCTTCGTTGTGTAAATGTGACTGTTTATGCATTTACCCCTTGATGGATACCTGGACATTTTTTATTTCTTGGCAGTATAAATAAAGCTGCTATAAATATTCTTGTGCAGCATCCTTTGTGAACATATGTTTTCTCTTAGGTAAATAACTAGGCATAGAATCACTCTGTCAGTGTAAACGTACATTTAATTTTCCAATGCATTATTATGAAAATAATCAAGTAAAAAAGTCTGCAGTGAACATCAATACCCACCACCTAAATTCTAACATTAATATTTTTAAATGCTTGTTTCATCACATTTAGGCATGTTTCTATCCACACATCAGTCCATTTAAATTTTTAATACATTTCAAAGTAAACTGCAGTCATAAATTTAGGTCTCTTTCAAAACTTCAGCACACACATCACTAAATAGAGTTAAATCTTTATTTACATTTTTTTCTTTTGATATAAAATTTACTTAAAATTAAACATGTGTGTACATTTGCTGAGTATTGACATGCACATCTGTCTATATAACCCAGACACATGTAACATGAATATTGCTCTGGAAGATATTCTCATGCTATTTCCAATCAAATCCTTTCAGCATCTTAGCTAATGTAACCACTCTTATGTATTTTTATCAACATCAATTAGTTTTTCTAGCTCTAGAAATTCAAATAAACAGAAACATAGTTATGTAACTATTTTGTGACTGGCTTTATTCATTTTCATTTCAGGATTCCTCTGTACTATGTTTGTCAGTGGTATGTTCTTTTTTTGTGCCTAATGATTTATTATATGAATAAAATATACTTTTAGTGATTTTTATACTGACAAATCTAGATTCTCTCATTTTTGGCTATTATGAATAAAGTTACTAAGCGTTTCCATGTAATTTTTGCATTAGTCTATTTCCTATTTTCCTGAGAATATAACTAAAATTCTTAAGTCAAAAATAGGTGTATTTTAGGTTTTTGTTTGTTTGTCTTGGTTTTTGTTGTTGTTGTTTATGCTAGAACATTCTAAATTGGTTGCAACATATTACTTCCT
This sequence comes from Cervus canadensis, assembly GCF_019320065.1. NCBI lineage: Eukaryota > Metazoa > Chordata > Mammalia > Artiodactyla > Cervidae > Cervus > Cervus canadensis. Next base: position 15,783,097 of record NC_057404.1, on the reverse strand, counting down.
CAAAAACAATTTGAGAGATCAGTTGTTCCATATCATTACCAATGTTTGGGTCTTATCAGCCTGTTTCATTTTTGTGTGTGATGTGAACCATGAGGTGAGGTTCAATTCCTTTCAAAATGAATATCCAGTTTCTTCAGTACCATTTGTTGAAGATTTTTTTTTTCCACATTTGTATTGCTTCTGGTTCCTTTGTTGTAAAATCAGTTGACCACAAAAATGAATGATTTTATCTTGGCTAACTGATGTGCTCAGTTGCTAAGTTGTGTCCAGCTGTTTGCTATCTCATGGACTGTAGCTTGCCAGGCTCTTCTGTCCATGAAATTTTCCAGGCAAGAATACTGGAGTGGGTTGACATATCCTTCTTCAGGGGATATTCTTGACCTAGGGATTTACCCGCATCTCCTACATTTCCTGGATTGGCAGGCAGATTCTTTACCACTTGAGCCAGCTGGGAAGCCCCTCACCCTAAAACAAATCCCACCTCTTCTCTATTATATGAGTTATTAACATCAAAACACTTGGAAAACACACATTCATCTTACATTTTATAAGTCCCTTTTCTTCTATTTTTACAGTTTTTACTATTTTATATTTTTGCCAAGATGTTGGCTCAGTTATGAATTCAAAAGTGCTCCCAAAGTTCTCAATGATGATTCATAGAGAAACCTTTCCAAGTTATCTTCTTCCAAAGTAATTTCCATGAATATCTTTAGTTGATAGGCATGTTAAAATTGTCATTTATAATAACAACATAACAAACAGCAACCTCACTAATCATAATAGAAAATAAATACTTGTTATATTTTTCTTATTTAATTATCTTGATATACTTTTAATCTCCACAATTGTATGAAGTAGGTGCTGTTTTTACCCTTATGTCATCAATCACAATACTAAGTTCTGGAACTTAACTTGCTCAATCTCACACATCCCATTTTTTCACCACTGTGTTTAATTAAATTACCTCAAGAATTTAGAAAGAGCAATAGAAATTCATTTCCAGTTGGCAACAGTCTATAATAAACACAATATTAGGGACAGTATCCGATTGGCTATGAATATGCCCAACTCAATTATTTTCAAAAAAAAAAAAAGGACCTTCAGTTAAAATTTTCTAACATTGATCAATTCAAAATATAACTGCACTTCTCTGATCCATTGACATGATATAATAAAATATGACCCATAATTTACCATTTTCTATAATATATAATGTGATTTTGCATTATCTAATTTAATTTGCTTGACTTTTATGCATTAGTCCAAATAAAAACGCCTCCAGTCTTGGAATCTGAGCATTATTCTTTAAACACTGCAAGCAGTTGTTTTTTGTTTTGTTTTGTTTTTTTGTGATATGGATTATAATGAAGGTACAGTCATACAGGCATATATGGAATGTATTTCAAGTTTGGTTCAAGACAACCCTAATAAGGTGAACATAGAAATAAAATGAGTCACACAAACTTTGTGGTTTCCCAGTTCATATTAAAGTAATACTATCATTGCTTTTTTAGTCTACTAATTGTGCAATAATAGCATCTTATCTAAAAATATGTATGTACTTTAATTTAATTAAAAATTATCTTTTGCCAAAAAATTTTAACCATCTTCTGAACCCTCAGCGAGTTGTAACCTCTTTGCTGGTAGAGTCTTGCCTCCATGTTGATGCCTATGCCTGACCACGATTGTGATTGCTGGAGGCTAGAGTGCCTGTGGCAGTTTCTTAAAATAAGGTAATAATGAAGTTTGCTGGGTGCTTCACAGGGGGCTCTGCGGTAAAGAATGCCCCTGCCAGTGGAGGAGATGCCAGAGACACAGGTTTCATCCCTGGTTTGGGAAAGTGAAGTGAAAGTGAAGTCGCTCAGTCATGTCCAACTCTTTGTGACCCCATGGACTGTAGCCTACCAGACTTCTCCGTCCATGGGATTTTCCAGGGAAGAGTACTGGAGAGGGTTGCCATTTCCTTCTCCAGGGGATCTTCCCAACCCAGGGATCGAGCCCTGGTCTCCCGCATTGCAGGCAGACACTTTACCCTCTGAGCCATCAAGATGCCCTGGTTTGGGAAGATCCCCTGAAATAGAAAATGGCAATCTGCTTCAGTGTTCTTGCCTGGAGAGTCCCATGGACAGAGGAGTAGGGTAGGCTACAGTCCATGGGATCGCAGAGTCTGATGTAACTGAGTGCATATGAACAAAATTTAGTGAGTTAACTGACTCCTCTCACAAATGATTTCTCTGTAGCATGCAATGCTGTTTGATAGCATTTTACCCAGAGTGGAACTTTCCCACCCACCCCCCCCCCCCACAAAACTGGAGTCAATCCTCTGAAATCCTGCCAAAGATTTGGCAACTAAGTTTATATAATATTCTACATCTCAACAATCTTCACAGCATCTTCACCAGGAGTAGATTTCATCTCAAGAAATCACTTTCTTTACTCATCCACAAGAAGCAACTTTTCATCCATTCAAGTTCTATAATGAGATTACAGAAATCAGTCATATCTTCAGGCTCTGCTTCTAATTCTAGTTCTCTATTTGTTTCCAGCACATCTGCACTTACTTTCTCCACTAAAGTCTTAAATTCCTCAATGCCATTTATGAGGAAGGGAATCAGCTTCTTCTAAACTCCTGTTAATGCTGATATTTTGACCTCTTCCCGTACACCACATGGCTCAGATGGTAGAGAATCTACCTACAATTCAGGAGCCTATGGTTTGATCCTGGGTTGAGAAAATCCCCTGGAGAAGGAAATGGCAACCCACTGAAGAATTCTTGCCTGGAAAATTCCATGGACAAAGGAGCCTGGCCGACTACAGTCCATGGAATTGCAAAGAGTCAGACATGACTGAGCAACTAACACTTTCACTTTCATAAACCACAAATGTTCATATAGAATAATGAATCCTTTCCAGAAGGTTTCAACTGACTTTGCCCAGATACATCAGAAGACTCACTACCTAAGACAGCATAGCCTTATAAAGTGTATTTCTTAAAGAATAAGACTTGAAAAGTGAAAATACTCCTTGAACCATGGGCTGCCAGAATTGATATTGTGTTAGCACACATGAAAGTCACACTAATCTCGTACATCTCCACTAGAACTTTTGGGTGACCAGGTGCATTGTGAATCAGCAGTAATATTTGATAGGGATTTTTTTTTTTTTTTTTTTTTTTGAGCAGTGCCTCTCAATAGAGGAAAACAACAGAATGGGAAAGACTAGAGATCTCTTCAAGAAAATTAGAGATACCAAGGGAACATTTCATGCAAAGACAGGAACAATAAAGGACAGAAATGGTATGGACCAACAGAAACAGAAGATATTAAGAAGAGGTGCCAAGAAAACACAGAAGAACTATACAAAAAAGACCTTCATGATCCAGATAACCATGATGGTGTGATCACTCACCTAAAGCTAAGTGGGCTTTAGGAAACATCACTACCAACAAAGCTAGTGCAGGCTATGGAATTCTAGCTGACTATTTCAAACCTAAAAGATGATGCTGTGAAAGTGCTGCACTCAATATGCCAGCAAATTTGGAAAACTCAGCAGTAGCCACAGGACTGGAAAAGGTCAATTTTCATTCCAACCCCAAAGAAAGGCAATACCAAAGAATGTTCAAACTACCACACAGTTGCACTCATCTCACACGCTAGCAAAGTAATACTCAAAATTCTCAAGCCAGGCTTCAACAGGACGTGAACCGTGAACTTCCAGATATTCAAGCTGGATTTAGAAAAGGCAGAGGAACCAGAGATCAAATTGCCAACCTCCGCTGGGCTGTAGAAAAAGCTAAAGAGTCCCAGAAAAACATCTACTTCTGCTTTATTGATGATGCCAAAGCCTTTGACTGTACAGATCACAATAAACTGGAAAATTCTTAAAGAGATGGGAATACCAGACCACCTGACCTGCCTACTGAGAAACCTGTATGCAGGTCAAGAAGCAACAGTTAAAACCAGACATGGAACAAAAGACTGGTTCCAAATAGGAAAAGGAGTATGTCAAGGCTGTTTATTGTCACCCTACTTATTTAACTTATATGCAGACTACATCATGTGAGATGCTGGGCTGTATGAAGCACAAGCTGGAATCAAGATTGCCAAGAAAAATATCAATAACCTCAGCTATTCAGATGACACCACCCTTATGGCAGAAAGTGAAGAAGAACTAAAGAGCCTCTTGATGAAAGTGAGAGGAAAGTGAAAAAGTTTGCTTAAACCTCAGCATCCAAAAACTAAGATCATGGCATCTAGTCCCACCATTTCATGACAGATAGATGGAGAAACAATGGAAACAGTGAGTGACTTTATTTTAGGGGTCTCCAAAATCACTGCAGATAGTGACTGCAGCCATTAAATTAAGACCCTTGATCCTTGGAAGAAAAGCTATGATCAACCTAGACAGCATATTAAAAAGTAGAGATGCTACTTTGCTGACAAAGGCCCATGTTGTCAAAGCTATGGTTATTCCAGTAGTCATGTATGGGTGTGAGAGTTGGACAATAAAGAAAGCTGAGTGCTGAAGAATTGATGGTTTTGAACTGTGGGGTTGGAGAAGACTCTTGAGAGTCCCTTGGATTGCAAAGAGATCAAACTAGTCAATCCTAAAGGGAATCAATCCTGAATATTCATCGAAGGGATGATGCTAAAACTGAAGCTCCAACACTTTGGCCTCCTTATTCAAAGAACTGACTCATTTGAAAACACCCTGATACTGGGAAAGATTGAAGGCAGGAAGAGAAGAGGCAGACAGAGGATGAGATGGTTGGATGGCATCACCAACTCAATGGATATGAGTTTGAGCAAGCTCCAGGAGTTGGTGATGGACAGAGAGGCCTGGCGTGCTGCAGTCCAAGGGGTCACAAAGAGTTGGACATGACTGAACAACTGAACTGAGCTCTCAGCAGTGGGCTTAAAATATTCAGTAAACCATGTTGTAAACCAATGTGCTATCATCAGGGCTTTGTTGTTCCATTTATAGAGCACAGGCAGAGTATTTAGCATAATTCAGAAGGGCCTTAGGATTTTAGAATGTAAATGAACATTGGCTTCAACTTAAAGTCAGCACTTGCATTAACCCCTAGTAAGAGAGTTAGCCTATCCTTTGAAACTTTGAAAGTGAAAGTCTCTCTGTCGTGTCCAACTCTTTGCAACCCCATGGACTGTATAGTCCATGGAATTCTCCAGTCCAGAATACTGGAGGGGGCAGCCTTTCCCTTCTCCAGGGGATCTTCCCAACCCAGGGATTGAACTCAGGTCTCCCACATTGTGGGGGGATTCTTTACCAGCTAAGCCACAAGGGAAGCCCTTGAAGCTTTGAAGCCAGGCATTAACTTTTCCTCTCTAGTTATGAAAATTCTAGATGGCAGCTTCTTCTAACACCTTGTCTTGATATCAAAGCTTTACTTGCTTTATAAATTCCATAGTATTACCTCTCTTTTCAATAATCTGGAATAGTTTATCTTTTAGGGGATTTTTTTTTTTTTAAAGATTTAGAGAAAATAATTATTAAAATTATCTACCTCTAAGGACTTGTAAGGACTTGTAAAGGAAACACTGATAAATTTCCATTTTTCTATGGTTATTATTTAATTTTATTTAATAATTTGTAACTTTTTAGGAAAAAAATAAAAAGGTGTTCATATTGGTTTCTTAGTAAATTAATCATTATTCTCTTTTTAAAAACTCTCTTGACATTGCATTTCCTTTATGTAATTTTTTTATTTATCTTGGTTTCAGGTTTTTCCAACTTTAGCTATTTATTGGTTTATTTTTTTAATTATAATGTTCACCTGAAGATAGCCAATTTTAACTATCTAACAATTAAAGACTTTTTAATGTTTAATTTTTATTTCAAAAACATCATTTAGTATTCCATAGGACAGTATTTTTGTTATTATTTTTAATGTTTATTTTGAATTTAGTTAAACATGCATTTTGCATGGTTCATTATTTCATCTTAATTATTTTTATGAATAATCTAGCATGCTTTTCCATTATTTCTATTTGCCTGCCCTTTTCTTAATGCTGGATAATCTTTTAGCATTTATATGCCAAGTCTTGATTAAATATTCTTCAGGATTATTTCTATTTCTATTCAGTTATTTTAAAAACTATGCTTAACTCAACCTAATCCATTTTAATATTACCCTCTTTTTTTTCTCATCCCTTTTTCTTATGGTCTGTTTTAATGGCCTCCTCCTGCTTGACAGACACCATTTCCTTTCACATGTATTTAAGTCACAAGACTATATACTTTTTTCTTATTTTATATAATACATAGGTTTTTTTTTCTTATAAACTTCTCCAGTTGCTCAAAATTGCTTTGTTCTCTCTTAGTGCTATAGTGTATTATTTTTAAATCTGCCTTATGTTAGCTCATGCATTTTAGCTCAGTTCAGTCAGTCAGTGGTGTCCGACTCTTTGCAACCCCATGAAGTGCAGCACGCCAGGCCTCCCTGTCCATCACCAACTCCTTGAGTCCACCCAAACCCATGTCCATTGAGTCAGTGATGCCATCCAGCCATCTCATCTTCTGTTGTCCCCTTCTCCTCCTGCCCCCAATCTTTCCCAGCATCAGGGTCTTTTCCAATGAGTCAGCTCTTCACATCAGGTGGCCAAAGTACTAGAGTTTCAGCTTCAACATCAGTCCTTCCAGTGAACACCCAGGACTGATCTCCTTTAGGATGGACTGATTGGATCTCCTTGCAGTCCAAGGGACTCTCAAGAGTCTTCTCCAACACCACAGTTCAAAAGCATCAATTCTTCAGCGCTCAAGTTTCTTTATAGTCCAACTCTCACATCCATACATGACCACTGGAAAAACCATAGCCTTGACTAGACGGACCTTTGTTGACAAAGTAATGTCTCTGCTTTTTAATATGCTATCTAGGTTGGTCATAACTCTCCTTACAAGGAGTAATCGTCTTTTAATTTATGGCTGCAATCACCATCTGCAGTGATTTTGGAGCCCAGAAAAATAAAATCAGCCACTGTTTCCCCATCTATTTGCCATGCTCATTATGTAGACACATACTTGAATATGTATACTAACGTAATGTATACTGAAGATATCTTTCCCAATCCATTCTTTCTATCAGAGACTATGAGGAATACCCTTACTCTGTACTTGTGTGCATGAGTGCTCAATTGCTCAGTCATGTCCAACTTTTTGTGATCATGAATTGCAGCCGGCCAAGCTCTTCTTCCATGGAATTCTCCAGGCCAGAATATTGGAGTGGGTTGCCATGCCCTCTTCCACAGGATCTTCCAACCCAGAGATTAACTCCCATCTCCTGCTTCCCCTGCATTGGCAGGCAGATTCTTAACCAGGGTGCCACCTGGGAAGTCCCTATTTTGCACTTGGAGTTAGTCAAACACTATCAAGAGACAATGGAGCCAGTAATTGCCATGGGACCTACACACTTCCATGTCTCCACAGTTATTGATTGAGAAAGAGTATTTGACTAACACCAAGTACATAGTAGTCAAATACTCTTTCTCAGGTCAGTTACTATGGAGACATGGAAGTATGCAGGTCCCAAAGCAATAACTGGCTCCACTGTCTCTTGATAATGTTGGTATCCTTTATTTTACTCTTTCAAAAAACTGGCCATCATCTTTCTGCCTTCATTCCTCTGTCAAATTCATATTCACTTTTCAGGTGTCTTTTCTTGAATAATTCTTTGCCAACATTAATAAGTCACCCAGTTGTAATATATCCCTTCACCACCCTTTGGTAATTTTTTTTTTATATTACTCACTAAAATAAAGTGAGTATTTTTGAGTACTCACTCAAAAATAAAGTATTTATTTGTGACTCCACCAGATTGACTGTAAGCACTGTGAAGAGAATTCAGTAGGTAATTCCAATTCAGTAGGTAAGGCCCAGTAGCAAAAGGAATATAAGACACACACAGTAGCAAAAGGAATCTAAGACAACATGGAGATTTCAGTATGGACATTGGGTCCAAGAAAGATTGTGTGTCAACCACAGTTGAGAAGTGTGGGAAAAACTCTCATCATGAAATCAACCTTCTATATGCCTGAAAGATAGTGACTTGAAGATCTCTATGAACTATTATATTTAAATGTTCCTCATTATGTAGACATTCTCAGTTCTGTAAACGTAACTCCTTAAAACTACTTCTCTTCCTCTGTCACCTTTTCTCTTTAATGACAAGAAGAAAGTTATCATTTACTTCACATTCTAAATATAAAACAGAATACACAAAGGGTTATGGGACATGTGCAAGAAAATTAGATTAGGTATTATTATTTTACCTTCACCCAATTACATTATGAATTGCTGTGTTGGAAGTAACAGAAACAGGTCTGCTATTTATAAATGCATATTTCATGAACATTGCTGGTTAAAGTTAAATTAAGTATTCACAACAATGTTTAAAAATAATATTTTGACAGGGATTGCAAATGTACCACCTTGTGAACTGTTGAGAATATATTTCAATTTTCATAACTATTTTAATGAGAATTATTATAATGGAGTTAACTCCTGGCAGAATTAGATGTGAAAACTTGCCAACACTGCATCAATCATAATTTTAACTTTAAGCCTGCAAAATTCCATTTAAAATATATAACAATTAACCTTTTTTTAGCTCTAGGGTTGAAAATGAACTCTGGCTGCTATGTCATACATCTTAAGTTAAAAACAAGAATTAACCATAATTAGCAAATTTCAGATTTGTTTCAAAGTTATTTTGCATGACTTGAAGAAAGAACCATTGTGTGGTAACTCTCTACACTCACTTTTTTACCGAGATTGATTGCATTATTATCCAACTCTCCACTTGGTTAAGTCCTTATAGTTACTGAACAATCAAGTAAAAACAACCCAGCTATTTGCTTTATGCCCTGTATTTAGAAGTTCCAGGAAGCAATGGACAAAATAAACATTGCTACTAGAAAATTAAAGGGGAAAAAAAATCCAGAATATTCTATTTATAAACCATCTTTTCATCTCCTAGACCTTAATTTAGACTTCATTAAAAATTAGAAGGCAGGTTCTTAATTTTGGGGAGATTTCCTGCCATTATAATTTTTAACACTATGTATTGGGATCACAAAGAGTTGGACATGACTGAGCAACTGAACTGAACTGAACTGATTGAGTATCATTCTAGACATTAAAAAAAAAATAGATGCAATTCATACTTCACAGTATGTTTCAGAGAGGTGAGAAAACATGTAATCAAATAAATAAAAAACAAAATGGTATGTTCTGGAATCGAAGGCAAAATCTAGCATCTGTGTGTGTCCAACTCTTTGCAAACCCATGGACTGTAGCCTGCCAGGCTCCTCCGCCCATGGAATTTTTCAGGCAAGAATATTGGAGTGGGTTGCCATTTCCACCTCCAGGGGATCTTCCTGACCCAGGGGTCAAACCCACATCTCTTGTATCTCCTGCATTGGCAGGTAGATTCTTAACCACTGTACAACCTGTGGGTATTACCAAAAAGAAGTCAATTATATATGGCTATGAAATTGAGCCGTGTTTACAGTAAAAGTGAAATAAAACTTAATGAGTAGAATGCTTTCAGTGGCTCATAAAGTCCACAGCATGTAAATTTTCAGAGGTAGTGAATAGAAAAAATAATTTATTCTTCTAAGGAAAAACTATAGATGGCAATACGGATTTAATTTAGTTTTTTTTTTTTCTCATTTATTTTTATTAGCTGGAGGCTAATTACTTTACAATATTGTAGTGGTTTTTATCATACATTAACATGAATCAGCCATGGATTTACATGTATTCCCCATCCCGATCCCCCCTCCCACCTCCCTCTTTACCCGATCCCTCTGGGTCTTCCCAGTGCACCAGGCCCGAGCACTTGTCTCATGCATCCCACCTGGGCTGGTGATCTGGTTCACCCTAGATAATATACATGTTTCGATGCTGTTCTCTCGAAACATCCCACCCTCGCCTTCTCCCACAGAGTCCAAAAGTCTGTTCTGTATATTTGTGTCTCTTTTTCTGTTTTGCATATAGGGTTATCATTACCATCTTTCTAAATTCCATATATATGTGTTAGTATACTGTAATGGTCTTTATCTTTCTGGCTTACTTCACTCTGTATAATGGGCTCCAGTTTCATCCATCTCATTAGAACTGATTCATATGAATTCTTTTTAATGGCTGAGTAATATTCCATGATGTATATGTACCACAGTTTCCTTAGATTAAAATTCCAGGATATTATCTCTAACTTTCACCTGAATGTACCTAAAGAATTAGCCAGGTAAGGAGTGGGAGTAACAGCTTTCCAAATGAGAGGCAGGAGAAAAACAGAAAATAATGGGAGTATAGGCTTTAAACTAGCAACTTTTCATGCATACACTTCCATAGGGCTTCCCTGATGCGTCAGTTGGTAAATAATCTGCCTGCAATTCAGGAGATTCCAGTTCTATTCCTGGGTTGGGAAGATCCCCCTGAAAAAGGGATAGGCTGCCCACTCCAATATTCTTGGACTTCCCTTGTGGCTCATCTGGTAAAGAATCTGCCTGCAACGCAGGAGATTTGGGTTTGACCCCTGGGTTGGGAAGATCCCCTGGAGAAGGGAAAGGCTACCCACTCCAGTATTCTGGCCTAGAGAATCCCATAACTGTATAGTCCATGGGGTCACAGAGTCAGACCCAAATTCTTTCTTTCACTTTCGCTTCTTTCAGGCTTTAAACTAACAACTTTTCACGCATACACTAAAAGATTCTTTTCTACTATTTATAGGATCATTTTCCCATGGAGTTTCAGTTCAGTTCAATCACTCAATCATGCCCGAATCTCTGCAACCCCATGGGCTGAAACACCCTAGGCTTCCCTGTTCTTCACCAACTCTCGGAGCTTGCTCAAACTCATGTCCATTTAGTTGGTAATGCCATCCAACAATCTCATCCTCTGTTGTCCCCTTCTCCTCTTGCCTTCAGTCTTTTCCAGCATCAGGGTCTTTTCCAATAAGTCAGTTCTTCACACTAGGTGGCCAAAGTATTGGAGTTTCAGCTTCAGCATCAGCCCTTCCAATGATTTCCTTTAGGAAGGACTGGTTTGATCTCCTTGCAATCCAAGGGACTTTGAAGAGTCTTCTCCAACACCACAGTTCAGAAGCATCAATTATTCGGGGTTCAGCTCTCTTTATAGTCCAACTCTCACATCCATACATGACTACTGGAAAAACCATAACTTTAACTGGATGGGCCTTTGTTGGCATGGAATTTGTGTGATATAAATTTCATAATAATCCATTTGCTATAAAATAGGTTATACTCATATGACTATTTTGGCTTTTAAAAATTATTTTAACATTGCAGTCTTTAAAACCCTCTTTACTATGATTTTTTAATCAATATATATATAAAGTGGCCAATTATCTTCTGGTTGCAACTAAAACAAAACAGCGAGTTACAGTTTTTAAAGCTAACTTATACTCAATGGGTTTATAGCTACTAAAAGACACAGTGTGATTATTCACCTTATTTAAGTATTGGCCTGCTCTCCTTTTAAATTTACAACAAAAACCATATTCTTATTGGCACTTTATGATACCTAGACTGCCTCCCTCTCAATCCCAACTATTAAAACACTTGCTACTATAAACTGAAAGGCTTTAGTGTTAGACATAGATATGATAAAGTAAAAGCTGTAGCCTGCAGTGTCCATCATGGACAGTAAGTTCTTAATCATCTAATTCTATTTACCTAATTTTGTTTCACAGTGTGAGTTAAATATCATCTTTTGTTCTAATTTCTACATGCATTCATCTCTGGTAAGAACATCTAGACTTAAAAATAAGTTGCCTCACTCTCTCTTCTGTATCTGTCTTGGTTTCTTACTCTTTACATAAGCCAAAGGTAAGTACCATCTCATTTAATCCTTGTACATTCCTGCTTTTACATTTCCTTCCTCTATTGTGTAGGCACACTCAAAGCCATTTTAAGGAAATCTCAGTCCCAGATACTGTTAACCAGAGGCAGCTTCAAGGTTTTCTGGAAAGAAATGTTGGTCCCTCATTCCTGTTGGCTCTTTTTCAAAAAATATCTTAAAGATAGTTGATTCTTATTAACTACAGATTACAAAACTGTGGATTTTCCTTCTGGCTAAAATTTATTTGTAACCCCAAAATCATGGACTTTCACATACATGCACAAAGGGACAAAAAATGGCCTTCCCTGGTAGCTCTGACGGGAAAGCGTCTGCCTACAATGAGGGAGACCCGGGTTCGATCCTTGGGTCGGGAAGATACCCTGGAGAAGGTAATGGCAACCCACTCCAGTACTCTTGCCTGGAAAATCCCATGGACTGAAAATTCTGGTAGGCTACAGTCCATGGGGTCGCGAAGAGTCCGACATGACTGAGCGACTTCACTTACTAAGGAGCATCCAGAGCTGAGGTCAATCAAGGCTATGCCCTGCCATCTTGTTTCAAGTCTCCTCCTGAAATTAAGTGTTTTTTCACCATCTATTTAGTCCCACATTTTTTGCGTTTTAGTGCTATTTGTCAGAGAATTTGCTATTTAAAATGGCCCCCAAGAGTAACGTTAAAGTGCTGCCTATTGTTTCTAAGCACAAGAAGGCTGTGATGTGCCCTCTGGAGAAAATACAAGTGATAAGACACATTCAAGCATGAACTGTGCTATCTGAGTTCAATGTTAGTCAATCAGCAATGTAGTACTTCCAGAGAGAAGAGAAAATGTACTGATTTTTATAGGGTGATGCTTTACAAAGTGTTAAAATAAAATGTATAGTTTATGATGAAGCCATGGAAAAGATGAACAAGTGCTAAATTTGTGGATTTATGAGAACTGATAAATAAGCATTGCACACAGCCCTGGGTGAGTTTAAAAGCCAAATATATTTGTAACCATGTTATCTAGGTTCATGAAGCTATCAAACTCTTTTCAGCTAACTCTTTCTTACAGATAAGTACTGCATATCATTAATGATTTCTTAGAAATATGTTAGGTGTCTATAACCAAAGCACATAAAACACAAGCTTACGTTTGACTGGTTGATGTAAATGTCGTGATGAGAGTCTCTCAGGAACCTAAATCTGTGTTTCCTCTAAGAACAATGGTTCTGGATTCACTAAGGCAGTATTGACTGCAACTTTACAGAACAACTACTGTGAAAAAATAGGATCAATTGTACATAAAATGTGGTCACGCTCTTCTTTATGGATAGAAAATATTAGTTTCTTACAGTTTCTTCCCTACTGCTCCTCTATATAATCAATAATCAAATATGAGATAATCTGAAGTTATGTAATAGAAAAATGCAAGATATGAGATCAAATGACATTTTACTCAGTGTTCATAAAGTAGGATTTCTAGAAATAGATTTCATCTATTTAGTAGCATCTATTTAGTAGCATCTAAATGCTACTTTTGTAGAAATAGAAAAATGTAGAAATAGAAAAATGCTACTTTTGTGTCATTTAACTTAGAGAAAATATGTTTACCTGTTGCAGTATTCCTAGTTGATAGATGAGAAGATTTACCTGATTTAATAGGTTATGCCATAACTCAATTAGGAATTCAAAGAGAAATATGATACAAAATTATAAATTGAATAATCATAAAATAATAGAAAAGGGGTATTAAGGAATATACATTGAGAAATAAAAGATCATTTCTTTTTTTTTTTTTTTTTTGGGTTTTGTCATACATTGATATGAATCAGCCATAGAGTTACACATATTCCCCATCCCGATCCCCCCTCCCACCTCCCTCTCCACCCGATTCCTCTGGGTCTTCCCAGTGCACCAGGCCCAAACACTTGTCTCATGCATCCCACCTGGGCTGGTGATCTGTTTCACCATAGATAGTATACATGCTGTTCTTTTGAAACATCCCACCCTCACCTTCTCCCACAGAGTTCAAAAATCTGTTCTGTATTTCTGTGTCTCTTTTTCTGTTTTGCATATAGGGTTATCGTTACCATCTTTCTAGACTCCACATATATGTGTTAGTATGCTGTAATGTTCTTTATCTTTCTGGCTTACTTCACTCTGTATAATGGGCTCCAGTTTCATCCATCTCATTAGGACTGATTCAAATGAATTCTTTTTAACGGCTGAGTAATATTCCATGGTGTATATGTACCACAGCTTCCTTGTCCATTCATCTGCTGATGGGCATCTAGGTTGCTTCCATGTCCTGGCTATTATAAACAGTGCTGCGATGAACATTGGGGTGCACGTGTCTCTTTCAGATCTGATTTCCTCAGTGTGTATGCCCAGAAGTGGGATTGCTGGGTCATATGGCAGTTCTATTTCCAGTTTTTTAAGAAATCTCCACACTGTTTTCCATAATGGCTGTACTAGTTTGCATTCCCACCAACAGTGTAAGAGGGTTCCTTTTTCTCCATACCCTCTCCAGCATTTATTGCTTGTAGACTTTTGGATAGCAGCCATCCTGACTGGTGTGTAATGGTACCTCATTGTGGTTTTGATTTGCATTTCTCTAATAATGAGTGATGTTGAGCATCTTTTCATGTGTTTGTTAACCATCTGTAAGTCTTCTTTGGAGAAATGTCTGTTTAGTTCTTTGGCCCATTTTTTGATTGGGTCATTTATTTTTCTGGAATTGAGCTGCAGGAGTTGCTTGTATATTTTTGAGATTAATCCTTTGTCTGTTTCTTCATTTGCTATTATTTTCTCCCAATCTGAGGGCTGTCTTTTCACCTTACTTATAGTTTCCTTTGTAGTGCAAAAGCTTTTAAGTTTCATTGGGTCCCATATACATTGAGAAGTAAAAGATCATTTCTTTAAGTTAACTTGTTTGGATAAAAATGTACGTTTGTTTCATTTAATGAGAGCAAAGACTTTACATGCAATGAGAACATGAACCCTGCACTTTATTTTCAAGGCCCATATTATCATGGTAAATTTCATTCAGAAAAAGAATGTATACACATTTGAAGACAGCCAAATAGTTTCCATCTGACTGCAGATTTTATTACCAATTTTCTTTTTCAGTATCATTTCATTGAATCGAAATAAATGCTTTAAAACATGTAGAAAATATTTAAACTATTTTCAGAGGTGTTTAATGCTTATTTACATCAAGAACATTTCTACATATGTAACTCTCTTTTAAAAAGAACCAAAACCTAGCTTAAAAACAATAAGAAAATAATCTCAAATATTATTTTAGGGAATCTAATGTATTTTTTTCCTACTCTGACTCATAGTTACTACGTTTTTCAACATATATCTTTGGATTCTGTCTCTCATATGATGTCTTATATGGATGTACAGAAGAAAGAATGACCTATTTTCCTTTAAAGTGATAACTCTTCTAAAATCTCAGAGTATATAATCTCTTTTACACAAAAATGTATGAAAATGATTTGTCCCCAGGCAGGGACATTGTAAATCAAGGTTTTGCCTTATGAAATTTTTGCCATTGAGTTACAAACCTATACAAAAGTTATAAACCCTGAAATATGACAGACTTCCTAAGTGTGGCCCAGGTGGTGTTGTCATATACTACAACAGGCACTTTAGAAAGTACCATAAAACTAAATTACAAATGAATGTTATTATCTGCAAACAGAACTTCTGCAGGAACCACATTCAAGGTAATATTTTCAAATAATTCAACTCAAAGACATACAACTGAATTTTGTCTCTCTTCAACAATTTTACAAGAATAAATTTTTCCAGAAGCAACATCCATGAGCAAACCTGTTACTGTGGATCATTCAGTGGTATGCAAAAATCTAAACAAAGATGCTCCTCAGTTTCACTCTTTTTAATGTGGCTAATGCATAAGTAAAATGTTCTCAATTTTTTTAATTCAATTTCAAGTTAATCAACATTAAGCTGATTTCTTTAGTGAGAAATTTGTTAGAGTTTTAGCAAATATAAAGTTAGTTGAGTGATGAGTGACTGAAAGTTGTTCAGTCATGTCTGACTCTTTGTGACTCCATGGACTGTAGCCCACCAGGCTCCCCTGTCCATGGAGTTCTCCAGGCCAGACTATTAGGGTGGGTAGCCATTCCTTTCTTCAGGGGATTTTCCCATCCCAGGGATAGAATCCGGGTCTCCTGCATTGCAGGCATATTTTTTTACCATCTGAGTTACCAAGGAAGCCCTTAGTAGAGATGTGCTAAAATGTGAATGTCTATAGGAATGTAATTCATATACAGCCTTGTAAGAGAAATTGAGTGGTTATAAAGCTCCAAACAATGGTATATTTTGACTAATTTATCCACAAAACAGGGGTGTGTTTGTGTGTGTGTGACACCTAGAATATTGCAGAACATAGAATACATCTTGGGAATTTTTTCATAAAAATATGTGACACATTCCACATGACCTTAAAATGTTTTATTTCTAACTCTTTCTGAGGAACATTTAAATACAATATCCTAGGACGTTAGGATGAGTTCATCCAAAATTTTTTTAGAAAAATTTATATTGCAATTTCCTTTGTAAACATTCTGATTTCTTGGCATAGAAAGAGGAAAAAATGAAATAAGATATCCAAGATGTGTTTAGTGATAAAATACCCAGTATATTCTATAAATATTTAATATTGCCTCAAATCTTGCTTAGATTAGCAAATTCATATGACTGAGAGTAAAATGCTTGGCGAGTTTCTGTTACTATTCAGTCATCTTAAATGGTCAGTGTTTTTGATAACAGATTAATTTCATGGACCTTGTGTCTTCTCAGTCGCTCAATCGTATCTGACTCTTTGCAACCCCATGGACTGTAACCCAACAGACTCCTCTGTCCATGGAAATTTTCCAGACAAGAATACTGAGTGGGTTGCAATTTCCTACTCCCGGGTATCTTCCCAACGCCTGTCAGGGATCAAACCCACGTCTCTTGCATCTCCTGCATTGGCAGGCGGATTCTTTACCACAATGCCACCTATGGGTCCTTCACAGGGTACACAAGCAACTTATGACAAACTCTACCTCAAAACACAGGAACCTAAAAATTACTCTGCTTTCAAGGCACTATTAGTAGTGATTAATATTAGACTAATGTCTACTAGCATAAGAAAACGAAATATTGAATACAGTTTTTGAGTTAACCAGTATTTATTGAACTGCTTTCCAGAAATCTGCACTTATATACAATTGTATAAAAATGTGACAATTAGTTTACTGATATATACATATTTTACCTGAGATTTTATCTGAGATTACACGTAAGAGTCTTAATTGATTTTATTAATCTAAATTTTAAGAGAGGGAGATTTCAGAGTTAATGGTCAGTTATTACGTGTACAGAACTTGCAATTTTTTTTTCTATTCTTTTATATACTTTTTGGCCTCAGATCAACTGGAAGTCCATAGATTGATGATGGCTTTTGAGTACGAGATTTAGGTGTTTTTTAAATTAGCTTTACAATTAAATTGCAGACTCTCAGTACTCTTAGTCCTACACGTTAACACAGATTCAACAGTTTGAAAAAGGCTCACTCTCTTAATAAAGATCTTCGTGCAGATTGAAGAGACTGATCACTAACCAGAACACACGTTCTGTCAAAACCAAGTTTTTCATGCATTGATTTTGCAGCCTAACTTGTAAACATCCACTCCACATCTAACTTCATTTCTTTTTCTAAAACAATAGAATTGATATGCATGTAACAGGGAAGGCCTTGTATTTTCAAGTCAAAAATTCTTCAAAAGGAAAATAAAGATATCTTAAAGTGGGTTTTTGAAAAGAAGGAAGGTGAGTAACTGCTCAGAAGAACAAAGGGAGAAAGTCAATGAGGATGTTTAAGGATGTTAGGATGACAGTTAAATGAATGAAACATTAGGGTTTTATTGTGATTTGAATTGTTTAACAATTAGAATATGTGATATAAAATTCTGCTGACCTTCTCACCCTCTCTCCAGACTAAGTCACTCAAGTTCTCTTTCCATGTCTAGTGCAAATGAAGTTCAAGTTCAAGTGGGAAAAAATAAGTATTTTCCCACCAGGTCACGTGATGCTGGTTTTTCTAGGCATCAGCTTTTCTGCAAGGAATTTTAAGTTATCCCCCACCAACTCCTTCTGTAAGGAGTACCAAAAAATAAACATGCACGATGGGTAAAGAACCTGCCTGCAATGCAGGAGGCATAGAAGACACAGATTCTATCCCTGAGTCAGGAATATCCCCTGGAGAAGGAAATGGCAACCATCTCTAATATTGCTTGCCTGAAAAATTCCATGCATCTGAAATTTCTCCTGGAGTTTCTACACTCTGATTAAATAGGCAGGGAGGAAATGGAGGTGGGGTACAGGGACCTGTTCTGCCCTCTCTTCCTAAGGTCTATGGAAATTTCTCTCAGAGGACACAGCAGGTATTAATGAGCTATGCTGCTTAGCTTTAGAGCATTTCCCTCATTTGTCAGGCAACACTTTTCAGGTTCCCCAGCACATAGAAACTAATGACTGATAATTAACCTGAGATGAAATAAATACCTCTTATCATCTCAAAGTGTATTAATATTTCTAATACAGGGACAATTAGATAAGGTTAATGTATTTTTTTTTCAAATAACATTTTAAAACTTTAAAAGTAGGTACTTATTTCTTCACATTCCTGGAAGTTTATCTATAAGAGGTAGATATCACAGCATAATTTTTAAATAATTGGAAATTTTGTGACATGAAGGGTTTTCACAGGCTCCCAGGACCTATGAGACTTTTGAAAGAATTGACAGAGAACTTTCACACAGAGTTTACTCTGCAATCCAAAGATTGTGCTTCTTGTTGTAACAAAATTTCATTTGTATCCAAGCATTTTGAGATATAATTTCCTAAGAAAATACCAGGGGAAGTGGTTTATAAACACCATGCTTTAGAATCAGTTTTTGAATAAGTCAAATCATATCTGCAGAGGGTCTTATTTGAAAAGCTAAACCATACACTGTTGCTTAAAGCCATAATATTGGGTGACAGGGTCACCTGAATGAGGAAAAGTAAATTCAGCATCATGTTTTTAATGAAAGTTTCTGAAAAGTGATTAGTCTGCTTCAATTTGTTCCTTCTGAACAAAATTGGTCTTTCAAGTTCTTTATGACTAAACTATAAAAAATACATGTGTAACATTTTAATATGGTACTTAAATATAAATTTATTAGTATTTCTGAATATTCTAGTTTACTAATTCAATTGTTCTTGTTCAATCACTAAGTCGTGTCCGACTCTTTTGTGACCCCATCAACTGCAGCATGCCAGGCTTCTCTGTCATTCTCTGTCTCCTGGAGTTTGCTCAGACTCATGTCCATTGAGTCAGTCAGTGATGCTTTCCAACTGTCTCACTCTCTGTCTCTCCCTTTTCCTCTTTTCCTCAACTTTCCCAGCATCAGAGTCTTTTCCAATGAGTCAGCTCTTCACATCAGGTAGCCAATTAAAAGACCGCATATGAATATAGTCATGTTCAGTTATATATAAATTATAGCAACACTATTCATCATTAGAAAATAGACATCACATTAAACTTTCAAAACAGTGACAATTTAGTCAGATAATAAAATTACACAGGAAGAATTTCCTGCTTATTACCTATGTAGATAAGCTCCTATGGAGTTAAGCTTTCCTATAATTGAATCAACTCATTATACATCAACAATCACTGTTTAATATAAAATCTTTCCAAGAAGACTGAGCCTTATTTATAAAGATGAGTACACACTAAGGTAAATATAAAGACAAATTATTATAGAACACACTGCATCAAAAATATACTATGTGTATTTTTAGTATTTGCACAATCCCAGTCATTAAAGAGTTACAATGTTTTAGCAAAAAGTGACATTTTCAAATTCTAAATAAATTTGACTTGTCATTTTTTCACTGGGGATACAAACACATTTTCCTGCAAATTTATTACAAGAGCAAGGCCGATTTATTTTCAAGTTCATGTCCCCTGGGATAAAGTGGCAGTAAATGGATAATCCATGGCTTGATTTCACACAGTTAGACATCCCATCATGCACCAGGAAGAGAGCAAATGAAAGCATCAGGGCCTTTATAGCAAAGCTCCCTGCAGACTCATTACTGGCAGTGCCGTGAACCATTACAAACCCACAGCCCTGAGAGCTCAGAAATGCGTGCTGTGGTATACCACATTCATTGAAATATAGCACAGTGAATTTTCTAACTCTTTAATTTACATTTAACCTTTCATTTCTAAAAGTTAGAGTAATTGAGTTTCACATGAAAACAAAATTTAGTTAATTTATTATATTTTTATAAAACAAATATGTTTGGAAATATACATATATATAAATAATTGAAACTTTTTAAAGCCTTTTCATTCCTCATAATGGCTAAGTATCTGATACTTTGTTTTCAAAAGCAATTTAATATAACATTTAGGTTTTATTTTTTAAAAAGGTCAAAGTAAAATGCTACCAAATTGTATATGACAGTCAAAAGTAGAAAAATGTTATTCCTTTTCACAGTAAAATGTGATCAATGGTAATATATGGAAAGTCAATGCAGAACAAAACATTATTCCAACCTTATCACTTCTCCTGGTCAAATAATATACATTTAATTATTTCACAGGAGGAAAAAAAATTCTCATAATACATAAAGCAAAGAAATTGAAGCACCAAAAGCTCTGGTACTCATATTGATACATAACTATCATGAATATGGAAATAGTGCAAAGGAATTAAGCATTTTACAATGTTAATAGAGTTATAACTATCTGCAGGGTCAAAATATTAAGGTTTGGCATGGTTGATGTTTTCTGGCTATCTGCAAAATAAATTGAAAAACCCAAAAAGAACCAACAACTTGAATATTGGAAGAATATTAATTTACAATGTCATAGACAATTTACAATATAAACCTACTTATTACCAAGAGATATAAGATTGGAAACAGATCAAAAAAGGACTGAGTAGATAATCTAAACACAGAGTTCTATAGCTTTTTATATACATACCTTAGCTCCAATTTTTAAGACTAAACTCAACTTGGGTAAGCTTCGCCCACATGGATAAACATTAACAGTAATAATTATATTTGCTTTCTAAAAGATGATCTAAAATGTGGCAGGCTCTTTTATATAATTAGATAATTATTTACTGTAAATCATTTTAAGTCATACTATTTATAGTTTATAAGTTGAAGGAGGTTTACAAAAGAACTATTTTCATTTTCATATCATTGTGTTAAGAAGGTTAACAGAGTTTTGATAAGTAAAGGAAATACTGGGACATGTTAGCAGATGCAGACTTATTGCCTAGAAGGTATTTTGAACATTATGAATCTCACTTCATGGTAAATGTGTGAAAAAACACTTTCAAAATTGAAAATAGTCACATACACACAAAAAAAATTTCCTAGAGTCTAGATCATCAGTTGGTAGCATATGGCTAGCTCAGCAAATATAGCTGTTGAGATCATTTTTAGTAAAGACTATAGAAAAATCTATGGATGAATGCAAGGACTAATTTTTGAGGAAAAAAATCATCAGCAAGCAATGTTGGATTTTTTATGGCTTTTCCCCCATTTCAGCTGGTTATGTCCATTTTCTGAATCTTCTTTTAGGGATGTGTTTCATACCAACTTGCTCACTCCCCTAATGTACTCCTTCCCTCTCTGGAGTGGTGGAAGCTACCTCCTCCGGAATCTCTTCCAAGACGTTCACCAGTGGTTAAAGATTTACCTCATTAACAGAGTTAGCCTGGAGTAGTACTTTTAATAGAAGCTTTGCCTAATTTTATTTATTTAAATAGTTTATATATTAAATAAAAAATGACCAAGGGATTAAATTAGGGACTGTTTCACATTCAGCCTTACAAATGCTATCAGGTTCTGCAGCGTCCCAGCCCCTCCACACTTCCTCTCTAACCTTATGTCACTATCCTTTTGTGACAACCATGCTGGCATATGCTGTTCCTGGAACAGGCTAGAAACGCTGCACCTTAAAGTCTTGATAACTGTCTCCCCACCTCCCCAATACGTTCTTTCCAAAGAGTCACACCCCTTAGGTTTTAGTCACCTAAGTTACAGGTGTTGACAACTGAGATAGGTAGACGATTGTCCTTTTTAAGCTTTCTACCACAAGTTTGCTTTTCTGCTTGAAATATCTGTCTCTATTATCTTTCATGTCAGTTAAAAGAACTTGCAGCATATCACTTAATGAAAAATTTTCATTTTGTATTTCTATTAGAAAACTGTTTAATCTCCATTGATACACTGATAGAAATTATTGCTCATGGTTAATTAAATATTTTCAAGTCCTTAATTATCCTATTGGTAAAAAGTGTTGCACCGAAGTTCAACCAGTTTTTAATCTCCTTGATGACAAGGATCATGACCACTGTTTTCTTGTATGTCTATTACCCATTACTCTCCTCTCTGTGGTGGGAAACCAGTGTATTGTTGTATATTGTTATGGTGAGTGGACCAATGCTTTTGTAGTCTTTTGAGATGGCTTTGTTTACACTGATAAATTTGTGTTTGTAAGGCAGCTCTCAGCTCAAAAAGAAGTAAATGCTATATAACATTCAAAAACATAGGTTAGATAGCTGTTAGTAAAGACATTGATTTCTGTTTGGTTCTTTTTTATTAATTGGAGGGTAATTAATTTACAGCATTGTGTTGATTTCTGCTGTACAACAAAATGAATCAGCCATAAGTACAGACACAGGCATAGATACAGACAAAGATATTGATACAGATATTCCCTTCCTTTTCAGCTTCCCTCCCACCCCCATCCCACCCCTCTAGGTCATCACAGAGTGTCAAGCTAGGCTGCTTTCTTTATTTGATAAATATCACTGAAATTCTGCATATAAATATGTGAAGACTGAGCTTTTGATTAAAGCTTGAGTACCCAAACTATTTTGTTTTAATCTGAAATCACTTGAGCATAGCTTTTATGCCTTTACAATTTCTAGTGTGCACGTCAAAAAGAATAAAACGAACTCTGCAGTTTTACATGTAAATCAAGTTAACCTAGTTGATCAATGATTAATTCTGATGCTGATGAAATGAAACACACTAATATCCTAATATGACCCTTACTAAGTCTTGACACAAATTATGTTTTTTTGGTCAGAATTCAAAGCCATTACATAAAAATTATATATGAGCTGAATTTTCTTCATAAGTGTTAAAAAACAGTTACTCAAAATTCACTATAAAAGGGGGAAGAAAGGACTAGGAAGCTTTGTCATCAGAATCATCTATTTTCAGAGATCTTTGCTGTTTTTAGTATTATTTGCAACTTTTTGACAGGAGTCATTTTATCAGTATCTGTTTATAGAAAATTAGAAAAAAACCTCCATCATCTATTTCTATCTTTCTTTTAGAAACCTGACTAAAGGAGAGAATACTGGAAATCCCTTTGGCCTGGGCTAAATGGAATTATCATTAGCTGAATGTATAGCTGAGGACTTTTATATTCATCTCATTTTAAAACATGTAAATAAAGTCCATTAATGTGACAGACACTCAAAATTCGGAGGCCTAAAAAAGAAAAGTAGCATCAAAATTCCTCATAGAGAATTCACTATCTTGTGTAAATTCACACTCATAAATAATTACAGAGTGCGTTAGGTCCTACTACTATATTTAGATTACATAATATTAATTATATTAACCTCTCTTGCTGTAAACTCAAAGCTAAATTCATATATTTCATGCTTTACCCAGTCATATAAATTAAATTATTACAATTTGTATAAGAAAATTTGTAAGCTTTTCAGTATTATGTAAATAAAACTGGATTTAAAAGATTTAAATATTTAAAATATGAATGCTTTGTTATTTCACTTTTTGTTTGTTTGTTTATTTGTTTTTTCCATTAAGAAAATACTTGAAAACGAAAAGGATTAAGATTTTTGGTAAAAAAAAATATTTTTTTTCATCAGTTTGTTTCTTCATATTTACATTTGGTCACACATTGTCTCTCGCTGGAGAATTTCTGTCTTTTTTTTTTCAGAGACAGCGATTAAAAGAGAAATCAAGAATGGCATCTAAAATCTTTAGACTTGGACAAGGGTAACTCTGTGAAGAACACTGAAAATGTAAGCTGTTTTCTCTTACTTGCATGTATTTAATTACTACAAAAAGGAGATAATCTTAAAAACAATAACAACAACTAGGGAATATGTTTGTAAAATTTAGAGGATTAGAACTTTCTACCTTAGAATAAATCTGTTTCTCACCTCTAACTTCCCTAGCCAGAGGAAGATTCTCAGTTTAGGACACAGCTACAGGTCAAAGACAAAGTCCAGAAAACACATGGAGTCAGAATAAAGATCAAATCTGTGATATGCCTCTGTTAGGGGAAGCATACTCACTGAAACTGCCCACTCTGTCCAGGCTCTCTAGTAACCATTTACATGAGTTGTTTTACAACAGGAGGTCTTGGGAAGAACACGAAACTAAGAAGCCACCACCAACCGGAAGAACTTGGGAAAGGTCCAAAGGAGACACCACATGTCTGCCCACCTCCCAGAATCCCTCTCACTAGCATCCATCTTGGCTGAGTGATGCAAGCGCCACCAGGAAGTAGTCCGAGTCAGAATGACTGGCCAAAGACAACCTGGAAACTAAGCCCGCGACTGTGAGCCAAGTGGCAGAGAAGTTCTCCTGGGTACCTTACCCTGCTGCTCTCTGCCCAGGTGCCCTCTTCCAATAGCCTTCTGCTTTGTCAGCACGTGTCTCCTCAAACAATTTTTTTCTGAGTGTTAGGCAAGAGCCCACTCTTGGGGCCCTGGAGGGGGCCCCTATTCCTACAACAACTGGTGACCATGAAGGGACTCCCATTTTTACTGTGGCTGATATCCGGACTGCTCAGGGTACTCCAGAACTATCTTGCCTGCCTCAGACCTGACCCAGTGGCCGCAACCGGAACCCATTTGTCCCTGGTCTCCTCCTGACACGGATAACTGGCCAGAGTGTCCCAACCAGGTAAAGAAAAAGAGATTTTGTTAACCCCTTTTATCTCACCCCTCTTTTCAACCCATCCTATCCTATTCTATTTTTTCCTGTCCCCTGGTCCTGGACGCAGGAATCTGGTTGAAGGGCCTCAGTCTGAGCTGAGGATTGGAGACTGATCACCTCCTCTTGGCAGAGAAGTTGAACTTCAGTTCTGGTTGGTCCGACTTCCAGTCCTCCCTTCTCTGGAGGCCTAGGGAAACGTCCCGTAATGCCTGGTTATCTGCAAGTGGCAGGAGATGTCTGTAAGGCCACTCCTTTTTTTCCTCTTTCTTTTCCCCACTCTTAGACCTCTTTTCTATGCCTACTCCTTCTCTCTCAACCTGGCCTCTTTTGCTCTCTTTGAAGACCCGTTTACTCTGTCTGTCGATACTCACCCTGAAGTTCTGGGTCTTTATAAGATTTTCTGAGAGGTTACGCTCTCTCCTCCCGATCAATTGTGCTTTCTGTTCTTGGGGAGATATTTGGGTGTTAGAAACCCTTCACTGGGTGTCTTGTTTCTATAAATTCAGCCATTTAATTGAGCATTTGGCTGAATGCTTCCACGTGGAAGTGATTGATGGGGTTCAGTATAGTCTCAGCTGGTCTTGGGTAAAAATGAACACACTAAACATATGTTTAGGAGTTAATTCACCTTTCAGGACGAGTCCTACAGCCCTGTTGAATGTATTTACTACTGAACATTTCCTTTCACGCATTTACAGTGAGGCAATTTGGGACCAGGAGAGAACTCACAATCTCTCTAGAGTCAGATATGGGACATCCACCCCAGTACTGGTCCCCTGGGAACTAGATATAAACTATACCGCCGTTAAAATGGGATATAAGCCTAGCTTCCCTTTAGACTCCCCACTGGGTTGTCTTTTGGTCCACTGGGAGGGATACCAGCTGGAAGGGCTAAAAAAAGAAAAAATATATATCAAATATTGTACTCAATACTGGCCTACTTACTCCCTAGGAGGAGGGGGAAAATGGCCCCAGTCAGAGTCACTTGGATTCAACACCATTTTTCAGCTCAGTCTATACTGCAAATGAAGGGTAAATACAAGCAGGTTCTCTATGTCCAGGCCTTGGTGGCCCTCTACCAGGATTCCCAAAAAAAAGAGAAAATATAAGCTTGAAGACATTGATAAATGCTCTTTCAAAGTTCTTTTGGCAAGATCTGAAGCAGAAGATCCCCTTGTCCTTCTCTTGATCCTCTCAGCTTGGGCAGAGAGGTCACAGGGAAAGGAAGTTCAGACAAGCCTGGAAGTCACAAGGCTAGGCCTGGAGGTCATGGGACCAGAAGGAAAGTCGCTTACAGTCACCTCGGCTTTGCCATTCCCCCATGGGATTAGGATCAGGAAGTAAGCTTTGCCCTCTACAGAAGGAAAGGTCATCCTCAGACAAAATCTGCCCCCTAGGAGAGGTACTGGATGGGGAGGGGGAAACTATGCACGTTCATGTTCCTTTGTCTATGCAAGACATTACCCAATGTACAGAACAATTGGGTTCATGTTCTGAGAACCCCCAAAAATGTAGGGATGAATTTGAGCATCTTAGCCTTATCTTCTCCCTCACCTGGATATATGGCCATCCTCACCCACTGTTGTAACAATGAGGAAAAAGCTAGAATCCTAGATCAGGCTAGAAAGGTGGCTGATGAAAGACAGTGGGTGGATGTCAGTCTGGCCCCTGCTGAAGAGGCAATACCCTCTACAGAGCCAGATTGGGATCCCAATACAAGGGCAGGAAAGAAATCCCTAAGACACCTCACTAATTGCCTACTACAGGGAACAACCCGGGGTGTCCAAAAGGTCGTTAATTATAATAAGATAAAAGAGGTTACACAGGGAGAGAATGAAAATCCAGCTCTTTTTTCTGAAAGACTCACAGTTCAGTTCAGTTCAGTCGCTCAGTCATGTCTGACTCTTTGCAACCCCATGAACCACAGCATGCCAGGCCTCCCTGTCCATCACCAACTCCCGGAGTTTACTCAAACTCATGTCCATCAAGTCGGTGATGCCATCCAGCCATCTCATCTTCTGTTGTCCCCTTCTCCTCCTGCCCCTAATCAGGGTCTTTTCCAATGAGTCAAATCTTCGCATGAGGTGGCCAAAGTACTGGAGTTTCAGCTTCAGCATCAGTCCTTCCAATGAACACCCAGGACTGATCTCCTTTAGGATGGACTGGTTGGATCTCCTTGCAGTCCAAGGGACTCTCAAGAGTCTTCTCCAACACCACAGTCCAAAAGCATCAATTCTTCAGCACTCAGCTTTCTTCACAGTCCAACTCTCACATCCATACATGACCACTGGAAAAACCATAGCCTTCACTAGACAGACCTTTGTTGGCAAAATAATCTCTGGTTTTTAAGATGCTATCTAGGTTGGTCATAAATTTCCTTCCAAGGAGTAAGCATCTTTCAATTTCATGGCTGCAATCACCATCTGCTGTGATTTTGGAGCCCCAAAAAATAAAGTCTGACACTGTTTCCACTGTTTCCCCATCTATTTCCCTTGAAGTGATGGGACCAGATGCCATGATCTTAGTTTTCTGAATGTTGAGCTTTAAGCCAACTTTTTCACTCTCCTCTTTCACTTTCATCAAGAGGCTTTTTAGTTACTCTTCACTTTCTGCCATGAGGGTGGTGTCATCTGCATATCTGAGGTTATTGATATTTCTCCCAGCAATCTTGATTCCAGATTGTGCTTCATCCAGCCCAGCATTTCCCATCATGTACTCTGCATATAAGTTAAATAAGCAGGGTGACAATATACAGCCTTGGTGTACTCCCTTTCCTCTTTGGAACCAGTCTGTTGTTCCACATCCAGTTCTAACTGTTGCTTCCTGACCTGCATACATGTTTTTCAAAAGGCAGGTCAGGTGGTCTGGTATTCCCATCTCTTTCATAATTTTCCACAGTTTATTGTGATCCACACAGTCAAAGGCTTTGGCATAGTCAGTAAAGCAGAAATAGGTGTTTTTCTGGAACTCTCTTGCTTTTCAATGATCCAGTGGATTTGGCAATTTGATCTCTGGTTCCTCTGCCTTTTCTAAAACCAGCTTGAACATCTGGAAGTTTACAGTTCACGTATTGCTGAAGCCTGGCTTGGAGAATTTTGAGCATTAATTTACTAGCGTGTGAGATGAGTGAATTTGTGCGGTAGTTTGAGCATTCTTTGGCATTGCCTTTCTTTGGCCTTTAAAGCTTTACCCAGGCAGATCCAAAAAGTATGGAAGCAAGAGTCCTGTTGGCCCATTCCTTCACAACCCAGGCAGCCCCAGATGTAAGGAGAAAATTGCAAAAACTGTGAAAAGGACCAGAGATCCCCATCTCTGATTTGTTGGAGGAGGCAAATAGGGTGTTTTTGAATAGGGACCAGGAGGAGGAAGCCAAAAGGGAGCAAAAGGAAACCTGAAAGGATAGGAAAATAGACAGGCAGACCCAAGCTGTGGCCTGACAACAGGCTAAAATCCTGGCCTTGATTCATCCTGTTCCTATGCAAGAGTCGTGGGGAGAGCAAGGAACACAAAAGGATCTTAGATATCCACCATGGCTGAGAAGCACCCAGTGTGCCTACTGCAGAGAGGATGGGCAATGGAAAGGGGAGTGTCCATATTGCCCTAAGGGAAGGCGTATGAAGACCCCTACACCTGCTCCCTCTGTGTTAGTCCTGGGAGACCCGGACTCATGATTCCCACCGGCTCTCGAAACTGCCATGAATGCTGAGATCCAGATCACTCTTCTCTACCCTTGGGTGACTCTACTTGTAGAATATAAGGATGTGAACTTTCTTCTGGACATGGGGGCTGCCTTCTCTGTTCTTCCTTTCTGATTAGGACCTTTAGACTCCCTGACTAAAATGGTGATGGGGGTAGATGGAAAACCCCAAAGCTGAAATTTTACTAAGTCCCTCCATTGTAAGGTGGGCAATTGGCAAGGAACCCACCCCTTCTTATACATCCCTGGTTGCCCCACTCCCCTATGGGGGAGAGACCTTCTTTGCCACCTCCAGACCAGAGTGACTTGGGAAAAGCTAGAAGCCAATAAATTCCTTTGCCTAGTGTCTGAATATTTGCAGTCAGCTACAGAAAAGGAGGAGTCTGTCGCTTTCTTATATGAGGTCAATCCCCAGGTGTGGGATGTCTCCAGCCCTGTTTTAGCCATAAATGTTGCACCAGTGAAGATTCTTCTAGGCCAAATGCTCCCTACCCCTGGAAAAGACAACATCCCTTAAAACCAGAAGCTCTTGTGGGTCTTAGACCCTTAGTTAACAAACGCTGAGATATTGGAATTCTAATCACCTATAAGTCTCCCTGAAATACTCCAATCTTGCCTGTTAAAAAACCAGATGGATCTTATCAATTTGTCCAAGATCTCTAAGAGCTGTTAATGAAATTGTGGTTCCCATCCACCCCATAGTCCCAAACCCTTATACCCTCCTATCCCAAGTCCCAGGAAATGCTAAATACTTCTCAGTCTTGGACCTTAAGGATGCTTTCTTTTGCATTCCTCTCCATCCTGAATCCCAAAAATCTCTTTGCCTTTGAGTGGCAGGATCTGGGAACAAGGGAGGCCATACAACTTTGCTAGACTTGACTACCACAAGGATTTAGGGACAGCCCTCATATTTTTGGGGCTTCCTTAGGAAGAGAACTAAGGGAATTAACCTTAACAAACAGTAATCTAATACAGTATGCAGATGACTTGCTCATAGCTATTGTAGATTTTACCAGCTCTCAAATGGATACTATTAAAACTTTAAATTTCCTTTATGAAAAGGGTTATTGACTATCCCCCCAAAAAGCTCAGATTAGCTTAACCCAAGTAAAATACCCTGGATTTATAAGAATGGAGAGAAAAAGAATGTTCGACCACCAGAGGATATCCCTCATCTTAAATGCCCCATACCCCTAAACAAAAAAGCAACTTAGGTGATTTTTAGGAATGACTGGGTTTTGCAGGACCTGGATCCCTGGTTATGCAAATCTTGCCCAACTGCTATATGAGAAGTTAAGAGGAAAAGAGGAAGAGCCACTTGATTAGAATGAGACTTGCAAGGTGGCCTTTAATGCCCTGAAAGAATCTATCACTACAGCCCCAGCTTTAGGCCTCCAAACCTGGAAAAGCCTTTCAGGCTGTATGTCTCTGAAAGGACAGGAACTGCTCTTAGGATGTAAGGGCAAATGATGCGGCCTGTATTACAACCCACGGCTTACCTCTCAAAACAACTAGACGAGATGGCCAGAGGGTGGCCCACTTGCCTCCAGGCAGTAGCGGCCACTACTCTTATAGTTAAAGAGGCATCTAAGCTGACCCTGGGTCAGCCCACCATAATGCATACTCCTCACCAGGGGCAGTCTTGGGAACTAAAGGGGATAGATGGATGACAGGGGGGAGGATCACCCAATACCAAGCCCTCTTCCTTGACATTCCAGAAGTAAAGTTGAGGGTCTGTCAGACTTTAAATCCAGCCACCTTAATGCCAGATACCCCTACATCCGCTTTGGCTCACCAATGCATGCAAATCATAGATGAGTTATACTTTTCTTGCCCTGATCTATCAGAGGCAACTTTATCTGACCCAGATGAAGAATGGTACACAGATGGCAGTAGTTTTGTAGAAAAAGGAGAGAGGAGAGCAGGATATAGTGTAGTGAGCCTAGAAGAAACTTTGGAAAGTAAGCCTCTTCTCCCAGGCACCTCAGCCCAGAAAGCTCAACTTTTTGCCTTGACAAGAGCTTTGGGCTTAAGGGAAGAAAAGAGAATCAATGTGTATACAGACTGTAAGTATGCTTTCTTCATCCTGCATGCCCATGCAGCAATCTGGAAGGAAAGAGAGATGCTCAGTGCTCAAAGCTCTCCTATTAAACACAAAGGGCTCATTCTCAGGCTCCTGGAGGCAGTCAAATTTCCTGCTAAATTAGCTGTCATCCACTGCAAGGTTCACCAAAAGGGGCAAGAACAGGAGGCCCAGAGAAATAGGAAAGCTGATCAGGAGGCAAAACAAGCCACTAGGAAAGCTGCCCTGGTCACTGCTATCTGCCCGTTTTCCCCCAAGGAAACACTGACTCCAAATTATACCCCAGAGGAACATTCCTGATACGCCGAGCAGCGCTGGGAGATTGGGTCACATGGGTGGTTTCAGACTGATCAAGCCCAAATAATACTCCTTGACTCTCAGGTTTTGAAAATTACTAACTCCTTACGTAAAAGTACCCATTTTGGAAAAGATAATCTGGAAACCTTGCTCAAGCCTATTCTCTACCATTCCCAGTTGGCTAAGGTTGTTCGACAGGTCACACAAAATTGTGATACCTGTCTAAGAAATAATCCAAAAGCCAGACCCTTGCCACCTCCTCTTACTAAACCTGTCCAACATTGAGGGTCATACCCAGGAGAGGACTGGCAGGTGGATTTTACAGCCATGCCAAAGACTCAAGGGTTCTCTTATTTGCTAGTCTTTATTTCCCATTCACAAGATGGATTGAAGCATTTCCTACTAGGGCAGAGAGAGGTACAGAAGCCTGTAAAGCTCTGCTGAAGGAGATAGTGTCTAGGTTTGGGCTGCCCCAATCACTTCAGAGTGACAATGGGCCCTCATTTACAGCCGCTATATCCCAGAACCTGGCTGTATGCCTAGGAATCAAATACCGCTTCCATTCTCAAGTCTTGGGAAAGGTGGAGAGAGCCAACCAGACTTTTAAAGGGGCTCTGGCCAAACTATGTCAAGAAACACATAATAAATGGATCCATATGCTACCCATTACCCTCATGAGGGTACAGACAGCCCCCAAGCAGCTACTATTATTAATGAAATGATGAATGGACTTATGAAATGATGTATGTATGTCCATTCTTAACTTCTGATTTGTTTTTTGATGAGGACACCAATACACTCCTAAAACATATAATTGACCTGGGAAGGTTTCAACAAGAGCTCTGACAATATGAAGAACAGATCTTCCCCAGACCACAGGAAGACTTAAAAAATCCCCAATTAGAGCTGAGGGACCAAGTATTGGTAAACCTGGCAAAAAATAGGGAGTCCAGGCCAGCTCTCCAAGGAATGGACAGGGCCATATCAGGTTGTCCTAGTAACCTCAATTGCTGTAAAAGTTAAGGGTCTGTCTGCCTGGGTACAGAACTCTAGAATAAAACCCTATGACCTACAGGAGGGGGAGATGGTGACTGAGACTCCAAAACCAGAGGACACTATTCCTGTGAACCTGTTGAAGACCTCAGACTCTTGTTCAGGCAGAACCCCATCACATCTCCCTCAGATAAGTAAAATGCCTCCTATGATGTTCCTCCACTTCCTGATCATGTCTCCCTGTATGGTATTAATCTCTCCCTAAATGATGCACGTACGCTTGCAAACTGCACTGCTTCTCGACTCAACCTAACCAGCCCTTGCTGGATCTACATTAACAGCAGAAGTTGGGGGTATATCCAACCTATCCCAGGGTATCAAATGGCCCACCCTTCCAGGCTAGCTACATGCTGTCACCCAGCACACCCCATCTGGTCATGGTATGGTCTTTTGGGAAAAGGGGTGGGGGGACTTCATGCCTTGGGATCAGCACCAGCTGTCTATATTTACTCCCATGATAACATCTGCAATCCCACCTGAGCCCTTATTTTCTCTCTTGACTAACATTCCCCAAGTGACCTTCCCTATCTGCCTAAAAAGTGACTCCCTAACAGGAGTGTCAGTGGGAAATCTGGACAGCTCGTGATGTGGGGTAAGCTTCCCTGTCAGAACTGATAAAGAAAAACCGGGATCTAGAAAATTTTCTAGGGTATTACAATTTAGCCCAAAGTCTGGGAACTAGAGGTTCTGGCAGTACTTACACGCTATACCTATTCCTGAGCATGAGGCGCTCCTTGGATGCTATTAACCAGTCTCAAAAATCCATGTTCTGTTCTGGACGACCAAAAAAATCCACACCCGTTCATCCTGGTTTCTAAATCAGGCAGGCAACTCTGCCCCCTGTTATTCCCTTGTTGGGGTAACCACCCCTGAAAACCTAACCCTATGGTGGGAGCCTAAACAAAATATTCTCTACCTTGAGGACAAAACCCAGGATGCCTCACAACACTTGAATCCCTTCCTAAATACCCTCATTGTTGCCAGTTTTGCCGCAAGTGGAGTGACGGTCTCCTCTCAGCTACTAAAGACTGCCCCTGTTCCATCATGCCATGTCCCAGTTGTAAGGCAGATGGACATCCTGCTCCCCTTTGGCAAACCTGTTTTTTTGTTTTTGTTTTTTTTGGCAAACCTGTTTTGCTGCCCAGCTTGAACCCAATTCTGGTGTCGACTTCATATGTAGGGATAAAGCTTATTTATCCCTGCCACCTTTTTTTTTTTTTTTTTATCTTTTTAAAAATGTAATTTATTTCAATCAGTATGAAAACAAGGTTGGTGGTTGTGTTAGCAGCTCAGTAGTGTCCAACTCTTTGAAACCCCAAGGGCTGTAGCCTGCCAGGCTGCTCTGTCCATGGGATTCTCCAGGCAAGAATACTGGAGTAGGTAGCGATGCCCTTCTCCAAGGGTCTTCCTGATCCAAGAATCGAAGCCAGGTCTCTTGCATCATAGACGGATTCTTTACCATCTGAGTTACCAGGGAAGAGTATACAATATAATTGGTTGACAAGACTCTTGGTTTCATATAGTCTATAGATTTCCTATTTTTTTTCTTCCTGCCATTTACATTTCTTGGAGAAATCATCTTGTTTGTCCTGTAGAGTTTCTCAAAATCTGGATTTTAGTGCCCACCTCTCCATGGAGTCACTTAACATGTTCCTTTATCACTGGTATTTCTTATTCACTGATAGATTTATTGAAATCTTGATCTGTTACTGGTTCTTTTTTTTTTCTTTTCTTTTCTTTTCTTGGTAAGACCAATTCAAACACAGTGTGTATGCTTTCAACAGCAAATATATAATGCCTGATTATCTCTTTTTACAAAGTTAGCAGTCATTGATAACCTAAACCAACTCATTCATTAGAATTGCATAAAGATGATATTCTTATTCTGGCATTCCTTCTTCACTTATTATCTGGAATGTGTCTATAAAAATAAGCTTCCTCTCATCAAATATTTTATTATCCTGGGGTACTTTTTATAAAAGAAAATGAAAATCAATTATTTCCTTTATCTATTAGTTGCTTCAAAGAAAAATGAGTTTTGATACTACAAAGATGATCCATGAACTTGGGGGGTTTCTGGTGGGGAAATTTGTTTTATTATGAATGCACAGATTTAAATGTATTTGATGTGTTTAAATTTATTTATTCTTTTTGATGCATAAACCATCCTAGCTTTGTCCAGCAGGAGCCTATACAAGTTGGCCCAGAACCCTTTTGATGGTCTTTGATAGCTTCCTTGCTTTCTAGAATTACAAGATATTGTAGGTTCTTCTTGTATATTTCTTGGGAGTGTGTGTTCAGTCACATCTGACTCTTTTCAACCCCATGGACTGTAGCCCCACCAGGCTACTCTGTCCATGGAGTTTTCCAGGCAAGAATACTGGAGTGGGTTGCCATTTCCTCCTCCACCCTGCCACCTTTTTGATCAGGAACCAAAAATTACAACAATTGAGTGAGTATAACAAAAGAAGCACTCACAGAGAAAACTGGTTACCATCGAGGAGATAGGAGGGGAGAGATGAAAGAAAGGGACAGAGAGAAAGTGGTACAAACTATTATGATAAAATAAGTGATGAATATGTTGTACAACACAGAATTTTATGTTTTATATTGGAACATAATTGATTTACAATGTTGTATAAGTTTCTGATGTATAGCACAAAGTCTTTCAGTTATACATATATATGTATCTATTTTTTTGAATTCTTTCCCCACTTAGGTTATTACAGAATGTTGAGTAGAGTTTCATGTGCTATACGGTAGGTCTTTGTTGAATATATAGTAGTATATATACATATTAACCCCATACTCCTAATTTATTCCCCACCTTTCCCCTTCAGCAACCATAAGTTTATTTTTTCAAGTCCACGAGTCTATTTCTGTTTTGTAAATAAATTCATTTGTATCATTTTTTTAGATTCCAATATAAGTGACATCACATGATACTTGTATTTCTCTGTCTGACTTACTTCACTAGTATGATAATCTCTAGGTCCATCCATGTTGCTGCAAATAGCATTATTTTCTTCTTTTTCATGACTAAGTAATATTTCATTGTGTATATGTAGCACATCTTTATCCATTCATCTATTGATTGACATTTAAGTTGCTTCCATATCTTGGCTATTGTTAACTACTGCTGCAATGAATGGTAGGGTGCATGTATCCTTTTGAATTATGTGTGTGTGTGTGTGTGTGTGTGTGTGTGTGTGCACGCTCAGTTGCTCAGTCATGTCCAGCTCTTTGCAACCCCATGGAGAGCCCATCAGGCTCCTCTGTCCATAGGATTTCCCACGCAAGAATACTGGAGTGGACTGCCATTTCCCTCTCCAGGGATCTTCCCCGCCCAGGGATCAAATCCACATCTCTTGTGCCTCCTGCAGGTTCATCACCACTGTGTCACCTGGGAAGCTATTTCTGAATTATGGTTTTCTTCAAATATATGCCCAGGAGTAGGATTGCTGGATCATAAATTAGCTCTGTTTCTAGCTTATTTTTCTTTTGAAGTGGGGGGGCACCTGTGTACTGTTTTCCATAGGGGTTGTCTGAATTTACATTCCCATCAACAGTGTAGAAGGATTCCCTTTTCACCACACCCTTTCCAGCGTTTACTGTTTGTAGACTTTTTGAGGATGGCCATTCTGACTGGTGTGAGGTAATACCTCATTGTAGTTTTAATTTGAATTTCTTAGATAAATAAATAAATTTAATTATTTATTAATAATTGCTCATTATTAGAGCAATGTAGAGAAGCTTTTCATGTGTTTTTTGTCCATCTGTATGTCTTCTTTAGAGAAATATCTATTTAGATCATTGCTGAATCGCTCAGTCATGTCTGACTCTTTGAGACCCCATGGACTTCAGCATGCCAGGCTTCCCTGTTCTACACTATATCCTGGAGTTTGCCCAAACTCATGTCCAGTGAGTTTATGATGCTATCCAACCATCTCATCCTCTGTTTCTCTCTTCTCCTCCTGCTCTTAATCTTTTCCAGTATCAGGGTCTTTTCCAAATGAGTCAGCTCTTTGCATCAGGTGGCCAGAGTATTGGAGCTTCAGCTTCAGCATCAGTCTTTCCAATGAATATTCAGGGTTGATTTCCTTTAGGACTGACTAATTTGATCTCCTCGCTATCCAAAGGACTCTCAGGAGTCTCCTCCAGCACCACAGTTTGAAAGCATCAATTCTTCAATGCTCATCTGGCTTTATGGTCCAGCTCTCATGTGGATACATGACTACTAGAAAAACCATAGCTTTGACTGTATCACATAATAGATATCTATTTAGATAATATGGAGATTATAACCAATATCTTATAATATCTATAAATGGAAGGTAATCATTAAAATTGTGAATTACTATATTGTACTCCTATAACTTACACAATATCATTTATCAACTCTAGTTCAATTTAAAAAAAAAGAAAAAGGTAGTAGACCATGGAACTCACATCTGAGCAAACAGTGAGCTGTGAACCTCTCAGGGAGCAGAACAAGGACCTATTCAACATGCATCCCATATCCAAAGAGTGGATGAAACTGGCAAAAAAACACCCAGTGGGATAGTAAAATTGGTATGTACCAATGGCTACATTTACCTATGGACAATGCAGTTTCCACTCAGACATTAAAAATAAATTCAAAGGGAAATCTCCAGATATGTAAAAAGTGTCAGGTGACACCTTACAACAGTACCCTGCCAGCAATTATTTGTGGAGACACAGAGGATGGTGTGACAATGACCGTGAAGGTATGACACGGTCACTGTCCATGTCAAAGGTCAAAGGTCAAAGGTGTGACCACGATGGTATGACAGTGAAGGATGGAACCATGACAAGGAAAAACCGAGCCTGCAGGAATCCAGAACAGGAATGTCTATTCAGGACCTTGTCCTCCAGGCTGAACCCAAATTGTTGTCAACAGTTGGCCAAGAAAAATTATTGAAAGAAAGGAAAGCAAGTTAGAAATGAAGCAAGGAGAAAGTTTCAACTCAAAGACATAATAAGTGTGTAATGCATGAAACGTACATGCTCACTACATATATAGAGCTATACATAGGTATTAAATAACTTTTTTTAATAGTACATAACACATATATGTCACACACTGTTCTAGGTGCATTACAAATATTAAATCAATTAATCCTTATAACAATTATTTGAAGAAAGAACTATATAGGCACCCTTTCACAAATAAGAATTCTGATACCAAAAGTCAATACCAGGCTTATTGACTTTTTTGATGTTCACTGAGCTACTTCACATGCTAGCAAGGTTATGTTCAAAATCCTTCAAGCTAGCCATCTTGAATCAAACTTTTAGATGTACAAGTTGGGTTTGAAAAAGGTAGAAGAACCAGAGATCAAATTGCCAGCATTTGTTGGATCATAGAGAATGCAAGTATCTACTTCTGTTTCATTGACTATGTGGAAGCCTTTGACTGTGTGGATCACAACAAACAATGGACAATTCTTAAAGAGATGGGAATATTAGACCATCTTACCTGTCTCCTAAGAATCCTGTATGAAGGTCAAGAAGCAACAGAACCTTACATTGAACAACTGACTGGTTCAAAATTGGGAAATAAGTACTATAAGGATATATACTGTCACCTGTTTACATTAAGTTGTATGCAGAGTGCATCATGTGAAATGCCAGGCAGGATAAGTTATTAGCTGGAATCAAGATTTCTGGGAGAAATATCAACAACCTTAGATATACAGATGTGACAGAAGATGAAGAGGAACTAAAATGCCTCTTATGAGCATGAAGGAGCTGGCTTAAAACTCAACAATCTAAAAACAAAGATCATGGCATCCAGTCCTATCACTTCATAGCAAATAGAAGAGGAAAAAGTGGAAGCCGTGACAGATTTTCTCTTCTTGGACTCCAAAATCACTATGGAATGGTGACTGTACCCATGAAATTAGAAGATACTTGCTTCTTGGAAGGAAGGATATGACAAACCTAGACAACATATTAAAAAGCAAAGACATCACTTTGCCAACAAAGGTTTGTTAGTGAAAGCTATGGCCTTTCCAGTAGTCAAGTATGGATGTGAGGATTGGACCATAAAGAAGGCTAATGCTGAAGAATTGATGCTGTTGAACTGTGGTGCTGGAGAAGACTCTTGAGAGTCACTTGACAGCAAGGAGATCAAAGCAGTCAGTCCTGAAGGAAGTCAACCCTGAATATTTATTGGAAGGAATGATGCTGAAACTGAAGCTCCAATAATTTGGCCACCTGATGTGAAGAGCTGACTCATTGGAAAAGACCCTGATGCCTGGGAAGAGTGAAGGCAAAAGGAGAAGAGGGTAGGATGAGGTGGTTTGATAGCATCACTGATTCAGTGGACATGAACTTGATGAACTCTGGGAAATGGTGAGGGACTGGAAGGCCTGGCTTGCTGTAATGCATGGGGTCACATAGAGTTGGACATCACAGCAACTGAACAACAGCTAGTGAAGTGACAAAGCTGCTATTTGAGCACAACATCTTATTTTATCTTTTCAATTACCCTGTGCCACAACATTACCACTGTTTTACAGTTAAGAAAACTGATGTCCGGGGAATTTGAATAATTTATGTAAGGCAATAACTAGAATTCATTGCAGCTTATATTTAAAGCCAAGTACATTTAACTCAGATACCAGTGCTCTAACCATTACATCACTTGCCCTTTGCTTATATAAATAAATGCACCAGACAGTGTGTGAAGGAGGGAGATATGAGTCAAATATAAGGACTACAAGTTCATGATCAAGAAGTGAAGAATCAAAGGACAAACTAGAAGTTAGGGGGAGGAGGGGCAATAAAGGGTTAGCGAAGTAAGAGATACAAACTATAAAGTGTAAAGTAAACTATAAGAATATATTGTACAACATAAATATGGTCAATACACCTATCATAACTATAAATTCTTGAATCACTACATTGTATACCTGTAACCTACATAATAAAATAAAATATTTTATAAAGAAATTGGTACTTCCCTGGTGACTCAGATAGTAAAGAATATGCCTGCAGTGTGGGAGACCTGAGCTCAATCCCTGGGTTGGGAAGATCCTTTGGATGAGGGCATGGCAACCCACTCCAATATTCTCACCTGGAGAATCCCCGTGAACAGAGGAGCCTGGTGGGCTACAATCCAGGGGGTCACAGAGAGTTGGATATGACTAAGCAACTAAGTACACAAATCAAAAAAAAAAAAAAAAGGAAAATACTTAGACATGTCTGGTACTCATAAACTTTGTTAAAGAAATCAAGTCATAGTTTACAAAAAATAGAAGTGAAGAATATTTATAACCTCGATGCCTAGATAATACAATGTTTTGTTTTTTTAAAGTCAGTCTCCTTAGCACAGAATGATGTTAATATCTCCATGGAGGAGGGGAGAAGAATTAGAAATACATATGACAGAAAAGACTTGAGATAATGAAAAAGCAATTGAAAATGCCAAAACTATTTTAAGGACCAGGATATATCTTGCATAGCTTCTATTTTTAATGAGGACTACTCAAGTTTTTAAGAGGTTAAGCAAAAGTGTGTCTAGTAGCCTTGAAACAGAGACTAGACAGAGTGAATGAGACAGAAAAACACATAGATAAATAGAAAAAGAAAAACAGGCTAGAGAGAGATACAGAAAGAATACAGGGAGAAAGAAAAGGAGGGAGAATTCAGACTGTATAAAAGTTATATGTAGAATCTCCAATAGCCAGATCACTGTGTTAAAAATATTAGCAGAAATGATAGATTTAAAATTCCTTATTTTAAAATCCTTTTAACTGATTTATCCTTGATATTTTCTCTTTATAATAAAAGTTCCATATCTTTATGCATGAAATACTTTAAATCAGATAAAGTTCTTAACAAGTGTTATTAATCTGAATATATTTTAAATCAGTTTGCAATGTTAACAACTCTGAAGGATGTTCTCTATTTTAAAATAACTAAAACTTAAAATCTGACTTAGAACCTACTTCCAGAATGAATTGAAGTGTTCTAGATAATCAGTGGGCTTCCCTGAGAGTTCAGCTGGTAAAGAATCTGCCTGCCATGCTGGAGACCCTGGTTTGACTCCTGGGTCAGGAAGAACCCCTGCAGAAGCGATAGGTTACCCCATCCATTATTCATGGGCTTCCCTGGTGGCTCAGATAGTAGAGAATCTGCCTGCAATGTGGGAGACCTGGGTTCAATCCCTGGGTCAGAAAGACATGCTGGAGGAGAGCATGGCAACCCACTCCAGTTTTCTTGCCTGGAGAATCTCCATGGGCATTAGGAGCCTGTTTGGCTACAGTCCGTGGGGTTGCAAAGGGTTGGACATGACTGAGCGACTAAGCACACATGTAACTGCTGCCCAATGAATTAAAAAAAAAAAAATACCATCTTTTTTTTTTTTTTTAATAAAATGATATGCACTTAAAAAGTCACTGCAAAGAACCTGTGCTATATCACAAAGCAAACATGTGCTTTAGACTAATAACCATTACAGCTTCCCAGGCTGTTCAGTGATAACAAATTTGCTGTCAGTGCAGGAGAAGAGGGTTCAATCCCTGGGTTGGGAAGATCCCCTGGAGGAGGAAATGGCAATCCACTCGAGTATTCTTGCCTGGAGAATTCCATAAAGAGCGAAGCCTGGTGGGCTACAGTCCATGGGTTTGCAAAGAGTAGAACATGACTGAACACACACAACACAGCACGTAATAACCATTACAGACTTAATGGTAAAAGCTCTTGAAGATTTATATTAAAAGTTAAGAAAGTCACTAAAAGGAACTAATGTCCACCATACCTATTTTAGGATGCAACTGTTTATTCACAATATTTAAGACAAAACCTTCTGGAATAAAGGGAAAATAATATAATTGACATGTATAGGTATAGATATATACACACATATATGCAATATGCACACATATATGTTTTACTATATATTTTAAAAATATACTGTCATCATTTTGTCACCATAAAGAGATGCAGACCTTGGAAAAAGCTGATAAGGATGATAAAGTCTAGCGAGGGGAACAAACTGCATCTGTAATGACATTCTAGCGTCTCTGAATTAAAATCAACTTTAAGCATTCTTTTCTCTAGATTTTCAAATGCTATTTTTTAGAGTCTGGGTTGAGTTTTTCTGTTACCTAAAACAAAGGACTTCCCATTAGTATAACAAATCACATTATATCTAAGCAGTTTTTTTTCAATATGATTTCTTGGATTTTCTAGGGAGAGATAGAAGGTAGATAAACATGTTACTTCAGTTCAGTTCAGTTCAGTCGGCCAGTTGTTTCTGACTCTTTGAGACCCCATGGACTGCAGCATGCCAGGCCTCCCTGTCCATCACCAACTCCCGGAGTCTACCCAAACTCATGTCCATTGGGAGGGGATGCCATCCAACCATCTCATCCTCTGTCGTCCTCTTCTCCTCCTGCCTTCAATCTTTCCCAGCATCAGGGTCTTTTCAAATGAGTCAGCTCTTTGAATCAGGTGTCCAAAGTATTGGAGTTTCAGCTTCAGCATCAGTCCTTTCAATGAACAGTCAGGACTGATCTCCTTTAGGATGGACTGGTTGGATCTCCTTGCAGTCTAAGAGACTCTCGAGAGTCTTCTCCAACACCACAGTTCAAAAGCATCAGTTCTTTGGCGCTCAGCATTCTTTACAGTCCAACTCTCACACTCATACATGACTACTGAAAAAACCATACTCTTGACTGGACGGACCTTTGTTGGCAAAGTACTGTCTCTGCTTTTTAATATGCTGTCTAGGTTAGTCATAACTTTCCTTCCAAAGAGTAAGCATCTTTTAATTTCATGGCTGCAGTCACCATCTGCAGTGATTTTGGAACACAAAAAATAAATAAATAAATAAAGTAAGCCACTGTTTCCCTATCTATTTGCCATGAATGTTAGGACCATATGCTATGATCTTAGTTTTCTGAATGTTCAGTTTTAAGCAATTTTTTCACTCTCCT
Organism: Cervus canadensis; assembly: GCF_019320065.1. Taxonomy (NCBI): domain Eukaryota; kingdom Metazoa; phylum Chordata; class Mammalia; order Artiodactyla; family Cervidae; genus Cervus; species Cervus canadensis. The sequence continues at coordinate 15,741,060 of NC_057404.1, read as the reverse complement.
CTTTGACTTTCATGAATAGGCTCTTTAGGTCTTCTTCACTTTCTGCCATAAGGGTGGTGTCATCTGCATATCTGAGGTTATTGATATTTCTCCCGGCAATCTTGATTCCAGCTTGTGGTTCATCCAGCCCAGCGTTTCTCACAATGTACTCTGCATATAAGTTAAATAAGCAGGGTGACAATATACAGCCTCTACGTACTCTTTCCCAAACTTTTATTTTCCTCTATTTGTTTGCACTGAACACTGAGGAAGGCTTTCTTATCTCTCCTTGCTATTTTTTGGAACTCTGCATTCAAATGGTATATCTTTCCTTTTTCTCCTTTGCTTTTGGCTTCTCTTATTTTCACAGCTAATTGTAAGGCCTCCTCAGAGAGCCATTTTGCTTTTTTGCATTTCTTTCTCTTGGGGATGGTCTTGATCCCTGTCTCCTGTACAATGTCACCAACATCAGTCCAAAGTTCATCAGGCACTCTATCAGGTCTAGTCCCTTAAATCTATTTCTCACTTCCACTGTATAATTGTAAGGGATTTGATTTAGGTCATACCTGAATGGACTAGTGGTTTTCCCTACTTTCTTCAATTTCAGTCTGAATTTGGCAATAAAGAGTTCATGATCTGAGCCACAGTTAACTCCCAGTCTTGTTTTTGCTGACTGTATAGAGCTTCTCCATCTTCAGTTGCAAAGAATATAATCAATCTGATTTCTGTATTGACCATCTCGTGATGTCCATGTGTAGAGTCTTCTCTTGTGTTGTTGGAAGAGGGTGTTTGCTATGACTGGTGCATTCTCTTGGCAAAACTCCATTAACCTTTGCCCTGCTTCATTCTGTACTCCAAAGCCAAATTTGCCTGTTACTCCAGGTATTTTTTGACTTTCTACTTTTGCATTCCCTGCAATGAAAAGGACATCTTTTTTGGGTGTTAGTTCCAGCAGGTCTTGTAGGTCTTCATGGAACCATCTAACTTCAGCTTCCTCAGCATTACTGGTCAGGGAATAGACTTGGATTACTGTGATTTTGAATGGTTTGCCTTGGAAATGAACAGAGATCATTCTGTCGTTTTTGAGATTGCCTCCAAGTACTGCATTTTGGACTCTTTTGTTGACTATGGTGGCTACTCCATTTCCTCTAAGGGATTCTTGCCCACAGTAGTAGATATAATGGCCATCTGAGTTAAATTCACCCATTCTAGTTCATTTTAGTTTGCTGATTCCTAAAATGTTGATGTTCACTCTTGCCACCTCCTGTCTGACCACTTCCAATTTGCCTTGATTCATGGACCTAACATTCCAGGTTCCTATGCAACATTCCTCTTTACAGCATTGGACTTTGCTTCTATCACCAGTCACATCCACAGTTGGGTGTTGTTTTTGCTTTGGCTCCATCTCTTCATTCTTGCTGGAGTTATTTCTCCACTGATCTCCAGTAGCATGTTGGGCACCTACCCACTTGGGGAGTTCATCTTTCAGTGTCTTATCTTTTTGCCTTCTCATACTGTTCATGGGGTTCTCAAGGCAAGAATACTGAAGTGGATTTCCATTCCCTTCTCCAGTGGACCACATTTTGTCAGAACTCTCCACCATGACCTGTCCATCTTGGGTGGCCCTACATGGCATGGCTTAGTTTCATTGAGTTAGACAAGGCTGTGGTCCATGTGATCAGATTGGTTAGTTTTCTGTGATTGTGGTTTCAGTCTGTCTGCCCTCTGATGCCCTCTTTCAGGGCATGCCATCTTACTGGGGTTTCTTTTACCTTGAACATGGGGTATCTCCTCTCGGCCGCTTGCCGCTCCAGCTCAGTGCTGCCGCCGCTTGTCACTCTTAATAATAGATATTACTAAGACAGCCAATTTCTTGGCAGGTTGATAAGAAGTCCAGGGTCCCCAAGGAGGAGAAAGGCTTCTGGGGCTCTTAAGAAGGAGATAAGGGTCTGGAATTCTCAAGGAGGTGCAAAGGACAAACTTTTATTCTGCATTCCTTAGTAAGGATTATATAACAACAATGTATCCTACTTATAGACAGTTTCTCCTTCTTGAGAACCTCTGATTAATCCTGTCACTTTAAAATGCAAATTGTGGGAGTGGGTCTAGTAAGATCTTTACAAACTTGAGACATTCTTTTGATTTATTGTAGTAAGCAATTAAAAAGAATATAACTCCCTTGCTTAGACTAGCGAGGGGGCACTCTCCATCCATGCTCTGATGTCTGTGTCAGAAGCTTTCTTCGTCCCTTTTCATACCTTAATAATGCTCTGCTATACAAAAGCCCTTGAGTGATCTAGCCTGGTTCCTGGTACCAAAGTTAAATCTTCAGAGATCACGAGTTCAACATTGTTCACTGTAAGATATCATTACTGTGTATATCTATGTATTGCTATGTATTTATAACATATATAATCATGTTATAAACATGAAGTCAAAAAAGACAGGAAAATGATGTTCTGCTATGTTACAATCATATTATACTAGCTATAAGTGCAATTATTTATTTGTATTTGGGAAAAATAATAATAAATAAAAATAGGAGGCATAAAGAATGATTTCAATTATATAAAACTATGTGCTAGGAATAGGAATAAATAGTGATCTTTTGTCTACTGTATGAATAGTTAAATAATTTATAATCCATAAAGTTGTTAAATATTGTAGATTGAAGAAATCTTATATAGATGTAGATGAAGAAAAATAGTGTTATTTAAATACTTTAAAATATACTGTATATGTATACTTTATATTTATGATATAAATATATACATATATAAGCAATATGATCTAAAAATACATATAATATATTATGCATATATAAACTATACATATCATATATATATTCCCTTTAATAATAAAACAAAAATGATAAATACACAATATATTTATTTTTAGAAAAAAATGTGTATACATTAATATATATATATATAAATAGGTATTATTTACTAGTAGACATTGTTGCTTCAACAATTAATGCAACCACACTACTAGTAAATATTATGGTTTGAGATGCTGAAAAAGACACAAAAAATCAAATAAAATTATCAATTGGCCACATAATAATACAATAATATTGACAGTTTGAATTGATATATTACTCAAAAACATCAAGCAAAGTGCTGAATTTTGATTAAGAAAGATATATTTGTTACTTTCAAATGAATTAATTTAAAATAAAATGTAAGAAAAAATAACACACAACTAATGTATCCAGCTGAGTTGTTTCAAATCCTAAAAGATGATGCTGTGAAAGTGCTGCACTCAATATGCCAGCAAATTTGGAAAACTCAGCAGTGGCCACAGGACTGGAAAAGGTCAGGTTTCATTCCAATTCTAAAGAAAGGCAATGCCAAAGAATGTTCAAAGTACCAAAGAATTGCTCTTGTCTCACATGCTAGCAAGGTAATGCTCAAAATCCTCAAAGTTAGTCTTCAACAGTACATGAACCAAGAACTTCCAGAAGTTCAAGCTAGATTTAGTAAAGGAAGAGGAACCAGAGATCAAAATTGCCAACATCCGCTGTATCATAGAAAAAGCAAGAGAATTCCAGAAAAACACATCTACTTCTGCTTCATGGACTACTAAAGCCTTTGACTGTGTGGATCACAACTAAACTGTGGAAAATTTTTCAAGAGATGGCAATACCAGACCACCTTACTTGCCTCCTGGGAAACCCGTATGCAGGTCAAGAAGCAACAGTTAGAATGGGACATGGAACAATGGACTGGTTTCAAATTGGGAAAGGAGTATGTCAAGGCTGCATATTGTCACCCTGCTTATTTAACTTATATGCAGAGTACATCATGCAAAATGCTGGACTGGTTGACTCACAAGCTGGAGTCAAGATTGCTGGGAGAAATATCAATAACCTCAGATATGCAGATGACACCACCTTAATGGCAGAAAGTCAAGAGGAACTAGAGTCTTTCGACGAAGATGAAAAAGGAGAATGAAAAAGCTGGCTTAAAACTTAATATTCAAGAAGCAAAGATCATGGCATATAGTCCCATCACTTCATGGCAAATAGATTGGGAAACAATGGAAACAGTGACAGACTTTATTTTCTTGGACTCCAGAATCACTGTGGATGGTGACTACAGCCATGAAATTAAAAATCAGTTGCTCCTTAGAATAAAAGCAATGACAAACTTAGACAGTGTATTAAAAAGCAGAAACATTAGTTTGTGTAAAAATGTCTGTCTAGTGAAAGCTATGGTTCTTGCAGTAGTCATGTACAGATGTGAGAGCTGAACAATAAAAAGAGGCTGAGTACCAAAGAATTGATATCTTCAGACTGTGGTGCCAGAGAAGACTGTTGAGAGTCCCTTAAACAGCAAGGAGATAAAACTTGTCAATCCTAAAGGAAATCAACCCTGAATATTCATTGGAAGGACTGATGCTGAAGCTGAAACTCCAATAATTTGGCCACCTGATGTGAAGAGCTGATTCATTGGCAAGGATCCTGATGCCAGAAAAGGTTGAGGCCACTAGGAGAAGGGGACAACAGAGGATGAGATGGCATCACCAACTCAGTGGACATGAGTTTGAGCAATCTCCAGGAGATGGTGCAGGACACAGAATCCTGCGTGCAGTAGTCCATGGGGTCACAAAGAGTTGGGCACGACTGAGCAACTGAACAACAAAACGAATCCTTTTTTTGGCTTTGTATTGAACTGGTGTGAAAAGTAATGCTTCAAAATGCTATATAGTAGCCTCAGTAACGCTGGGTATATTTGAATGAACCACCTCCCTCCAAAAAAAAAAAAAAAAGACTATGTCTGTACTTATATGAAGCACAATAGAATATGGATTCAAAGGCTAAAATGTTTATGCAAAGCAATGTTACTAAAGATTTTAGTTTTGGGTATATTTAAGAAATGGAACTTTCCAGTATTATTATCTTCTCTTAAACTGAAACTGGCTAAGCATTGATAATTTCAGTCCAAGTACCATGTTTCTGGCATTAGAAGGCCTCCATTTGGAAAACAATGTCATAAGGTTCATGTAGACAGATGGATAAATGAACAAAAGCAAAATAACATCCTAAGTTTTCTCCCTTTTTTGGTCTTCTGCCAACTGGAACTGTATTTCTGTACAAAACTGAAAAAAATATATATGCTGGCATAAATTTAACTCTTACTACATCAATTTCTCTCTGAATTTATCTTCTCTGGCATATCTGTATTTCACAGAATGATTATATTAAAAACTTCTTTAGTGAGAACATTTACCCAAATTGTCTCAGTATATAAATTATTCTTTGGTATAAGGTTAAATTTATATTAACTACTACTTTTTTTGGTTGTAGTTGGTATGGGCTCAGTTGGATCCTCCCAGGATACATATGTTGAAGTCCTAATCCTCAGTACATCAGAATATGTCTGTATTTGGAGATAGCATGTTTAAAAAGGTGATCAAGTGAAAAGAAGATCATCAGGTAAAGCCCTAATCTCCTGAATGATGTCTTTATAAGAGATCAGGACACAGACAGGGCTTCCCAGGTGACATCAGTGGTAAAGACTCCTTTTGTCAATGTGGGAGAGGCCAGAGTTGTGGGTTTGATCCCTGGGTCAGGAAGATCCCCTGGAGTAGGTAACAGCAATCCACTCCAGTATTCTTGCCTGGAAAATTCCACCGGCAGAGGAGCCTGGCAGGTACAGTCCATGGGGCAGCAAAGAGGTGGTCATGACTGAGCGCACATACACACACGTGTAGAGGGAAGACCATGTGAAGACAGAGAGGGGAAGGCCATCTCCAGTCAAGAAGGAGGCATCAGAAGAAATCAACCTTAAAGACATTTTGATCTCAGACTTCTACTCTCCAGAATTGTGAGAAAATATATTTCTGCTTCATAAGCCATCCTGTCTGAGGTACTCTGCTGTGGCCCGCTAGGAAACTGGTACATCTATAATAAAAATCTTGCTATTTTGAGTTTTACTGGTAGCTACTTTCAGTGTAATCAGTCCAAGTATCTGTGTATACTCCTAAACTATGAAGTTTCACTAATTGTTGCAGTCAGTTGTACACACAGGATTTGAAAGCTATAAGATTATCTATTCCATGAATTAAAAGATTTGCATATCTGACACAAAATAAATTTATTCTCTTTTGTAAATCAACAATGATACCTACTTTTAGAGATTATGTGAAAATGAAGCAAGATATTTGTAGTAACACCTTGAAGATAACTGACCATATAATCAATAGTCAATATTATACTGAGCTGATTTGAAAAAGATACCTTCATACTTACCAAGACTACTTAAGCAATAAGTGAAAGATATCAATGGGAATGTTAGAAACAGATTCTTTTATACAGGAAATTCATTGTATGATAGTGTAGAAAGCTGAAGGAAGTTGATACCAGAAAATATTATATATAATAATATGTCCAGGGAACAATAAGAGACTTTACTTCTTACACTGAGAGTCATGTGATAGGTACTATTAGGACCTATAGATTAGGTCATCAGAAATTAAATTGGGGAGGCAGAAATTAAAAAAAAATTAGAAATGATGTGGGAGAAAATATGCTCCTAAGGAGAATACATGCTGAAAGGAGTGCTTAAAAAAGATTTGTCTGACAATGCAGGCTCTTCATTCCTTGATATTTTAGTTTAATGCTTGTAAATCAAGGATAATGAAATATGACTTATGGGGAAATTGAGGGGATTAATTACAGATGCTAATGTTTGTAAAGAGCTTTAAGAAATGTTGAATTCAAAGTCTTATTGCATCTCAGTTCAGAGTATTTGCATTCCTCCTCTTGTGAATTTCTATTCATATTTTCTGAAACTACTTTAGATTGAACTCTAGTAAAAGTAGTTTCTGAAAGCATTTAATGAAAAAGAGGCACCTGAGAAGAGCAATTGGCAGTGTCAGAACACCTCAGTAGTAGAAAGGCCAGATTCCCAGGATGAAAGGTCATTAGTAAGGGTTTCTAAGAGAAACCAGACAGCCTTCTACTGTTTTCCTCACTATTTATTCTCTACTGATCTCTTCACTTTTTCATTCTCAGATTCCAGGTACTCTCAGGTCATTCCATATGATAAATAATAATTAACCATAGAGGTAATCCATAAATGATTAAGGGATCAAAACTGCTCATTAAATAGTTTCTATAAATTTGATTACAATGAAAGTTGTACATTTTTTTGGAATGAACAAATAATTTTTACAAGGCAAATTAAACATATAATATATAAACTGCCCATGTGACAAATTTCTCATATACAAAATACACAAAGGTCCTAGAAAATCAGTAATCATTTCATGAATTTTCTTTTATTGTCATATATCATTTTTACTAAGTGTCCTCTGGGAGTGCAGAAACTTACATGCCAGCTCTGTTGCTTAATCACTGTTACAATAGTACTATTAGTAATGAAATTCTTTTATGTAACTAATATAAAGATATAGTATTTGTCAGGCACTATTCTTGGCATGTCTAATTGTGAGTGGATAAGTGAGACTAAAATGGAAATTTAAAGTTTTTCATCTTTATATGTATCTCTTATTTTTATATGTTTCTATTGCATTTACGACAAAATGTATTAAAACTAAATTTGATACAATCATTCTTGCCCCCAATAAGTCATTTTTCTTGGAAATATCATCTTTCACATCATAGACTCTTCTAACCAAACTGTGCCTATGCATTTAGTCTAACTCTTGCCTTTTCATCATTAGCTTGTATCAAAAAGTCATCCTTTATATTCCATCTCTAATTCCCACTAATGTACTTAATCAAGGCCCTAAATCAGGCGTAACTATGTCAAGTGGTTTGTTCACTTTGCTTTCTTTCCTTCATCTCTCATTCTGCTCAGTCTGCATCACTGTGATTTTTGTTAAATTTAAAGAACAATAGTATGGTGATATTCAGTTCTAAGTTTCACAAAAATTTCCTCATTCTGTAACCTTGCTAATGTCACTTAAAAACATTAAGTTTTAGTGTCATCAAATTAAAATGGAGGAGGTATTACCAAGATAACACTATTTTCTCCCTTACCATAAACATTTTTGAAGCTGTTCTTTTTTAAACATCTAGACTGGATTCATGATATATACATATATATATATATATATATATTTTTTTTTTTTTTTTACTTTTTGCCTCAGGTTTTTTTTTTCCCACGCTCCATCTCTGTGTTCTTTGATTTAAGAAGCAGGTTAACTTACTTTAAGAGCTCCTTCCCCATAAATCTTTTCTCTAGTTATCTAAATAAATATACATATTTATTTACATAAAATTTTATTTATCTATTATTGATACATGGATATGATCTATTTACATAAATACATTTTCATAAATTATCTTCTTATGTAAAATTCTTACTTCAGGTTCAAATACAATTCCTGCTTTTTTCCTTTACAGTCTTCTACAATAATGCAAGTCACTAATACAATGCTTTTTTTACCCAGAATCTTTTATCAGAATACAACACATGATCAAAACTATAGTATATTCCTATTTCAAAACTACGCAGATGGAGGGTGGGATCATCTCACTGGCTTTACTAACCCTGATTCACTACATTAAGTTATGGAGAGACACAGCTTCCCATGAAGCATAAGACTGTCGAGGTCCCAAGAGCAAGCATGGTGCCCTACCAAGGAAGATGGCGAGGGGATTTAGAACTGACAGAATACATTGTTTAGAGACACCACATGCTATGTGCTTTAGCATGTTCCCAAACACTTTATAAAAATTTTAAAAGCTAGAAGAGGAGAAACAGAATTGATATCTGCACAGTTGCTTAGTGGAAGATTAGAGCTACACATAAAAGTAATGGATTTTGTTTCTGGCTCTATAGCTAATGCCTGTTGCAGTACTGTTGCGCCTCTTTTGGTGTAATGCTATTTGGCCAGTTTCCTCATGTATTAGTTAAGGTCTTGAGGGAAGGGAATTTAGTAAATCATAGGCTTCTGATTTGAGTGCTCATATGAAAAGTGAAACTATTTAGTAAGATAGAAAATGTCATGGAAGGGCAAATTTTAGGAGATGAATATGGGAAGAACTAATGGATGTGAAAAACCTGCACAAATGAGAGATTCAGTAGACAATTGACTGCTGATGCCAATATTGTCCGGCACAGATACATTAGAAAATATTTGTCATTTATAAAAATATATAATATTTGAAGCTACTGGGCACAGATGAAGTATTATTCTAAAGAGATTGGATACAGAGGCCTAACTAACACCAACATAGAGTTATGGGTATAATTAATGAAGACTACAGGCTTTATTTGATGACTGTATATGTGTGTATATATATTTTTTTAATTCAAAAGTAATATTTTAGGAACTGTTTTGGTATTTTTAACTGTGTTTAACATTGGTAATTGTACACAGCTAGTATTTTGAGAAATGTCTTATTTTTAATGAATGTCAGAAACATATTTTGGATAAAAATATTTATATGTAAATAGTTTTGCCAATTATATTTCTCAATATAAATGATCTTTTCGTTGTGCCTCATATTTTGCTTGCTTTTGGTTTCTGATCCCCAAATTCTTTGTTTGATGTCTAAGTTGCAAAATGTAATAAAGACACTGTGCAATCAGATAATTTTTTTCACTGAAATAAGTTGCTGGGAGAGTGTGTAGAATTAAGGGGAAATGAGGATATAGATAAGCCAGCTGCTTTTAGTGATTACTAAAAATCAAATTAAAAATAGAAAATTCCAAAATAGTCTACCACTATTTTCTGGGAAATAAAGAATTAGCTAAGGGTTAAGAATTTCATCATAAATTTGATCTTTCCTGTCATTACTACTTCATTGTTGGGCATATGATATTTTGTTTAACAACAACAACAACAAACATTTTTTCTTCTTGTTAATGATTACTAAAACAAAGAACTTCATATCCATGCAGAAAGATACCACATAATGCAAATTTGTAAATTTATTTATTTATATGTCTCCAGTCACCTTTTCAAAAATATTATTATACGTACTAGAGAGGTAAATATGTTTTTTTTCTTTATTCAATAACTTTCCAGAAGACTACTTAACACTATAGCTCATACAATAAATGTTTATAGAGTGGAGGAATAAATAAAAGTGATAATTAAGAATAAATGTACTTTTAAACTATTAATTATAATGTAATATGGTAAATTCTATAATAAATATCAGAAAAGTTACTAAGTTACTATGAAAATACTGTTGTTATAAGAAGGTTTCACAGGTGGATATGACTATCTAAAGATCAAATATCAGTCATATAAAGCATATATACACTATTTAAAGATGTGAACCACAGTAAATATGGAATTAATAATGGAATATATTAGTTAACTGGAGAAGGAAATGGCAACCCACTCCAGTATTCTTGCCTCGGAAATTCCACGGACAGAGGAGCTTGGAGGGCTACAGTCCATAGGGCTACAAAGAGTCAGACATGACTTATGGACTGAGCACAAGCATGATATTAGTTAATACTTGATCAAAATGGCTTATACAGAAGGCTTTGTTTATCATATCACCTTTTTCTAATGTATTTATTTTTAATTGGCAGATAATTGGTTTACAATATTGTGTTTGTTTCTGCCATATATCAACATGAATCAGTCATAAGTATACATACGCCCCCTCCCTCTTGAACCTACTCCCACCTCCCACCCCATCTCAGCCCCCTAGGTTGTCCCTGAGCACAGGATTTGAGCTCCCTGCATCATACAGTAAATTTCCACTGGCTATCTAAGTTTATATATGGTAATGTATATATTTCAATGCTAGACTCTCAATTCATCCCACCCTCTCCTTTCCCACCTGAGTCCACAAATCTGTTCTCTATGTCTGCATCTCTATTGCTGACCTGTAGATAGGTTCATCAGTATCATCTTTCTAGATTCCATTGCTGCTCAGTTGCTAAGTTGTGTCTGACTCTTTACAACCCCATGGACTGCAGCATGCCAGGCTTCTCTGTCCTTCACTACCTCCTGGAGTTTGCTCAAATTCATGTCCATTACATTGGTGATGCTACCTAACCATCTCATCCTCTGCTGCACTCTTCTTCTTTGCTTTCAATATATGCACTAATATATGATATTTGTGTTTCTCTTTCTGACTTACTTCACTCTATATAATAGGCTCTAGGTTCATTCACCTTACTAGAAGTGAGTCAAATATGTTCCTTTTATGACTGAATAATATTCCATTTTGCATGCATACCATACTTCTTTATCAATTTATCTGTCAATGATCATCTAGGTTGCTTCCTTTCCTAGCTGTTGTAAACAGTGCTGTGATGAACTCTGGGGTGCATATCTTTTTTCAATTATGGTTTCCTCAGGGTATATGCCCAGGAGTGGGATTGTTGGGTCATTTTTCCCAAGAAGGGTAATACTAAAGAATGTGCTAACCATTGGACAATGCCACTCATCTCCTATGCTAGTAAGGTCAATGTTTAGAATCTTTCATGCTAAGCTTCAGCGTTATACGAACCAAGAACTTCCAACTGTCCAAGCTGAATTTAGAAAAGGAGGAGGAACCAGAGATCAAATTGCCAACATTCACCAGATCATAGAGGAAGCTAGGGAATTCAAAAAAAAACCCATCTACCTCTGTTTCATCAACTATGCCAAAGCCTTTGACTGTGTGGATCATAAAAAACTGTGGAAAGCTCTTAAAGAGATGGGAATACCAGACCATCTTACCTGTCTCCTGAGAAACCTGTATGCAGGTCTAGAAGCAACAGTTAGAACCCTGTATGGAACAACCGATTGGTTCAAGATTGAGAAAGGAGTATGACAGGGCTGTCTGCTGTCACCCTGTTTGTTTAACCCATACACTGAGCACTTCATGAGAAATGCTGGGCTGGATGAGTTACAAGCTGAAGTCAAGATAGGTGGGAGAAACATCAATAACCTCAGATATGTGGGTGATACCACTCTACTGTCAGAAAGTGAAGAGGAATTAAAGAGGCTCTTGATGAAAGTGGAGGAGAGTGAAAGAGCCGGCTTAAAACTATTGAAAAAACTAAGATCATGGCATCCAACTCCATTAATTCACGGCAAATACAAGGGGAAAATGTGGAAGTAGTGACAGATATCCTCTTCTTGGGCTCTAGAATCACTACAGACAGTGAATGCAGCCATGAAATCTGAAGACATTTGCTTCGTGGCAGGGAAGCTATGACAAACCTAGACAGGGTTCTGAAAAGCAGAGACATTACTCCACCAACAAAGGTCCGTATAATCAAGGCTATGGTCTTCCCAGGGGTCACATAAGGTTGTGAGACCCGGACAGTAAAGAAGGTGGAGCACTGAAGAATCGATGCCTTTGAACTATAGTGCTGTAGAAAACTCTTGAGAGCCTTTTGGACAGCAAGGAGATCAAACCAGTCAATCTTAAGGGAAATCAACCCTGAATACTCATTGGAAGGACTGATGCTGACATTGAAATTCCAGCATTTTGGTCATCTGATGTGAACAGCTGACTCATTGGAAAAGTCCCTGATGCTGAGAAAGATTGAGGGCAGAAGAAGAGAGTGTCAGAGGATGAGATGGCCGGATAGCATCGCTGGTGCAATGGATATGAACTTGGGCAAACTCTGGGAGATGGTGAGGGACAGAGAGGACTGGTGTGCTCAGTCTGTGAGGTCACAAAGAGTCAGACAGAACTTGGGCAACTGAAGAACAGCAGCATGGTAGTTTTATTCCTTTTTTTTTTTTTTTAAAGAATCTCCATATTGTTCTCCACAGTAGCTGTGTTAATTTGCATCTCCACCAACAGTACAAGAGGGTTCCCTTTTCTCCACACTCTTTTCAGCATTTATTGTTTGTAGAGTTTTTGATGGTGGCCATTCTGACCAGTGTGAGGTGATACCTCATTGTAGTTTTGATTTGCATTTCTCTAATAATGTGTGATGGTGAGCATCTTCTCATGTGTTTGTTAGCCATCTGCATGTCTTCTTTGGAGAAATATCTGTTTATGTCTTCTGCCCACTTTTTGATTGTGTTGTCTGTTTTTCTGGGATCGAGTTGTATGAGCTGCTTGTTATTTTGGAGGTTAGTCTGTCATTTGCTTTGTTTGCTGTTATTTTCTCCCATTCTGAGCATTGTCTTTTCACTTTGGTTATAGTTTCCTTTGTCGTGCAAAAACTTTTAAGTTTAATTAGGTCCTATTTGTTTATTTTTTATTTTTAAATGTGTGTGCTTCAGTGTCATAAGTTTTGCTTTTTATAAAAAAATTGTCAGCAAATACACTTGGAGAGAAAAATGCAAAAAGTAAAGGATCTAATAAATATTTCTAGCAATATAAAGCACTTTATAAAGCGTAGATATGTAAACAGGAAATTGAATTTGTTAGTCAAAGGAAAATTTAACTGTAAGAAGAGGAAAATACTCCTACTCATCCCATAAATATACAAATCATTCTTATTTATTACAGATACTAGAGTAATTAGGTGGAGGCTTTCTTTTCCTTGCTTTTAAAAACCCATGTTGATACCCCTTTGTGTTGTGAATATACATTAGATATCCACACACTAACTAAGCTTGGATATCATTAAGCAGATTAAATTAAATGATGGGAGCTCTTTCTAATAAAATGAATATGGTTCTCTTTCTTGTTAACTGTATTAAACAAAATCCTCTCTTGGGACTGAGTCATTAAATTTATCCTCTCAACCTATAAAACAGAGCCATTAGACATTCAACTTGATCAATGTAAATGTCCAATTAAGGCAATTATGAACTAAATACTTTTCCTATTCAAATGCTATTTGGTTTACTTGATCTACCAAGGCTGCTTTAATAAAAATGGAAGCATTATTATTTTTTGTATGTATTATCTTTATTATCTTTTTATGTATTACAAAGCAAAGCAAAAATAAGACACAGAACTATTGCTTAATCCTATTTGACCTATTTTTATTGAGATATAATTGACATATTACATTATATTAGTTTAAACTGTACAACATAATGAGTCAGTATGGGTAAATATTGTGAAATGATTACAATAAGTCTACTCAACATCCATCACCACACAGCTACAATTTTTTTCTTGTGATGAGAACCTTCAAGGTTTACCCTCTTTAACAACTTTGAAATATACAATACAGTATCATAACTATAGTCTTCATGTTGTATGTTACATCTTCATAACATTTATTTTATAATTGAAGGTTTTATCTTTGGACCAACTTCACCCTTTTGTCTACCTCTATACCACTACTTTTGGCAATCACTGATCTGTTTTCTTTATCTACGTGCATATTTTGTTTGTTGCTTGGTTTGGTTTTCAGATTTCATATTTAAGTGAGATCATATGTTATTGGTCTTTCTATGTCTGATTTATGCCCTCAAGGTCTATCCATATATCCACAAGGGCAAGATCCCTTATTTTTTTAATCAAACTTCAGTTTTATCCCATTCTAAAGCCAACATTTTCGATCTCCTCTCATGTTTGATGTTTTTGATGTCACATATTACATTTTTTAATTCTGTGTATCCCTTAATAAATTATTGTATGCATAAATGTTTATCTTTTAACCTTCACACTAGAGTTGTGAAATCCACTACTTTTATTGTATATTTACTTTTACAGTCAGATTTATTCTTTAATATGTTTTCTTGTTACAAAACAGTACCCCTTCTTTTCAGGTTAAATAACTTTACCATTTCTTATAAGAAAAGCTTAGTGGTGATGAATTCTTTTAGTTTTTCTTGTATGGAAAATTATCTTTCTTTAAATTCTAAATAATTTTATTGGCAGAATATTCTTGGTTGGAAGTTTTTTGTGGGTCTGTTTTATTACTTTAAATGTATCATGTCACTCTCTTCTGGCCTACAAAGGTTGTACTGAATGATTCCCTGAGTCTTACAGTCCTGTCATCTATGTAACACATTGTTTTAGTCTTGCTGCTTCTAATGTTATCTGCTTGTTTTTAACTTTTTCTATATTAATTATAATATGTTTTGGTGTAGGTCTCCTTGGGCTTCCCAGGTGGCTCAGTGGTAAAGAATTCATCTGCCAATGCAGGGGACACAGGTTCAACCTCTGGGTCTGGAACATTCCCTGGAGGAAGAAATGGCAACCCAATCCAGTATCCTTGCCTGGAATATCCCATAGACAGAGGAGCCTGGCAGGATGCAGTGCATAGAGCTGTAAGGAGTTGGACATGGCTAGTGACTGAGCACATACACATGTGAGTCTCTTTGGGTTCAAATATATATATATACACACATATGTTTGTTTGTTTTTTTTAATTCTCTGGGATTCTCCAGTCTAGACGCTTGTTTCCTTTCCCAAGTTAGCAAAGTATTTCAGATTTCTGCTACTTTCTCTGTCTCTTCTACTTCTAGGAATCCTGTATCACATCATTTAAAATGATGATTAGCTTCCTTGAAAGACTGCTATGATTGTGGATAAAATACCTTGAAGGACACACATCCAAAATTAAGACAGAATTTAAAATTCTGTACAACTTGCTAAAATTAGGTTATATATATTTGCCCATTCTTAAAATATGTGATAAAATGAAGGTTGTAATTCAATTTTATTTTTTACTTTTTACACATATGAATACAGACTCATAACATTCAAGCTGCTTTTTTCTTAAGGTCCTGTTCACAATGTGAAGAAATATGACATTCTAAATCAACTTTAGTATTCTCTCTTCCTTTTTTTTCCATAAAAACATTTAATCAAAAATGATGGAATCATTTTTTTATACCAAATAATTTTATTTATTATTCTTAATAGAAAGAGAATTTAACTTTGCCTAGCCTAGCTTACTTTTCAAAGCTGTCCCAATACATTACCTCATTTTTTATATTTACAAGGTCATATACACTTGCATGTATTTTTTTCTCTTCTTTACTTAACAAACACATACAACATATGCCAACTGAAAATATAGACGTAATTTTCCATAATCTCAAGATGAGGAAACTAAGGCATGAAAGGTGACATGCTTGCCCAAGATCACACAGGTAATAGTTGGTAAAGTTAGCATTTGAATCCAGGTCATCTGGCTCTTTGCTCACAAAAGTCTGTACAGTCAAAGCTATGGTTTTACCAGTAATCACGTATGGATGTGAGAGTTGGGCCATAAAGAAGGTTGAGCACTGAATAATTGATGCTTTCAAATTGTGGTACAGAGAAGACTCTTGATAGTCCTTTGGAAAGCAAGGAGATCAAACCAGTCAATCCTAAAGGAGAACAACCCTGAATATTCACTGGAAGGACTGATGCTGAAGCTGAAGCTCCAATACTTTGGCCACCTGATGTGAAGAGCTGACTCATTGGAAGAGATCCTGATGTTGGGAAAGACTGAGGGCAGGAGAAGGGGTCAATGGGAGATGAGACGGTTGAATGGCATCACCAATTTAGGGACATGAGTTTGAGCAAACTCCAGGAGACAGTGTAGGTCAGTCAAGCCTGCTGTGCTGCAGTTCATGGGGTCACAAAGAGCTGGACATGACTTAACCACTGAGCAAAAACAATCTGGCTCTAAATTAAATCCCTTTAGTTACTACACCGTACAGATATAAATTGTCAGTCAATCTTTCAAAGAAGTCTTTAGGTAAACAGACACACCCTGATTGTGCTTTCATATGGAAGAGAGAGATTAATAACAAACTGGATGAGCAATGACCTGAAAACATTTTCTAGATTAGATACGTGTTTGTTGACCATTTAAGAACACTTTCACGGACATACTGTGGTGTCTCTCCCAAGAAAAGTTCAAGCCTCTTTTTATTTCTTAAAAAATGTATTAAATTATATCACTAAATATAGTTTTTCTTCCATTATTTTTTCTTTCTTTCTCTGAGGATTACAAATATTTGTACTTGATATTCACTATGTCTATTTTCTATACATAACACTCTCTTTCTAGATGTTTATTTTTCATATTTACTCTTTTCTCTCTAGATCTTGTTTGTGTATTCATTGTTTTTGGGCAAGGTTAGGCTTTTAAAATGAGCTTAAATATTTATTTCCCCTACCAGCTATCGTATATCTTATTTATTAACAGGGAAATAAAGTATTTCATGAATTTAAATCTCACAAGTCTCATTTCTGGGCAATTAAAATTTAATAAAATAAATATTGAAGTACACTGCAACTTAGTCAAAGACATATCTAAAACTCTTATTTATATTTTGGAAAGTTAATGCATGCTATTCCATGTAATAGTGTTTATAAGTTTGGATTCTCTTTTTATATAATTAAGAATCATTCGTTCTTATTCTTATATAGACAGAGAGTTAAACTGAGGGGAGTATTTGAGGAGTGGTACTCAAGATAAAAACCACTTACTTCATTTTATCAATTTATGAAATATTTACAATTATAAATTCTGGGTACTTTTTCTGAGTTTATAATACTCAAAGCTTTTATTAAAATTAGTTACTAGTATATTCATTTATTTATATAGACAGCATATTATTTTATATAGACAGCATATTAAAAAGCAGAGACATTACTTTGCCAACAAAGGTCTGTCTAGTAACTTCATGGGAAATAGATGGGGAAACAGTGGAAACAGTGGCAGACTTTATTTTGGGAGGCTCCAAAATCACTGCAGATGGTGATTGCAGCCATGAAATTAAAAGACACTTACTCCTTGGAAGGAAAGTTATGACCAACCTGGATAGCATATTTAAAAGCAGAGACATTACTTACCAACAAAGGTCCATCTAGTCAAGGCTATGATTTTTCCAGTAGTCATGTATGGATGTGAGAGTTGGACTGTGAAGAAAGCTGAGCACCGAAGAATTGATGCTTTTGAACTGTGATGTTGGAGAGGACTCGAGAGTCCCTTGGATTGCAAGGAGATCCAACCAGTCCATCCTAAAGGAGATCAGTCCTGGGTGTTCATTGGAAGGACTGATGCTGAAGCTGAAACTCCAGTACTTTGGCCACCTCATTCAAAGAGTTGACTCATTTGAAAACACCCTAATGCTGGGAAGGACAGGGGACAGAAGAAGAAGGGGATGACAGAGGATGAAATGGTTGGATGGCATCACCGACTCAATGGATATGAGTTTGGGTAGACTCCAGGAACTGGTGATGGACAGGGAGGCCTGGCGTGCTACAGTCCAGGGGTCGCAAAGAGTCGGACACGACTGACTGACTGAACTGAACTGAACTGAATATTTATAAACAAAAGGATGTGTTGGGCCTAGTGGAACAAAGACAGAAAAAAGGTCAGAACTCAGATACGTTCAGTCACAAAAATCAAGTAATTAATCCTTCGTTGTCATATGACAATTTGCCTTTTTCTACTATGGACAAGAGGTGATAACCTAGATATTTTCTCACATCCATTTACCAGTCTAAATTACCACACTGTATGTTTCTTTTTCAATCACAATGCTTAAACAGAGATAATAACAAGGATACTGCCACTTACTTTTGAATAGAACATTTTGTAATCAGGACACAGCAAGAAGTTACAATATCAGAGCAAAGAGTCATTGTAAATCTGCTCCTTTTCTGACATATCTACAACTAATTTTCATTTAAGGTGATCTGGATAAATAAATCCATATTTCTGACATAATTAAATCTTAATCCTTGGTTCCAAAAAGATAAGTTTGTATATATGTATGTATGGGTGTGCTTGTGTATGAACAGTAAAAAGAGCATCTCAAGAAAGCAATAAAAAATTCCTGTGGGTAAATGGATCCAATCAAATATTTGATTCAGAATGTCATCAGTAATTTCAATAGGAAATGTGTGATTTATGTCAGTAGTTACAAAAGGTAGAGTGCATCTGAGATTCTTCTAAATAGAGTAGTAATCATTTTCAGTTAGGTTGTGATGATACTAAAAGATGTAATGATAAAGATGAAAATATGGGATATCCACTTATTTTTATCTGAGTCATTAAAAATGCTCTACTACTTAAATTCAAATAAAAATTTTTCAATTGAGTGAATATTTTATTTGAAAGATAGTGATAGTAAAAGCAGTTGGTTTTGTGTAAGCTTAAATAATATAAGAATTGCAGTTTACATTGCAACACATGTCCACTACAATCTTTTATCATGACAGATTATGCTTTTAAATAATTTATTTCAGAATTAAAGTCTTTTAACTCAAAATACAATATCCATAATTCTTCATATTTTTACTTTACTCACAAATATTCCATGTAAACTTCTTATAAACTGTGTTGTGCCCCCACCTCCCAGATTCACATATTGTAACCCTAACTTCAATGTGACTGCATTGGAAGATAAGGCCTATAAGACAGTGATTAAGGTTAAATGATGTCAAAAGAGTGAAACCCTAATCCAATACAAGTACCATTCTTCTAAGAAGGGGAAGAGATACCAGGAATGTGTGTGACAAAGGGAAGACCATGTGAGGACATAATGAGAAGGTGGCCATCTGCAAGTCGTGGAGAGAGACCTCGGGAGAAAGAAACTCTGCTTGGACTTTTGGCCCCCAGAACTGTGACAAAATAAATTTCAGTTACTCCACCCAGCCTGTTATTTAAGTTCTGGCAAAGTAATATGAAGTTTTAAGACCAAGTTGCTTAACTTCTGTAAGTAAGTTTGGGGACAAGGAAAATATTATATACAGAAATCTCTAATTTCGTACTTTTGCTTAAATATTCAAAGGTTTTACCTGAAACCTTAAAGGTATTAAGTTTTAATTCAAAACAAATGACTGAGATGGGAAAGCCAGATGTTTCAGTTCATTCTCTAAAAATGAAGCAAAATGAGGTATGGGAAATAGTGGGCAAAAAAATAAATAAATAAAATAAAGTTCAAATGGATTGTCAGGGTTTGAAAGCAGAATTCAGAAAAACCTAAATTCATAAATTCATGTGTAGTTCTGATATGTATCCACTCCTATTAGGACAGTGACTGGTTGAATATAAGGAATATATATGGTCTTTGAAAATATAAACAATTAAACAGGATATCAGTAATTTAGACAAACTGATCAAAAATGGACCTCAGGGCTATAGGAGCACTGGAGTACTTTGCAAAAAGGATGCTGCATATGGTTGGTTAATAAGATCCAGCACCCTTTAAGGGTGCTTTTTTGTACTGCAAAAGAAGATAGCTAAATATTTGTTCCCTAGATTTCTAACTCATTAAGAATACAAATTAGGTTCTATCAATTAGATGCATTTATATAAGTTTTTTAAGGGAAAAATTGAAATAAAGCCATCTTTCTGTTGATTTTTGTTGGTTTGTTATTGTAAGCAAGCTGTGAGGATGCAGTTTTGTTCTGTGGCTTTGGTTCAGAATACAGTTTCCAGCTTCACTGGTGTTTAAGTACAGTTTGGAGGTGGGAGCTTCCTGATTCATCCAGACAGTATGTCAAACTCCATGGTGCAGTGGTGGCCTTTTGATTTTCCACTTTTCTGACTGTATCAGAGGTCAGCCCTTGGTTGATCAATTCAGTATGTAATGTTCTAAGGTATTGCTCAGAACCTATTCTTCCAATAGTTCTCTGGATTAAACCCCATTCTGTTCATAATAAACAGTGCATTCTGACTGTTAGAGAAATCAACAAGAAATGGTAAGTTTTCCATATGGAATCTATTCTACTGGTGCTTGAGAAAGTAGTGTGTTATCCATACTCTAAATTTGATAAAATACAAAATGTATACAATTAAAACTCATAGGTACCTGCAAATGTATAAATGAATATGTAAATATAACTATCCATCAAGCATGAAAATATCTCCAACTTCACACTTTGAACTTCTTTTTTCTTTGATGCACAGATTCTAGCTTCCTGTCCCCACATAATGTGGTATACATCTGCTGAATTAATTATCGTGACTAATAGTTAAATAGAAAAAAAAAAAGTCAAATTATTTTCTCAACAAGGGAACATCCTTGATTTCATTATCAGTTAGCCAAAAAATTGAATCAGCACATAACCACAAACATACACACTGGTATTAAACCTTGTCTCTCAGACCTGGCAACAATAAATAGGAAGAGTGTATGAAAGAAAAAAAAATTATACTATTCTTTCAGCCTTTTGTTCAATTTGATGACTTCCCTTCCTTACTCAGAGACTAAAACTGTATTGAGCTATGTATACACCCTTGCCCTAATATTTACCTGACCTAAACCTGAAGAAATATTTTAAACAGCGTTTCTTAAAATTATTTAATGAAAAGGGTACTTGAGAAGGAAGGAGTAAACTCTGTGTTCCTAAGGCTGCAGTGATTAACTACTGAAGAGAACTTCATTAGATCTCTCTGAGGCTGAGATTTCACTACAGTTAAAATCAGAGGTGAGCTAAATGATCTCTAAGACACCCAGTTTCTCTGCTGGCTATGCTATTCCAGGAAGGAATATTTAAAGAGAGTGTTTAAAATAGGCTGTTAGATTATGAAAGGAAAATGCTAAGTTAAAACCTTTTAATTAAATATGCAGAGAAACATGGGAAGAAACAAGGCATTTCCCAAAGGAGAATCCATAATTTAATGCAGATTTTAATTAATATAATACCAGAAACTATCAATAAATATTATGAAAGGAGCTTCTTTCTCCACCAAGCTTACTATACTCCCATATGCCTTGCTACTGTCCCCTGGGAGAAATGCTGGCACATATTTTCCTAAACCTTAAAAATATACTTTTCCACAAAGTTGTGTATTTTTGCTGTTTTTCTCTCTTAAAAGAGAAGAAAAAATGAAACTATCTGAAAGTCATAATTTTCAAGGTGATTTTTAGAGAAAAACATAAGGATGAAGAAATTTTGTCTGTTCAAGGATATGATGTTGGTGATAGCAGATTATCCCTAGGATATTTACTTTTATTAAATCCTGTGGCTTCACTTTCTTAATATCTGTAGGGCTAAGATTGCTTAGATTTGAGGAGAAGACAGCAATGGCAACAACAGTTTGGAATTTATCATTATCCTATCTAAAATGCATTTATTTTCCTTGAGTTTACTGAATACATGAAAAAGAAAAAACATATGGCTATGAGAGAAGCTTTAGAGTTCAAATTTTATTATAAAATCTAAAAATTACTTAATTACTCAAATCCACTCAATACTATAAATTGGCTCTCTTAGGTGAATGGAACAGTGCATGGAAAGTTGCATTATCAATGGGACATTATGGCATTTTTCCATAGGATGGCCACATACAGATTCTTCATAAAAAGAAAACAGTCGAGTGCTCGCTTTGGCAGCATATGTGCTAAAATTGCAACAATACAGAAAAAAATTAGCATGACTCCTGCATATGCCAGTTTGTGAAGCATTCCATATTTTTTTTTTATAAAAAAAAAGCTTTATAATTTCAGGAATATTTGTAATTGTAATTTTAGGAAAAAAACATTGCTTACACCGCACAGTTTGACCATTTGCCTATGCACCCTAGTCAATCAGGAGAGTGAACATAATGACTGATGCAATGAATTGACAAGTTGAGTGACTGAAGTAACCAAATAATATAATTCATCTAATGTGAAATATGTGCAGTCTAACTACTGCAAAATTCATTAATTCCACTATTTTTTTCATGCTCTGAGAAGTCTCTGATCTCCTCTAATCTGCAAGATAGCACCTTCAAAAACTAAATAGGCTACATGCATCATATTGTTGGAAAACTCAAATGCCTAAACAAACACATGCTTATGGAGAAGTAAAACCAATGAATCCAGCTTCCGGAATCTTTCTATGCTGAAAACTAGGGAAACCTCCAAAGAGACGGAAAACATGTTGTGGGTTAATGATTCAGGATTAATAATTTTCATTACACAAAGACTGTCTTTTAAATACTGGAGAGCAGAAAGAGTTTCCAAGTCAAAAAGGTTTTCATATACAAGTGCCATTATGCAGGACCTTATGGAGCCTTCCCAGAAACAATACCCCCACCATATCCCCTCTCATCCTATGTCTTCCACCTGCCTCTTATCTGCTGAGAAACTTAAGACTCTTAGGCCTTCCCCAGGTTCCAAGAAGTAAATATAATCAGAGAAATAAGAAAATTTCAAAAAAAAGGAAAACAGTCAAAGAAGACAAAATAGTAATAGTTTAGCCATTAAACAAAGTCAAAGACCTTTAGACCTTCCTCAGGGCCTATAGATGATATGATGAAAGATAGACTTTGAGCTGTTTCACAGATACTGAAACCCTCCCCAGAAGGAAGAAGTTAACTATAGCTGCCCACAAGTATGCAGACCCCAGATAAGTTGGAATCAGAAGGTTGACGATGTTGATTTCTTGCACCCTGTAACTCTCCTCCCCATCTGACACCCTGTCTTTAAAGACCTTTCCTGAAAGTAATCAGGGAGTTTGGGCCTTTTAAACACCAGCCACTTGGACTCCTTGGTGCCCTGCAATTAATGCTGCACTTTGCTTCAGGACAACCCAGTGTCAGTCGATTGGCTTTATACTGTGCGTGGGTAATCAAACCCCAGTTTGGTTAGGTAAAACAAGGACTGTGGATGTATCACTAGATAGCCTCATTAGTATTAACTTTATACATAGGTTAATACCCACAAAGAGTCTGCAGCCCAGTGGAAAGCACAGAGGCTTTGGGGCTAACAGAGCCTGTAATCACATTTCAAGCAATTTTATTGCATATGACTCCACAATAAATTCTGTGTGATATAAAGGCATGAGGCATGAGACATGAGACAGGCAATTCACACTCAAAATACATAAGTGACTTGCCAATGACCACATAAGTAACAAATATTAGAGCCAGGTTTAGTATTCACATTTTTAAACTCTTAACTCATTGCCCATTTCTATTACACAATTTTAAATCTTACATGTTACAGTTATAAATGAAAGTGTCAAATAAAATAAGCTTCATCCCCCAAATGTAAGCCACTATGGAGAACAATATGGAGATTCCTTAAAAAATTAAAAAGAGAGAAACCATATGATTCAATAATCCCACTCGTGGACATATATCCAGAGAAAACCATAATTTTAAAATATACATGCACCCCAATGTTCACAGAAGCACTGCTTACAATAATCAAGACATGGAAATATCCTAAATGTTCACTGATACATGAATGGTAAAGAAGAACAACGGAATATTACTCAGCCATTAAAAAGAATGCAATAATATGAAATAATGCCATTTGCAGAAATATGGATGGACCTGGGGATTATCATACAAAATGATGTAAGTCAGACAAAGACAAATTTTCACTGCTATCACTTATATGTAAAATATTTTAAGAATTACAGAAATGAACTTATTTGTAAAACAAAAACAGACTCACAGACTTAGAGAATGAAATGTGTGGTTACCAGTGGGGGAGGGTGGGGGGAAGAATAGATGAGGAGTCTGACATTGATATGCACACACTGCTATATTTAAAATAGATAACCAACAAAGACCTACTGTAAAATAAAATAAGTGGTATATTATAAAAGATAGAATAAAAATATAGAAACTATATCACTGGAATTTCTATTTATTTCAATAAACATTTTTTAATACAAGACCAAGTTTAAAATACTTAGAACATTCTATTATTCTACTGAAACATTCTATTACTTGTTAATATATGATCAAGCTCATCCACTCCTAAGAGTCTTTTTAGAGTTTTTCTACCTATTTCCAAATGACTTTTACAATCACCCTGTCCAGTTTTAAAATGGTTGGTTTTTCAGTTAAGTTAGTCATGTAATTGCATGTTTAAGCACAAATTATTGGTTGTTATTATTAATTTTACTGTTTCTACATTAAAATTTGTAAATTTGAACCTTTCCTGTTTTTATAAATTCATTTCGTTTCCCTTAGTTTAACACTGCCATATTTTTCTATCTCTGAATTTAATCTATAATCATTTTATTTGATAATTTAAACATTAAAGTTGTAAAACAATTTTGAAGATAAAAATATTATATTTCCTAATCTTCCCCTTAAGTAACTGTTATTCAGTATTTTCTTATCTTTTATGGCCTACATGATTTTGAAGAGGACCAGTCAATTATATTGTAAAATGTCCCTGAGTTTTAGATTGTCTGACATTTTCTTATTATTAGGCTAATGCTGTGCTTCTTGCAGCAAGGATACCACATAGGCAATGCTGCTTTCTTTTCAGCATATCCTTATAGGGGAAACATGATACCTCTCTCTCTATATATATATATATATGTGTGTATATATATATATATTACTGAGGGTGTTAACTTTAATTACTTTGTAAAGATAGTATCTGTTGGGTTTCTCCATTATAAAGTTACTCTTTTTTTTCTCTTAATTAATAAATATATTAGGATATATTACTTGAAGACAATGCAAATATCCTGTTCATTTTCAAAATTTGGTCCACCAGTTTTAATATCTATTGATGGGTCCTGCCTACAACAATTCCTGTCATGTTCTTTTCCTCTAGCCTACTTTTCTCTGTTTTTCCTATATTATAGTTATTAAGTAAAGGAGAGATACCCCTTCTCTTTCACTTACTTATGTGTTCAACTTTTAGTTTATATTATTAAGTGCACATGGACATTTATTTTATTATCTGCTTTTTGATACTAAATTATTATTGTATTCTTCAAAATGTTCTAGCTTTAACCATGAAGAACTATTTCAAAGTGCTTCCTGTAATCTTTTGATATGTACCGCTCTTCCTGTGAGCACTTTCTTACTTTCTGGCACCAAACAACGCTCCAGATGCACTTCTATTTCCTATGCTGCAGTTCTGGCCTCTGGAATCAATAATTTCTTGAATAAGTCCTGTTCCTCTTATTCAACAATGATATTTATAAACTGATACCTTGTATTTAGAAACACGCCTAACAAAGTGCCCTTGTTTCTAGGCTTTCTGAATGGATAGAGCTTAGAAAATATAAATATATTTTCTGTATATGGATGGATGGATAGACATATTTTTGTCCATACCTACACATACCATTAGACAGAATATGTTTAATTTTCATCAAACACCACAGAGTTCATCCTAACAAACTGAAAAATCTGCTTCTAATTATTCACAAAGCATTTACTTATTTGTACTATGCTAGCATACAGAATTTCAGAATTGATGACCTCTGAGAAACAAATTTATTATTGTACAATATTTGTGTATAGTTATTGTTGTCTTTAGTCTTTTGGTATCCAGGCAGAACACTATTTTCCAAAGTAACATTGGTTATTCAGCTTTTCTCTACATCTTTCAATATAGTATACCATTCATATTTTGTCCATGTGGCCTCAGATGTTACATTTAACTACATTAATTTCTTCTCACATGTTGCTTGATTTTTCATGGCTACAGAGTATGCCTTGTCAGTGAGTTCAGTCGCTCAGTCGTGTCTGACTCTTTGCAACCCCATGGACTGCAGCAGACCAGGCCTCCTTGTCCACTGCCAACTCCCGGAGTTTACTCAAACTCACGTCCATTGACTCAGTGATGCCATCCAACCATCTCCTCCTCTGTCTTCCCCTTCTCCTCCTGCCTTCAATCTTTCCCAGCATCAGCATCTTTTCAAATAAGTCAGCTCTTCACATCAGGTGGCCTAAGTATTGGAGTTTCAGCTTCAGCATCAGTCCTTCCAAGGAATATTCAGAACTGATTTCCTTTAGGATGCACTGTTGGACCTCCTTGCAGTCCAAGGGACTTTCAAGAGTCCTCTCCAACACCACAGTTCAAAAGCAACAATTCTTCAGTGCTCAGCTTTGTTTATAGTCCAACTCTCACATCCATACATGACTACTGGAAAAACCATAGCCTTGACTAGATGGACCTTTGTTGACAAAGCAATGTCTCTGCTTTTTAATATGTTGTCTAGGTTGGTCATAACCTTTCTTCCAAGGAGCAAATGTCTTTTAAAGACATGGCTGCAGTCACCATCTGTAGTGATCTTGGAGCCCCCCAAAATAAAGTCTGCCACTGTTTACACTGTTTTCCCATCTATTTGCCATGAAGTGATGGAACCAGATGCCATGATCTTAGTTTTCTGAATGTTGAGCTTTAAGGCAACTTTTTTACTTTTATCAAGCGGTTCTTTAGTTCTTCTTCACTTTCTGCCATAAGGATGGTGTCATCTGCATATCTGAGGTTATTGATATTTCTCCCGGCAATCTGGATTCCAACTTGTGCTTCATCCAGCCCAGCATTTCTCATGATATACTCTGCATATAAGTTAAATAAGCAGGGTGACAATATACAGCCTTGACATACTCTTTTTCCTATTTGAAACCAGTCTGTTGTTCCACATCCATTTCTGACTGTTGCTTCCTGACCCGCATACAGGTTTCTCAAGAGGCAGGTCAGGTGGTCTGGTATTCCCATCTCTTTCAGAATGTTCCTCTGTTTATTGTAATCCACACAGTCAAAGGCTTTGTCATAGTCAATAAAGCAGAAGTAGATGTTTTTCTGGAACTCTCTTGCTTTTCTGATGATCCAGTGGATATTGGCAATTTGATCTCTGGTTCCTCTGCCTTTTCTAAATCCAGCTTGAACATCTGGAAGTTCACGGTTCACTTACTGTTTAAGCCTGGCTTGGAGAATTTTGAGCATTACTTTACTAGCGTGTGAGATGAGTACAATTGTGTGGTAGTTTGAGCATTCTTTGGCATTGCCTTTCTTTGGGATTGGAGTGAATCCTGACCTTTTCCAGTCCTGTGGCCACTGCTGAGTTTTCCAAATTTGCTGGCATACTGAGTGCAGCACTTTCACAGCATCATCTTCTGGATTTAAAATAGCTCAACTGGAATTCCATCACCTCCACTAGCTTTGTTCATAGTGATGCTTCCTAAGACCCTTGTACAAATGTGAATTTATGTTTGTAGAAGAAATGGATGTGTAAATGGATCAATAAACATTTTTTTCAGGAAAGTTTCTCTGTCTGGTCTCTCAGATCATTTACCTGTTTTGGTGATTATCAGATGTGGCTTGTCATATTCTTTCAATATTTTTTATTATGTAACTGCTCCGTGTTCTGGGTACATTTATGTACATGTGAGAGAGAGAGAGAGTGAGAGAAAGATAAACACGGAGACAAAGTCAGAGACCAAGACATAGACCAAAAGGTCACAAGACATGGTGGGAGAAGAAATACTTCAGATTCTGGTGTTTTTCTCCTTGATTCATCCTCTGGCCTACTGCCTCCAGATTCTGTTTACTGCCTGCTCCTTGAGACCATTTACAACTTTCTCAGATACCATACCAGTTTGTTTGTCTTTTCATAGAGTCACACTCTTAAGAGAATTTCTTGTAACTAAGTTCCTGGCCCTGTTGTCTTATTGAACTTCCTACTAACATTAATAAAATATATTTCTAAAACAAAATTATAAATATTCAGCAATTTCAGTTGCTAGAAGAGAATCAAAAGTATAAAATTCTGGCTGAGTAACAAGATTAATTTTGCTACTTCATGGCTTCGATATACAAAGTTTGCCTGGAGAATAAGAATTTAGATTCAGCAATACTAATATGAAGAGAGTGAGGTAATCGCCTTAGGCATAAAATTTAAAGAAGAAACAAAAATACTCAGTAATCGATGTAAGATATTTTAATGCAATATCATTGAATGTTCCATTTGCCTTGGGCTCAAATACGGTTTATCAAGTTATAGTTGCAGATCTTGCCTGAATCTAAAATGTTGATATTTTGTTCATTAATCATTTGCATTAATTTTCATTTAAAAATATGCAGTAGATAATATTCATCTTGATTACTGAGTTGTGGGGTACATTCTTAAATGCTCCTGAGGTAACTTCCTACCCACCTCACTCACATCACTGTAACCAGCCCTGCTTAGGGCCCATTTTTATCTGCAATCAGGATAGTAAATGTTGCCCCAGAGGATATATAGTGGTGTCTGGGTATAAACATATACTGCTGCTGCTAAGTCACTTCAGTCATGTCTGACTCTGTGCGACCCCACCCCTGGGATTCTCCAGGCAAGAACACTGGAGTGGGTTGCCATTTCCTTCTCCAATGCATAAAAGTGAAAAGTGAAAGTGAAGTTACTCAGTTATGTACGACTCTTCACGACCCCATGGACTGCAGCCTACCAGGCTCCTCCGTCCATGGGATTTTCCAGGAAAGAGTACTGGAGTGGGGTGCCATTGCCTTCTCCGATAAACATATACATCCACATATAAAATGAAAGAGGAATAATATCAACATAAACCAAAATAAACATTAATAAATAATAATAATAATAATAAACCAAAATACATTAATAACAATGTATTAATACTTTCTTAAAGAAAATGTCAGAGTATCAAATATTCACAAAATAGTTCAGGTAATACTTCTCACAACAGCAAATAGCAAAATCACAGTATCTTAAATAAAACAATGAATGTAAAAGAAAATTTATTAGGCTTTTGTAACTTAGTTGACAGAAACGTATGAGAATTCTATTATAGAAGTGAAGACATTAATTATAGATTTCTCATCAGGATTGATGAATGCATGTCTAACCATGATATAAGAGGGGTTCTGCACTAGCCACATTCTTTCACCCTATCAAGCAGGGATTTCCTATTGTTTTACATTATTAAATACAAAAAGAAATACAAATTCCCAACTGCCTCAATTGCTAAATCTCACTTTAAATACTACTAGATATTTTGATATCTCAAGTGTCTTATGATTAATATATTTCTCTGGTGTAGTAAATTAACAAGTTAATACTGACCCATTCTGGTGCTTGATGTCCCAGCTTCCCTATTCACAATGCAACAGTATTGCCTAAAATAAAGATATATTTATTTTACTAAATTGGTTGCCTAAAAATATCTAGAGAGAGGAGAAAAGAGGAAAAAAAAATTGCTTATGATTCTGTTGTCAAGCTCATCTCATACAGCTGGAATAGCATTTACTCTTGAGTTTCAAATCATCCAATATTGAAGACCCCTGGTTTCAATTTAGAAATGAATAAAACCCAAAGTGACATTAAAATATATCTATATTTCCCAAATTACTTCTAAAAGGCACTATTTTAGTATTGGCATTACATGACACCAGAACATCACAGAAGATCCCAAATGAGTAAGCTCCAATGGTTGCTTAACAACTACTGAGCTAGTAAAAACTGAAGCAGCTATTTTATTTTATTTACTTTTTCATTTATTTTTATTAGCTGGAGGCTAATTACTTTACAATATTGTAGTGGTTTTTTTCATACATTGACATGAATCAGCCATGGATTTACATGTATTCCCCATCCCGATCCCCCCCCCCACCTCCCTCTCCACCAGATTAGAATGCTAGTCTTAGTCACCCAGCCATGTCTGACTCTTTGTGCCCATCCTATGAACTATAGCCCACCAGGCTCCTCTGGTCTATGGGGTTCTCCAGGCAAGAATACTGCAGTGGGTAGTCATTCCCTTCTCCAAGGGATCTTTCCAATTCAGGGATCAAACCTGGGTCTCCTGCATTGCAGAAAGATTCTTTGTCATCTGACTCACCAGGGAAGCCCACTTTATAATGTTAGAATACAGTGACATACTTTAGCCAGTGACAGGGAAGTGCTTGATGAAGAAAGACTCATATATTTCAGTGAATTTTGAAATTTCTTGTGTAGCTACTATTCCCTAATCCTCATCTCCTCATCTCCTATCCCTGTGAGTGAGGCCAGATGTGCTTTCCTAGGTCTGGGGAGAGAAATAGAAACCTTCTTCTCCCCAAAGTTGCCTTTTCCTCTGTGGTCGCTGCTACTGATTGCTGAAGAGCTAGCACAGAGGTTGGCCATTGATTTTATGCACACGGGCGATTGATGAAATGAAATTTAAAGAGGTAGACTTTTAATTTTTTTCCCTCTTTTACTCGAACCAGGCAATTAAGGAAATTTCCATCAGGTTGCCTGTTAATTGAGAGAATAATGGAATATTCTCTCAATGGAGACAGTAGTGACCACATACAACCAGAAACACAATCTTTGTGAAAAGAGTCTAGAAAATTCACTGAACAAACTGATGACTGCAACCTTCATCAGGTAACAGCAGTAATCCGAGGTGAGAGAGAGGATGTGATGCTCAGAAATGCCTCACTAAAACATTCAAAATGTCCAGTTCTAAGCAAAAAGTTATAAAGCATACAAGGAAATATGGAAATATGGCCTAATCATAACAAAGATTAATTGATAGTAACTCTCCATGAAGAAGCTGTTGATGGTTTTGATTGTTAAGCTGACAAAAAGCTAAACTGAGAAAGAGAAAAATAGAAAGAGGAAAGCAAGGGGGATGGAAGGAAGAAAGGAAGGAACAGAGGCTAAGAGGGAGGGAGGGAAGAATATGAGGCACTAACTTCGGTTGTAATGAAAAGGTATACTCGAGTATGCTTGTGGTTAGAGTATGGTCTGGTAGTGAAAATATATTGCTTTTATTCCTAGCTTTGCTGTTTATTATGCCCTTGGCTTTTTCTACCTTGAACAGAGCTTGTGATGTCTTTAAAGGACTTTGATCTCATTTGAGAAAGATGATGGAGGAGGCATCGTTTTCCTCGGTTCTAGTAGACACTTGGCAGCAAGAGCTATCAATTTCTCATATGAAGTATTGGAGTATCCCTTTCTGGAAATCTTAACAATTGACTGGTCAAATCATAAGAAAATATTGTAAGAAAAATGGAAAGAAACGGTTTTGTGCCTTTGGGAAATAGATTGAGAGCAGTGGCAGACTTAGAGGTTTATTATTTTCTTTGTTTTAGTAGAGCTACAATTTTTAACACACTTTTTCTTTTAAAAAATGTGTATCCCATTTTAAAATAACTTGAAAGAAGCAGCATCTGTTACTTTCCTCAGAAATCTATCTTTCCAAATTTATAGCTCATGCTGTGATTTTTTTTTTTCTTCATGAACAGCCACTTTCTTTAGATTCTTGTAAGCTTTTATGAACAACATCAATTTAATTTCCTTGGGGTTCTGATCTAAATTTTCTCTCTTCTGTGCTGTACTGGATACTACAATTTCAATTTTAAGTTCTACAATGTGTGTGTGTGTGTATGTGTGTGATCAAATGTATTACATCACAATTCCTATACATTTTATGGTGCCAAATATTTATCAAATCAAATGGCTTGTGTATTTTAACATGTATTCAAACATAATACATTAAAAGGAAAATTATATAATGTTATGAGACATACTCAGTATTATGAAGATAAATTTGACATTTCTTTTGGCTCAAACAAACTGGTATGTCTGTTTTGGGAAAATCAGAACCTTACTTCAGCTTATCTGTGACTATATTAACAGAGGAAAATTCTCAAAATTTCCTTCATATTTATTATTCTGCAATAATATTAGTGCTTCCATGAAGAGCTTCTCTTAATTAAATTTCCAACATAATCAAATATTAAACCTGTGAGGTTTTGGAAAAATTATGTATTTATTTGGAAATATTTCATAAGTAGTGATATAAAAATCCTTGTGTGAAAACTATTAAAGATGCTTAATGTCTCTTAATCTTTTGAGTTTATCTGATTTAACCATTGTTTTAAATGAAAAAGTATTTTGGTTTAAAAATAATCATTTAAAGAGTTTCTAAAATAAACTAGTTATACCTTCTTTTATGAAAGAATCATAAAGTCTTCAGAGTTTTATATTTAAATGATCAGTATTTGAATGCTGTGCCATTGACTTTACCTATAAAAGAAAAATCTGTTTTTATAACAATAAATACTGTATTTCTAAATTATTACTTATTCAAATTTAATATATCATTTTCAATCACAAGCTCAACTTACATGTATAAATTTAAATGTGACTAGCAGAAACAATTTAAAAGCAGTAGAACAAAAGGGTAGATTTTTAATATCATTTCTATGTGTTAGAGCATGAACATATCAATATGCAGTTATTTTTATATTTATAATACATCAATTCAGGAATATTTCTTGACCATGTAATGGTTAATTTTATGAGTCACCCTGGAGGGTGTTCTGGGATGAGATTAACATTTAAGTTAGCACATTTTGGGTAAAGCAGATTGCCCTCCATAATGTGGGTGGGCCTCACCCAATTAAATGAAAGCTTGAGTAGAACAAAAAGGTCTGCCTTCCAGAGCAGATGAGTTTTCCAGTAGGCCACCTTCAGACTTGCAGACTTCTTCATCTGCATCATTAAATCTCCAGAGTTCCCAGTCTGTTTGCCCACACTGAAGACTGCGGACTTAACTAGCCTGCTTAATTATGTAACCAAATTTCTTATAATCTTTCTCTGTATGTATACATCCATACATACTACTGGTTGGAGAACCCTGATTAATTCAAGTGTTGACTGTATCACTATTTTAAGTGCTATTTGAGACTTTTAGAAGGTTGGTCAGGAACAGATCTGGTGAACATCAATCATGCCTATGCTTTGAACTATGGTATATTCTATTGCCCTTTTTTTTTTAATAAACATTCCTGTGGTTAGATGCATATCTACAGAAAGAATCTAAGTTACTGACAGAAATATATAGCAACCGAAGTAAACCCATTTCAGTTGCATTTACAATCCTTCTTAGCATTGAGTAGAATATCCCCTCCCAGCTGTCTGCCCACCACTTTGCTCCTTTAGATGTTACACCCATCTGTCCCCTGAGTCAGCAGAACTCTCTGCTAATCAAAAAGCTTCACAGGCCCCTCTTGAGAAGATGAGGAGAAAATGATAGCAGAAGCCCTCTTCTCTACTCTTGAATGTGCCATCTCCCAGTGTGCAGACCTCACATTTGGACTGCCTTTGAATATATTTCACCACATCGGGAGCTTCGTCTGCAATATTAAGTCAGATGGATTGGCAAAAGTGAAAGTGTAAAAACTCATAATGTTTTACTTTTTGTAGCAACAGTCCTCTTTATTCTCCAATTCTAAAACACTTCCCTTTGGTGGGAAAAGGGGAATTCTGAGACATAAAATATCCAAGTGCACATACATGTTTACATGTTAAGAGAGATGTTCCTTGATTCTCAGTAACTAAAATTCATCTTATTTTTTCATATTTGATGCATTCTGCTTTATTTTTCTTTCTAGAACTCACAAGTCTTTGACATTATATATTTTATATATTTATTGTAATAATTGCTATTTCTTTGTCCAGAATCTATGTTTTGTGGAGAAAGGAGCTATATTTGTTATTGTTTAAACTCAAATTCCAACTGCTATAACAGCTAGTAGATGATC
Organism: Cervus canadensis; assembly: GCF_019320065.1. Lineage (NCBI taxonomy): Eukaryota > Metazoa > Chordata > Mammalia > Artiodactyla > Cervidae > Cervus > Cervus canadensis. The sequence continues at coordinate 15,707,034 of NC_057404.1, read as the reverse complement.
ATTAAATACTTCTTAAATACTCTTGAATAGAACTATTAACAGGTAAATGAATGAATTGTATGTTTTGGAGTAAATTCCTTCCTTCTGTGGACAATCTCAGTTTCCAACTATATCTTTTTTGCCATAATAAAAGAATCTTCTCACATTTCTATTCACATTAAAAAATATTTTTCTTAAATTAATGGATATTTAAATTTCTTTGTGGAAAAGTCTCAGAGAAATAAATGGTAAATTGTGCTAAAATTTCAATAAAAAAATTCATGCAGTTTGTTCAGCAATATTTTCTTAGCCTTGTATTTTCATTATGCAATACTCTCCTAGTATATTGCATCTGAAATCATTTTCCCCAGACCTCTTTCTTTGGAAAACCCCATGTATTTGGTAGTTGGACATGCTTAATCAACTCAATCACCTAGAAATTAAAAAATCAATATCTAAAAAGAGGTGATGTCCTTATCTTCCCATCACATAGGTTTTTTTCTGCTTCATTAATAACCTTGAACTCTTGTAATTCATCATCCTTCATATTCTTAACAATGAGCACTGAATATCGTGCTCAGCACAATGGGTGATACAAAGGTGTATAAGATATGGTTCCTGGCCTTTTAAGATTATTTTAAAAACATTAAAATATTCATAGTGTGAATAACAGCAAATTTACAGTTTACTGTTACACAATTTTATGTATGCAATTTTATTTATCTTAAAACTCATACTTAGAAATAATTCAACATACAGTTTGTCAAGCCATTTCTGATTCTCCTTAATTCTGTCTCCAAATGTTGAAATTGATGTAGGGTTTCCTTTAACATTAATGTTGAAATTCTGTCTAAATAGCATCATGTGTGACCCGCCACTGCTAATCCATGAGTAATCTCAGGCTTTTTCTTCCCTCCCCTCACAAAAGAGAAAACTGTTTACCCTGCTCAGCTTCTTCACATTTCTCCAATTTACAAGAAAACTACTGCAGGCTAAACCAATTATTTTTGAGTTTTATTAGTGTTATTGTTTGTTTGCATTTGCTGTTTTTATCTGTGTTTTGCTTTTTGGGGTGTAAAATTTGGACAAAGAGGAACAAGGAAAGAAAGGAATGGGATGGGTCAAACTAGAATTTAAAAAGGAAAAAGCTGAAACCAATTATGTCAAGAGGAACATGGAAGCGAATAAAACGTTTTTAAAGGAACATGGCTTAGGTCAATATGTATATGTCACAGTTTTTGAGAAACACACAATAACCTTGGAATGCATTTGGCTATGGATAGAGTTTGTTCACTACTGACACTACTATGAGCTTAGATCATGTCCATGGAACCACATAACTATTAACATGTTTACTTTTGCTTTCCATCTATATATATTAGATGTTTATTCTAAGCTGAGCACTCTCCTAGTGCATATTTATCTAGATGTAAATCTTGTAGAAGGCTCAGCCATCATGAAACTTACATTCCAGGAAAAGGAGAACAGAAGCACATTAAAACAAAACCTAACAAAAATATCTTCCTGTAGTAAAAATTGCTAAGAAGAAAAAAAAAAAAAATGGTCAAGTAAGAATGTTTTGAAAAAAAGGGAACTACCCTGGGGATATCAAAACATGGTCAAAAACATCTGAAGCAAAGAGAATCCTTAGAGCAAAGGACGGCAGTCCAGACTAAGCCTGGCATGTGAAATCCAAGCAAGTAAGGCCAGTGGAGGCAACAGGAGTGTAGGGTGTGAACGGAGCATGCTTAAGCTGAGATAAAGGAAGCAGGAATAGACTTAATGCATTAAACTTTGTGGGTCACAAAAAAGGAACAGGGTTAAGTTTGTATCTTTGCTTGTTTGTCTTCTAGAAGTCATGTAAAACTTTTACAGCTTAGTCAAAAATGATCTGTACCAGATAGTAAAACTTGAGGCCAGAATGATAAAATTGCAAACTCATAAACATTTGGGAAAGAAAATTCCAGGAACTGATATAGGAATGATATACATTCATTGAAGGTGAAAAAAAAAAGATCTATTAATATATGAGCTGAACTTCTATCAGATTGAAGAGAAAGATTTATAGAAGGAATGGAAACCAACAAAAATCCACTGGGGAGCCTTAAGCACTGTAGCTAGCTTTTAATATAAATTGTTAACTGAAATGTGGCACCCAGAAAAATGTGCAGACCATGCAAAAACATGCAGTGAGTTATAAAGGAACACATGTGGAGCCCCACCAAGACTGAAAAGGGAAAACTAAAACAAAATTGACACTTAAAGCATTCTGGAAGTCTGAAAATGCCACATCTCAGCCTGTCCTCTTCTTCCCAGAGGGTGATGCTATCCTTACATTGTAATTTTATTGTTTCCAGTTTAACTTCGGTAGTACACACATACACACAAATGTTCAGAAAAATCTCCTGATTAAAAAGTGGAAATCCTGTTATCAATATTTGGACAACATGGATAAAGCATGAGCATATTATGCTAAGCAAAATAAGTCAGACAGATAAAGATAAACAGTGTATGACTGCACTTACATGTGGACTCTAAATAAATTGAACATACGGGAATAGAGAAGAGATTAGTGGTGGTCGGGCTGAGTGGTTGGGGGTGTGGAAATGAACGAAGTGGTCCAAGGGTGACAGTGAAAATGTTAGTCGCTCAGTTGTGTCATACTCTGTGACCCCATGGGGCTGCAGCCTGCCAGGATTCTTTGTCCATGAGATTCTCCGGAAAGAATACTGGAGTGGGTTGCCATTGCCTTCTCCAGGGGATCTTCCTGACCCAGGGATCGAACCCGGGTCTCCCTCATTGCAGGAAGATTCTTTACTATCTGTGCCACCAGGGAAGTTCGGTCAAAGGACACTAACTACTAGTCACAAAATGAGTAAGTTCTGGGATGTAATGTACAGCATGGTGACTATAGTTAACAATAATGGATTGTTATTTGGAAGTTGCTAAAAAAGTAAATTCTAAAATTCTCACCACGCACACAAATTTTGACTATGAAAATTGATGAATATGTCTAACTAACCTTATCGTGAGAATCATTTTGCAATATATACATACATGTATCAAATCATTACATTGTACACTTTAAACTCAGGTCATATTATATATTAATTACATCTCAATAAGGGGGCTTCCCTGGTGACTCAGATGGTAAAGAATCTGCCTACAACACAGGAGACCTGGGTTCAAATCCTAGGTGGGGAACATCACCCAGAGGAGAACATGGCAACCCACTCCAGTATTCTTGCTTAGAGAATTCCATGGACAGAGGAGCCTTGTGGGCTACAAAACATAGTGTCACAAAGAATCAAACCTGACTGAAGAAACTTAGCATGTATCCACTATTAAAATCAGTTTGCATATCCTTAATACACAAAAATTTGTGCAGACAGGCAGAGGGCTCAGAGATTTGTAGAAGAAATTTTCCCAGAATTAAAAACAGAATAAAATAGATCTTTGCAGCCAAATTCTCATATGGATAATTAAGAATGAACAAGATATAAAGCACATAGTAAAGAAAATCTATACAGGGATTCATTTCCATTTAAATTAGTTGTTTTCTCTCCTAATGGGAGGTAATAATAATGATGATAACCATAATGATAAGGGTAATAATAATAAGACTCTTATTTGCAACTGCCACTAAATTAAATGATTACTATGTGCCAGGTACTGGGTTACCCACTTTACAAATAATATCTCATTTAATTTTCATAACATTCCTATATGTATGTACTAAAACCCCCATTAAATATAAGAAAAGTCCATCCTAAAGGATATTAACATGGTTTTCCTGGGTAATATATTTAATGTATGGCAGAGCTAGGATCCATACCTGAACATCTGTGAGTCCAGAGCCCATAGTTTCAGGGACTGTACAATAAAACGTGGTGTTAAAATCCAGGTTTATTCTATAACTTATATGGTGTTTTTGTCTTACTGTTTGCTTGTTTCTCTGTATAATACCAAACAACATCACTAGAAAGTAAGGACTAGAGATTTTAAAGTATTTTCCAACTATGTCAATGAGATGACATTTGCAAAGTTTTCATATCTTTTTGTTTTAACATCTCAGGAAGGCACCAGCTGAAAGATATTGCCTATGTCTGTATTCATGTTTAACTCCTTCCCCCATATTCTTGTATGAGAGGAGAAGATGGAAATACAAGCAAGTTGCCATAGGTCTGGAATGACAAATGTTATTATTCCAGTCAAAAATAACCCATTCAGGAGTAACATAAATCTTGAATACACATTTACTGAATGCATATTTACTGAATCTGTTGAAATTCTGAGAATTCAGCCAGTAGCTAGGATATTGGGCAATGTTCTAATTTTGCTTACATTTACTTTGAAAACTCTGTTTTCTTAAACACAGGACGCTATGTTATTTGTGTAATTTCTACAGGACAAATCATTGGACACTGGGTGCAGCAGGACTTTCTAAAACTTAAATGAGATTATACTACTCCTCAATTTAAAGCACTTAAATATCTTCCCATTGGTTGTAAAATATAACCCAAGAATTTTATCATTGAATTTGTGGCTTTTTACCAGTCAGCAAATGTCTATTGACATGTAGTGTATTGTCATGGTTGAAAGACCAATTGTATATTGATTTGACAGAAAAGAAAACCCAGAATGAGGCTGTTGTGGGGCTGGTGCAATGATCCAATGACATCATCAGACATGATTCCAGGTTCTTCTCATCTTTCACCTCTACTGTTCTTAGCAAATAGTCCTCTGTCCCCACTCTTATCATCTCATGGTTACAAGATGACAATTTTTCTCCAGGCAGGCTAACTGGGGTAGGTAGGTGGGGAAAGAGAGAAAATTATGCTCTTACAAGAGAAACAATGTAGGCAGACTACCTAGTAGAATAGGACTATTTCACAAACCACCTCTAGTGTGGGGGAGTTCTGGGAAATAGACTTTAGACAGACAGGCTGGAAAACTAAAGTTTTATGTTTAAGGGAGAACAACAAAGTAGACATTGGGTTGGTACCTAGTGGTACGTAACTAATATCTGGAAAAAAATTAGTCAATGGGGTTAGAAATTATTACTATTGTTCCCACTTAGAGAACTTATTTTATATAATCTAGCCTATTCAAACTGTTCTCTTGTCCTGACACAATCTTCATTTTCTCTGTACTTAATTTTAAAGCTGAACCACGAATTCCTTGAATCATTTGTGCACTTTCTCTGTTGTTTTACATTTGCAGTTACTGTAACTTTAGTTTGCAGGGTTCTGTCTTCTTGACTTAACTGCTGAGTTTCTTTTTTACCTAGATGTCAATTCAAACATCTTTTACTTTATCGAGCATTCTCATATTCTCTTAAAAGCTTTTAAAATACCATTCCTTTATATTAATACTGTTCAGCCATAAAAAATAGAACAATGCCATTTGCAGCAAGATGGATGCAACTGGAGATGATCATACTAAGTGAAGTAAGTCAGAAAGGGAGAGACAAATACCACATGATATCATGTCTTTGTGGAATCTAAAGTATGACGCAAATGAACCTATCCACAAAACAGAAAAAGACTCACAGACACAGAGAACAGACTTGTGGATATCATGGGGGCAGAGTTGGGAGAGGGAAGGAGTGGGAGCTTGGGATTAGCAGGTGTAAAATATTATATATAGGATAGGCAAACAATAAGGTCCTACTATAGAGCACAGGAAACGATCTCAATATCCTGTGATAAACCATAGTGGAAAAGAACATAAAACATGTCCATGTGTATAAAATGGAGTCACTTTGCTACATAGCAGAGATTGGCACAACATTGTAAATCAACTTTACTCCAATCAAAAGATAAAAATTTTAAAATACCATTCCTTTTTGTCACATCATACTGTGAACATTTGTGTATGCTTACATTATTATGAACAAGTGATTAACAGAGCTGAGAATTGAGGATATACCCAATCTGTGGACACAGGAAAATATTTAAGTGATAGTGTGATGAATATTATTAAGCATTTGCAAGTTTTGTCAATTCTATCCTTGTGGCCATAAGAATACGTGTGTGTGTGTGTGTATACTGGAAGTTTATTCTTTTGTTAAATTTTTTTGAAAGTTTATTTTTAGTGAAAAGAAAATGTTTAGGTTGGTTGTATTATTAAATTTTAGCCACTGTAGAAGAGATAATAGTGGATATGTGAATAAATAATCTTCTAGATGTTGTCTTATACTATGATGACAAATTACTAACCAAGTACTGTGGGATAATTGTCTATAATTTTGAATATATCAACCTATAAATAACATTAGTATAGCTCTTTAGTGTTTTCAATTTTCTTTTATACCCTATTTGCTTGATTTTTAAAACAGTCTAGTAAGGTAGAGATGATAAATATCATTATTCTTCTTTTACAGAACAGATAAATGTGTGGTTCAGAGAGGTTCACAGACATGCCAAAGGTCAAATTGTGAGTGGTAAAATTAGAAATTAAACATAGATCTTTTGATTCCAAATCCACTGTTTAGTTAACTAATTCTGACTCTTGTGAATATGAGTATATAAAATTTACTTTTGTCCTTCTGAGTGTTTTGTATTCACATTTTACTAACAGATCTTCCTTGGTGGCTCAGTGGTAAAGAATCTGCCTGCCAGTGCAGGAGAGGTGGGTTTGATCCCTGGGTTAGAAAGATCCTCTGGAGAAGGAAACAGCAACCTACTCTAGTATTCTTGCCTGGGAAATCCCACGAATAGTGGAGCCTGGCAGGCTACAGTCCATGGGATCACCAAGAGTCAGATATGACTTAGTAACTGAACAAAAACAACAATTTATTAATGGTATTTCCCTTGTGGTTCAATGGCTAAGAATCTACCTGACAATATGAGAGACATGGATTTGACCCCTGGGTCAGGAAGATCCTCTGGAGAAGGACATTGGCAACCTACTCCAATATCCTTGCCTGGGAAATCCCAAGGACAGTGGAGCCTGGTGATCCACAGGGTCACAAAAGAGTCAGACACAACTTAGCAACTAAACAACACAATTTATTAATAATGAATGCTACTTAGTTATATTCTTAAAACATTATGTATACCCAAAACATCTTGAACATAACTTATTTTCTATGTAAAATGCTCATTACTGAAAGTCTAAATTGCTCAGTCGTTGGTGGAGTAAACAACTTGCCCAGCTTTGCCAAGAACTTCTCTGTGTTTAAAATTCCTAAGACCCAGTAACTTCCTTGGTCCTGGGAAAATTAAAACACTTGATCAACCTCCTGAAACTGTGGAAGACAGAATGCTAAGCCCTATGTTCTTTTGAGCAGTCTTAAAATTTCAGACGCTTCAACTGATAATAAGGAATCTTGAAAGACAGGAAATTGTTGACACAGTTTAATAAAGAGTTCAACTTTTTATTAAGCTATTAAGCATAGTAAAAATAATTTATCCAGAAGTCAGAAGCAGAGAGTAGACATATTTTAAGAAAAAAATCTTTATATCAACAATTTCTAAAGCAATGCCAGTATACTAACTGAAGGAGGGCTTGCTCTAATGTGTGGATTGTGACTGTGTGCGACCTGCCAGGCTGTAAATGACCAGCTAGTTCTGGTTTGATCCACACAACACGGACAGCAATGTTGATTGTAAAAGAATGATTGAAAAATGACTCTATCAAAAACTATTTCTTGTTGTAAAAATACTGTAAATGTCATTGAACCAAGCAAATTTACAACTAGAACAAGGTGTAACAGATGAACGTGCCGAAAGCAGTTTGAAAACAAAGATGTAACAGATAACATTGCTGGACTTCGCAAGAGATGTGTCATTTCCTCTTAGATAATGAGAATGCTATTAATGACTACAAATTCTCTAGGAAAATGTTGGAACATTTTCAGCATCATATTGGAACATAGGGAATATCTTTGTTAAATAAATATTTAAAATTATTACAATGACATTGTATTTAGCATATATTGTTCTGTTCAGTCACTCAGCCGTGTCCGACTCTTTGCAACCCCATGAACCGCAGCACGCCAGGCCTCCCTGTCCATCACCAACTCCCGGAGTCCACCCAAACCCATGTCCATCGAGTTGGTGATGCCATCCAACAATCTCATCCTCTGTTGTCCCCTTCTCCTCCTGCCTTCAATCTTTCCCAGCATCAGGGTCTTTTCAAATAAGTCAGCTCTTCGCATCAGGTGGCCAAAGTATTGGAGTTTCAGCTTCAACACCAGTCCTTCCAATGAACATCCAGGACTGATCTCCTTTAGGATGGACTGGTTGGATCTCCTTGCAGTCCAAGGGACTCTCAAGAGTCTTCTCCAACACCACAGTTCAAAAGCATCAATTTTTTGGCACTCAACTTTCCTCACAGTCCAACTCTCACATCCATACATGACCATTGGAAAAACCATAGCCTTGACTTCATGGACCTTTGTTGACAAAGTAATGTCTCTGCTTTTTAATATGCTGTCTAGGTTGGTCATAACTTCCAAGGAGTCAGCGTCTTTTAATTTCCTGGCTGCAACCATATTTATATGTATTTTCATTACTAGAGTTATCCCCTGTGATTTCCATCTATGCAAAATGATGTTATATATTTAATGAATGTTTTCATTGGTTTCAACCACATGGATAGATATTGATGATATATCTTTGATTGCATCTCCTTTTGTTTTTACAATATAAAATATCAGATTAAAAAAAATTGGGTGGGGGAGAAGAGGGAAAGGGTGAGATAAATGGAGAGAGTAGCGTGGATGCATATACAGTGACACATGTAAATGGAAAGCCAATGGGAATGTGCTGCATGCCTCAGGGAACTCAGATTGGGGCTCTGTAATAACCTAAAGGGGCGGGAATAGGTGGGAGGTGGGAGGGAGATGTAAGGGGGGGACATATGTATACCTACGGTAAATACATGTTGATGTATAACAGAAATCAAACCAATATTATAAAGCAATCATCAACCAATTGAAAACAAATAAATATAAAAAAATTGAAAAAACCTATATATTATCTGTGGTTAAAAAAAAAAGTCACACTTTATTTCTGAAACTCTTCCATTATTATACAAAGAGGGAACACGTGGTAGACACCTAGCTCAGATCACTCAACCTCTTACCCTTACCTACTCTAAATCACATTAGAAAGTCTGTATGTGTCACTTGTCCAGACCCCCCTGAAGCCAGAAGAGGTCAGTTTAACACAAGCACAAGTCTGATCACACTCCCTACCCCTTGTCTATTTCCCTCTTTTTTTCTTGGGACAGGAGAAAACAATTCATAATTGCACAAACTTTTGAGTCATTGGTTCAGCCGCTGCCTATCTCCCAATTTTTTTTATTATAGTAGAGAAATAAACATTATTCATGTTTATAGCAACAGAAATCACATTTTCTGTTATTTTCAGCTGAAATCTTGTTTAACTGACATTAACAGATTTTCAGACAAAGTTGAATTTATACTATCAATGTCTTTTGAATCAGTTATGTATTAAATTTAATTTAAGAGTTAGTAAAACAATGAAACAGAAGTGAAAGGGAAGAAATTACTGAAAATCAGATCATAGGTTTACAAACGATATGTTTGCAAAATGATACTGAACTTAAACAATACGTTAGAAATAATTTTGATGTTAGAGATTTTATTTTAAAAATGTAAGCTTCTTAACACTCTGTTGACTCTCCTCTGTGAAAAATGATAATGCTACCATACAGGAAGTTCCTGTGAACTCTCATTCCTTATTTCCTATTGTTTTGTTAATTGAGTTATTATTTTTAAATAAGGTTTATAATATTTATATTTTACAAACATTTTGAAATGGTTTAGTAGATTTCTTTGTTCATTTTTTAAAGAGATGTAATGCTCACACCTTGCTTCTCCATTCCAGGTTTCTGCATTACTTGACTATTTGGTTGTCTTTTACTAAGGACCTCAAATATCAATGTTCTATTCCTGAGGTTCTGGCATACATAAAATATTTTTCATGTTGCCTTTGTAACTGGAGAAAGTTTATCCTGTATACAATTACTTAGATGCTTTATGTTTTTTGAGAACTATGTAAATATTATTCAATCATAATTTTTTAAAAGGAAATATTTATTTCAGGAACATTTTTCTTCTTTTATGCCTAAATCCTCATGTCCTATTGCTTTTTTTTTTTGGTCAGAAGCCATAATTTTGCTTATGTTATTCTTTATAATATTGCATATTCCAAATCACTTATCTTCTCAAAAACCAGCCATTAATCATTTTATATTTCAATTTTTTTATTTTCTGTTATGGAATAATCATTTGTAATCACTATGCGATTTTGAATTGCACTTTTTATGTCCCTTGCATCTAACATGGCATTTATTTCTGTTATCTTTTTCTGGGCTATCATTTTCTGCTAGATTTTTTTTCACCTTTTTCACATTTCACTTATCTATTCTTCAATCATATTCACCTACTCTTTGAGTTTCTTTTATTATTAAGATCATTTGAAGCAATGTCTATTACAAATGTTATGTTTTCTTAGATAAGTGCTCTTGAAATGTAATGTCTTCGTATGCTTTTGCCTTTTGTGTTTTCTCTTTTCCAATGGACAAGTTATGTCTTGTGTCTTTCCTGCTTATTACTCATCTTTTAATGGAGCCAATTATTTGTTGGTAAAGATTATGGAAATTATAAAGTGGAGTTAGACAAGGCAGCTCTCAGCTTTAATTAGAGTATGCCATATCAACATATTTTTACTTTGTTTAAAGAAAAAACATTTCTGTGTATTTGTTGTTTAAAATCTGTGAATCACAGGTTAGTTCTCTACATCTCAGGCTCTACGTGTTGATTGTTTTCTCAGCCTCTTTCTTTCATCTCCCTGCCTCACATCTGTTCACCTCACTCAGTAGAGGATTGCAGTAGTTGTAAGTATGGATTTTTATTTGAGTCTACCCTCCAGGCCATCCTGTTGAGCCTAACAAAGTCATTCCAAGCACATAGTCCTAGAGCTTATCACTCTCATCACTGGCCAATTTCATATCCTTTTCAAAACTATGGTATTTAAGCTAATAGAAATTTTAAGTTTTATTTCATTTTTGAAGAGTAATAAGCTATAGGAAACCACCAGAAATAATGGCTTTAAACTTGGAGTGAGACTTGACTTTATCATGTAAATAAAGTAATAACAATTGACTACCATGTTTAAGCAAACACTCTGTGTTTGTTCTCTGAAATACAGACTGCAATCTACAAAAACAAAAGAGATCATACAAGCTGTAAATCCCCTGTTAAAAGTCCCTCTTGGTTGAGAATTTATTTGTTGATTTCTAATGACTCTATCAAAATTTGATGAGGGTTTGGCAAGAAAAGCAGCCCTGCATTGTCCTCAATGAGCTAAAGGCACTTAATGTTTGGATATCACACAGGGTCCATAGTGCCTCTAGGAAAGCAATCCAAATCAGAGCACCCATTCCCCGTGCATATTCTCCTGGATATGCCTGTTGAGCACTGGCTGTATATCTTAGGAAATACCTCTACCATTTTCCTCCATCACTGAAGCTCTCAGGAATCAAATTGAATAGTCAGAGAGAGGGCAGAAGCAGGGCAGGTAATACCTGGACATTCCTAAGGATTTTGATGGAAATTGTTTGAAATTTATACATAATGAGGATCCTTATTAACTCTCGCTACATGCTACTTTTTAAAAATACCCTAGTGATTGAATTCTCTATCTAGGGACTCTGCTATGATATTAATAAAATTCCAGTTTGTGTCATAGCTATATGTATTCTTTATTATTTTTTGCTACCATATGGATAGCACTTAATGGTAAATGGGCTTCCCTTGTGGCTCAGCTGGTGAAGAATCCGCCTGTAATGCGGGAGACCTGGGTTCAATTCCTGGGTTGGGAAGGTGCCCTGGAGAAGGGAAAGGCTACCCACTCCAGTATTCTGTCCTGGAAAATTCCATGGACTACATTCCTTGGGGTGGCAAAGAGTCAGATACGACTGAGTGATTTTCACTTTCACTTTCTAAAGGCAAATATTATTATAATTCAGCAAACCTTCATTCTAACTACTCAATAAAATCTTGATGAATGTATACATTTTTTTTTATAAAAGACAATGTATTTCTAACAAAAGGAAGGTATAAGTCAAGCTGTAATTATTTGATGACAGGGATAAAAGAATGTATCATAAGATATAGCTGAAAGGAATCAAACAAATGTATGTCTATAAACTCTATCTTTATTGCAAGAGCATATGTTCTATTTTGTCTGAACATATAGAGACTTGAGGGGGGTTCTGGCTGGCTTAGTGCAGGAGATGCAGGTTTGAACCCTGAGTCAGGAAGATCCCCTAGAGACTGAAATGGCAACCCACTCCAGTATTCCTGCCTGGGAAATTCTACAGAGGAACCTGGTGGTTACAATCCATGAGGTCGCAGAGTCGGACATGACTAAGCATGAAGCATGTATGTGGAGACTTGAGAAGTATTAGTTAAGAAGCCTGTGTTAAACTGCAATTACAGATCAATCACAGAATTTTACTCATTTGACACAGAAACAAACAAATGTGTATCTCTATCTCTTGGCAGATAGCTAACGTTGGTCAGAGTAGGAGAAAGTCTCTCTACCCACACATTCCTTCACAAACTCAGGCTTACTGAGCCTCTACCACCTGATAATTACATATGGACCCCGTGACCTCATTTCATATTATGACAGGTGAAAAGAGCTTGTAGTCCACTTGCTATCTTATACTTCATTTATATGCTTCGGAAATGAGCATTTTCTGCTTAGAACCGATTCTAAAAGTAGCCATATCACTTCTCCTGAATGCACAGGGGCTATAAAAAATAATTATATTTTCTATGGAATAAGATGGATAATAGCCAATTAAACGCATTTTATGGTGTATGTGTGTGATGTATATGTGCATCAACTATCAAATACATTCTGATAAATACCGTGTCATCTGTTTAGGAACACATTGCATACCTAAAATGTGGAAGGTGTGTTACCTGCTTCACAGATTTTTAATTCTGAGGAAAACTGTGTGATTGTTAAATATCCTATATATGGGCTTTCCAGGTGGCCGTAGTGGTAAAATTCATCTGCCAATGCAGGAGACCTAAGAGATGCCAGTTCGATCTCTGGGTCAGGAAGATCCCTTGGAGTAGGAAATGGCAACACACTCCAGTATTCCTGCCTGGAAAATGTCACAGACAGAGGAGCATGGTGGGCTACAGTTCAAGGGATCACACAGAGGTGGACATGACTGAATGACTGAACACACACAAGTGTGCAAACTATCTTGTCATTTAAGGAGTCCAGGGTTTGGGGGGAGTGTTTGAAAAATAAATATATAATTTAAAACATTGCCTCATTAAATAAGCTGTCTCTACTCTTGTCAATAATCACTCTAGCATTAATTGAAACATATGTATGACATTCATTATACAAATGCTCTTTTCTAAATACAGATGGCTCTTAGAAATCTACTGTAGATCCTTTTACCACATATTACTATTTTGGCTTCCTCTTTTATTATTGCTTTGAATATACAAATTAAAATATTAGATTAAAATTTCATATACTTTTTGATAAAATAATTTGGAGAATCACATCTATGTTTCATCAGTATAAAAGAGATTATATGGCAAGTAAGAATATTTGCAGCAATATGGAAGCTCAAGTCATTTTTCTTCCCTTATTTTACTATTTTTCAAAAAACAATACAAAATAATATGTGGTGAAGCAAATAACTTATGATATATTGCAGTAATACTCTCACCACAGTCACCAAAAATTTCGAGAATTCAGCAGATGTTCAAGATATGAGAATATCTGGGAAACTTTGCAAGTAACTCAACAATAATTAGAAAATATACAAAACATTTTACTTTAGACTAGTTACTGACATTTTCTAATTACCTTCTTACCTCATGAAGTACTTCTAAAGTTTTCAATAAGTAGATTTAGAAAGCATTAGAGATTAGGCTAATTGTACTACATGCATTAAATATCTATTGATTGGGAGATAATTTATATATTATGACATAATATCTTCCCACCTAAGAACATGGGATGACTTTTCTTTTTTGCAGATCTTATGTTGTCTTTCAATAAATGTGCTCTCACTTCGTTCATATGCAGTCTCTGTATTTCTTATTAAATTTATGGGTAAGTATATCATAAAGTTTCCTGATTTTGGTTCAATGGATTTGTTATTGTTGTTGTTCATTGTGAATAGATTAATTTCCCCATTTCTTTTATTAGTTGTGTACTGCTAAATTCAAGACAACATACTGACTAATTGCTAATTTTATATCAAGTCACGTTATCAAGTTACCTTACTCATTTCAGTAGTTGAGGACAAAGATGAGGGTTGTAGGTATTAATCATATTATCACAAAGAAACAATTGCATCTCTTTTAAAAAGTTTATATTGACTTCTGAATTCCTCTATTTGTAAAAACTCAAGAAAATGTTACATAATATGATGAGAGCTAGGTTCCCATTAACTTATTTGTTTTAAATAATTTTAGAATTTTGTCCTATAAGGTAATGTTTGTTGAAAGATTCTGGTAAATGGCTTAATGATTTTTTCCTTCTGTTTCTGTTGTGCTCATACTTTTCATTAGGAATGAATTTTTATATTACCAAATGCCTTATTGTAACCTACCAATAGAATTTTTCACTTTTTCTCCTTGAATGTGTGAAGGTAAAGTTTATACATATAAATTTTTTATATTGAGTCACACTTTTATTAATGGAATAAAGCTTTCTCAGTAATTTTATATTATATTTTCACATATTCCTTGTTTCTATTCACATTTTATTTAGAATATGTATTTTTATATTCATAAATAATTTCTCTGTGTTTGTTTTTGTTTTCACTTTTTCTCTCTTTTTGCTTTTTGAGATTGGAAAATTAAATCAAGTTGATCTCATAAAACAAACTGAAGAATTGTCTCTTTATACATTGAAAACAATGGAAACAGCGAGAGACTTTATTTTGGGGGGCTCCAAAATCACTGCAGAAGGTGACTGGAGTCATGAAATTAAAAGACACTTGCTCCTTGGAAGAAAAGCTATGACCAACCTAGACAGCATATTAAAAAGTAGAGACATTACTTTACCAACAAAAGTCAGTCTAGTCAAAGCTATGGTTTTTCCAGTAGTCATGTATGGATGTGAGAGTTGGACTATAAAGAAAGCTGAGCACCGAAGAATTGATGCTTTCAAACTGTGGTGTTGGAGAAGACTCTTGAGAGTCCCTTGGACTGCAAGGAGATTCAACCAGTGCATACTAAAGGAAATTAGTCCTGAATATTCATTGGAAGGACTGATGCTGAAGCTGAAACTCCAATACTTTGGCCACCTGATGCAAAGAACTGAATCATTGGTAAAGACTCTGATGCTGGGAAAGATTGAAAGTGGGAGGAGAAGGGGATGACAGAGAATTAGATGGTTGGATGGTATCACCCATGAGATGGACATGAGTTTGAGTCAGCTCTGGGAGTTGGTGATGGACAGGGAAGCCTGGCGTGCTGCAGTCCATAGGGTCACAAAGAGTCAGACACGACTGAGCAACTGAACTGAACTGATGCCTTGAAATAATTTAAATGAACTGAGAATGAAGCTACCTAATAGTTGGTTAAAAGTTAGTTGATCCAGGTCCCTTACACTGTAGCTTTTAAACACATAGTCTGTTTCCACCATTATAATGTATATTTTCAAATTGTCTGTTTCTTGAATCAATTTTGGTAATTGGTATTTGTTAGAAATCATCCATCTCCTCAAAAATTTTCAAATGTGTTCTATAAGGTTTAATATGGGGTGATGTTTAATGCTTTTATTTCCCCTATATCTTTATTATTTCTCATTTTTCACTCTCATTCATGCATGTTTACTCTGTCAGCCTTCTAATAAATATCACTTGACTTTTAAAAATATGAGCTTCTGAATTTTATGCATACTGATGACTATCTCTTGTTTTTTCTTAAATTTTATTCTATCTTTATTAAATTCATCTTCCTATTTTATCTTGGTTTATCTTGTTAAATAATGGTGTTTATTGCCTAATTGTTTAAAAATAAATCAACTAAATTTGGTCATTCATCTTTCTTATAATGACAGTACCTAAAACTATAAACTTACTCTTGGTACATAAACCATAGTTTTTGATATGAAGTGTTTCTATTGCCTTTTGCATATTTTAAAATTTCCCACTGGACTCTCCAAAGGTACTCTATAACTATTATTCTGAACACAAAAGTAGCTGGGGATGACCAAAACACAGGGCCTAAAAATGTTCAACTTTTTAGAACTTGTAAAGATTCATTTTATGAATTTATTTATGAGTTCTAGTATGTGCACTATTTTGTAAATTTTCCACAGATTTAAAAAAGCATAAGCATCCTGTGTGAGATAGCCATGATTCTAAGTATCCCTATCAAATTTCCTTGATTAATTACATTTTTGTTCTGTGTTAATATTTATTGCCTTTTACATCACTGACTTTGAAGAGATTATTGAAATCTACATTTCTAATTTTGTAAGTTTTTTTGCATTTCCAAGATTACCTTTTATGTATTTAGCTGCTATTTTTTTCTATAAGGATTTTTAACTCTTATATACTATGTGTTTTCAAATCAACAAAAAATTCTGTCTGTTCTTATTAATGCTTTAGCTAGCCTTAAAAATTCTAACTTGTCTAAATATATTTCCTCTTCTTTATTATGTGTATTTAACCCTTATTTCCTTGTCCATTTTATTTCATTTCAATATCCCTTTATTTCTTTCATATTAATTTTTTTTTCTTTTTGTGCTGTTTAAGAGCATATAATCCAGCAGTATTTCTTGACCTCTCATCTTTTTTTTAATGAAAGAAATCAATGCATTCATATTCAATGATGATGTTTAGACAATTGTGCTTCTTATATCTCACAAAACATTTTTTTTTTACTTCATTAGTTGCTAATTTTGATTTTCCGTATTTTTGTTGGTTGGATAACATCTTTTCCCACCAAGGGAAAACCTCTGTGTTTCAATCAGCTATATTTTGAGAGGATGGGGCAGTAACAAACAACCTAATATTCCCTGGTTTTCTAGAAAAAAACAAAAAGTAATCATAGTATATAATCTCATACATCATGTTCTTAATGTCTATTCAGTAAACCGTAGAGAAACATTAATGAAGGTCATGTTAATCCATTTAGAGGGTTTGCCAGAGGACCTATGGCCTTGCCAATCTAGGCCATTTTATTTTCATATTAACTTTACATAAGCAAAAGTCTACCAAGTATTTAAGACTGTACAACATGAGTGATTGTCTTCTAGCCTCTTATCATAGACTAACTGCCACCAACATATGTCAAATTTTAGTTTGCTTTTCTTTTATTGGAGCAATTCTGTTTTCCTCAGCTTTGCTATATGGGCTGTTACAGATCAGCTATATGGGCAGTTCAGTTCAGTTCAGTCGCTCAGTTGTGTCTGACTGTTTGCGACCCCATGAACCACAGCATGACAGGTCTCCCTGTCCATCACCAACTTCCAGAGGCCACCCAAACCCATGTCCATTGAGTCAGTGATGCCATCCAACCATCTCATCCTCTGTGATCCCCTTCTCCTCCTGCCCCCAATCCCTCCCAGCATCAGGGTCTTTTCAAATGAGTCAGCTCTTTGCATCAGGTGGCCAAAGTATTGGAGTTTCAGCTTCAACATTAGTCCTTCCAACGAACACCCAGGACTGATCTCCTTCAGGGTGGACTGGTTAGATCTCCTTGCAGTCCAAGGGACTCAAGAGTCTTCTCCAACACCACAGTTCAAAGGCATCAGTTCTTTGGCACTCAGCTTTCTTTATAGTCCAACTCTCACATCCATACATGACCACTAGAAAAACAATAGTCTTGACTAGATGGGCCTTTGTTGGCAAAGTAATGCCTCTGCTTTTCAATATGCTGTCTAGGTTGGTCATAAATTTCCTTCCAAGGAGTAAGCGTCTTTTAATTTCATGGCTGCAATCGCCATCTGCAGTGATTTTGGAGCCCAGAAAAATAAAATCAGCCACTGTTTCCATTGTTTCCCCATCCATTTGCCATGAAGTGATGGGACTGGATGCCATGATCTTAGTTTTCTGAACGTTGAGCTTTAAGCCTACTTTTTCAGTCTTCTCTTTCACTTTCATCAAGAGGCTCTTCAGTTCTTCTTTGCTCTCTGCCATAAGGGTGGTGTTATCTGCATATCTGAGGTTATTGATACTTCTCTCAGCAATCTTGATTCCAGCTTGTGCTTCCTCCAGCCCTGCATTTTGCATGATGTACTGTGCATATAAGTTAAATAAGCAGGGTGACAATATACAGCCTTGATGTACTCCTTTTCCTACTTGGAACCAGTCTGTTGTTCCATGTCCAGTTCTAACTGTTACAGATCAGTTTCACCATTCTAATCATGTGAGTCTGCTTATATTATTACCCAGGCTGAAGATACAGCTCTTATTTGGAATATGTTATGCTAGTGGTATAAGGAAAAAAGTAAAAGAAAAAGCTGAACCACAACTGTACTTAAAGCTTTTGTTCCAAGAGGGTAAATTTTATATATTCTGATCCCATTGGTCAAAGCTAGTCAAATGTTGAAGTAGACCATCAGTGGTACAAGCAAGTAAAAATCTACCCATAGAAGGAACTACAAGTCACATGGCAATAGGAGATGGATAACTGTCTTACAAGGAATGGAAGGACTGAATACTAAAGGACCATACTGTGCTCTATGCCATCCCCTCATTAATTCTGAAGTGGTCCTTTACCTTTCCTTCATTGGCTACCACTCTTTTTTTCTCTTCACACTTAATTATACATACATTTTACTAATATTTTCTAACAAAAGAATTATGTTTCTCAAAAAAAAAGAATTATGTTTCTTTCCTCACACTGCCTCTCCTCCAACTCACATTCATAAGATAAAAGTACAATAAAATTTTGAGACACTTTCTTTTGCTATATCACAGAAAAGCCATCATGAAAGGATTCTAATTACATTTTCTTTCTTGTCCTTAGACATTAGTCCATTAGTTTTTGGTTTTATGTACTGCACTAACTTTAGTATGGTTCTTTTATAGGTAGCACATTTAGTACCAGAGGCTTATAAGAAATTTTCTATATTTTTAGAGTGTAAAGATTTTATCAGAATATGCTTTGTTGTATTTCTTTTCTCAACAATCATTCCTGAAATTCAATGAACTCTTTAATCTACAGGCTGGAATTGTTATATTAGAAGAATTATTTTTCTACTATCTTTGATCAAATGTTATTCCTTTTCCACATGTGTCTTTTTTTGTCTCATGCCTAGCATAACTATGTATCCCCATTTGCCCCACACAGCCCTAGTTTATACCTGTGGTTTCAGCAAATCTATTAATATCCATCCTCTTTTACTCTGAAAAGTGTCCAACTTTGATCATAAATTATACAGTCAGCCTACCTATAAATCTTACTATTTGCAGATAGAACTCCTGAAACTATTGTCTAAAAAGTTTATCTTTTCCCTCATATGTAGTTGAATAAACTGTTCAACTACAAAATATATCTACACCATTTTCTATGTGACTACAGTTATCCCACCAAAGGTGCAGTAAACTTCCCACCTCTTTGGCCTCAGCTATATACTTCTTTGCCAATGGGTTGTCAGCAGATGTAACTGAAGCAAAATAGGAAATGTGTTTTGTATTAGAAGTTGGCCTCTTGTTCTTCAATCACCATGAGAAGAAAGTGTCCCTTAAGTGTCCTCCTTGACCAATCCTACTACTGGTTAACTAATTATTTGGTCCTATCAACCTCCCCACCTTTCACCAACACCATCCCAGTGACACCAATATTTCTCACTCAAATTACCAGTAGCCTCCTATTTATAGCTTCCCAGGTGGTTCAGATGGTAAAGAATCTCCCTACAATGTGGGAGACCCAGATTCAATACCTGGGTGGAGAAGATACCCTGGAGTAGGAAATGGCAACCCACTCTAGCATTCTTGCCTGGAGAATTCCATGGATAGAGGAGCCTGGAACGCTATAGTCCATGGGGTTACAAAGAGTCCGACATGACTGAGCAACTAACTCCACTACTAATAGCCGTTTATTTAGCTCAATATATCTTTTAAAATCACAAAACAAACCAAGTCATCCCTCTCTATTTAAACCTTTGGGATAACTTCTAATTTCACTTTAAAATCTGAACAAAATCAGGATATGGCTAATGTAGCCATGCTTAATGTGACCCTTCCCCATTCTCTCTCACTTTGTTTCACATTTCCCATCGCTGTCTCTCATTCAGCCATGGTAGGCTGTCCCAAGACCCTCAAACGTCACGGCCTCAAGAAATAAAGCTAAACCTGAATCTGTTTCTTTTCCTTTTCTTTTTAATTTACAAATCGAGGCTTCCCTGGTTGCTCAGCGGTGAAGAGTCAGCCTGCCAATGCAGAAGATGCAGGTTTGATCCCTGGGTGGGAAGGATCTCCTAGAGAAGGAAATAGCCACCCACTCAGTGTTCTTGCCTGGAAAATCCCATGGGCAGAGAAGTCTTGTGGGTTACAGTTCATGGGCTTGCAAAGAGTTGGACATGACTGAGCGACTAAACAAACAACAATGAACAATTTAATCTTTATTATTTCTGTGATATCAGTTAACATATTACTTCCTGAAAGAAAACTTTGTCATACCAGGTCAGGGTAGACTCTTGATTGGATTGGCTCTCAATGTTTCTTTCCTTTTTGGTAAATATTTATTTAATATGCATCTGTGTAGATGGGCTTTAAATTCCCTGAGGCAACAAATCTTGTATGTCCTAGACAGCTCTATGTTCTAGTAATGAATATGTTTAATAACTATGAATGACTAATTCATATGCCTTGGACAACATAGGAATCAAACTTACTGCATAGATTTTATGTCAGATTTCTATGTCAATTCCTCATCCCTGACCCACTTTTTTACTTTGTCTCAGCTATTCAATATGTGGATGTAGAGTATGTTTTTTTTTACTTTACACATAATTATCTCAAGCTTAATTTCTTGAGCAAATGGATGCTGACTTCTTGAAGTTTAAACAATGATTCAACTCTGTGTTCTTATGCTAAAAATATGGTAGCAGAAAATTTATTTGCATATTTTGGCATGTATTTTAATTAGTTTAATTTTCCATATAAGTCAGGATCATTTTAAAATAAGAAAAGAAGGGGAAAGTTTTTAGACATATTCTTTAATGAAATATTTTCTTTATTTTTTCAAAACTGGATAATGACTTAGTCACGCCATCATTGAGAGGATTAAATGAAGAGAATATAAAAATGTTTTTAGTTCAGTACAGTTCAGTCTCTCAGTCGTGTACTACTCTTTGCAACCCCATGGACTGCAGTATGCCAGGCTTCCCTGTCCATCACCAACTGCTGGAGCCTACTCAAACTTATGCCCACCACACTGGTGATGCCATCCAAGCATCTCACTCTCTGTCATCCCCTTCTCTTCTTGCCTTCAATCTTTTCCAGGATCAGGGTCTTTTCCAATGAGTTGGTTCTTCGCATCAGGTGGCCAAAGTACTGGAGTTTCAGCTTCAGCATCAGTCCTTCCAATGAACACCCAGGACTGATCTCCTTTAGGATGGACTGGTTGGATCTCCTTGCAGTCCAATGGACTCTCAAGAGTCTTCTCCAACACCACAGTTCAAAAGCATCAATTCTTCAGTGCTCAGCTTTCTTTATAGTCCAATTCTCACATCACATCTTTATAGTCCAACTCTCACATTAAAAAAAATTTTATGAAATACATAATATTAAATTTATTACTATATTAATATTAGTCTTGTACAGATGGTATTAAAATCATACATCTTTACATAATCACTATATTATTTCAATCAAAAATTAAAAACCTCCTTATTTTTCTAATTTTTACTTTTGGTCTCATAAATAATTATTACTCAAAGAGTGCAGGCTATGTTCAAAGCCAGTCTTGTAGGCAACAATACTTTTCAGAATCATTTCCTCAAAAGATAGAATCTAATTGACTGACCGAATGCTCAAACTAGGGATACCAGATGATCACAGTTAAAATTTACTACCAGAGAAGAGACTTATGAACATGGGGAGAGGGGAGGAGAGGGTGAGGTATATGGAAAGAGTAACATGGAAACTTACATTACCATATGTAAAACAGATAGCCAAGGGGAATTTGCTGTTGGGTCAGGAAGCTCAAACAGGGACTCTGCATCAACATAGAAGGTTGGGATGGGGAGGGAGGTGGGAGGGAGGTTCAAAAGGGAGGGGATATATGTACACCTATGGTTGACTCATACTAAGGTTTGACAGAAAACAACAAAATTCTGTAAAGCAATTATCCTTCAACAAAAAATAAATTAATTAAAAAAATTACTATCACCATTAAATATATGAGGGAAAAACATTGCTATGCATTTGAACTAGAAAAATTACATCTCCATTGCCTTAGGGTCCATTTTTATAAACTTTTATTAACATTTATATAAAAAGATTCCTCCACTCAGGATCCTTATTAGAAACTGTGACATTCCAAAGCCAAACATGCCACCATTTTTTAAAGTTACTCTTATTTTTTTTTCTTGCCATGGGATTTTAATAGTCAGATCCCCCAAGATCTATGATTATGCAGGTAGGTTCTGAGACACAGAGAGCTTAATGTTTAGGACCAAATGAGGCTCTAAACAGCACATATCATTTGCAGAATAACAATAGGCTGGACATCCATTTGCTCAAGCAATAAACTGGTCTCTCAATAGTCATATGGTTATATCCTCTTGGAAGCTTTAGCAAATTGATGAACATGTTTTAGTATTGCCAATAATACATGTATATATATAATATATATGTGTGTATATAAAGATTATTACATATATGTATGCTGCTGTTGTTAAGTTGCTTCAGTCATGTCTGACTCTTTATGATCCCATGGACTGGGGCCCACCAGGTTCCTCTGTCCACGGGATTCCAGACAAGAATACTGGAGTGGGTTGCCATTTCTTTCTCCAGAGGATCTTCCCAATCCAGGGATCAAATTGGTGTCTCTGGTGTCTCCTGCATTGGCAGACAGGTTCTTTACCACTAGTGCCACATGGGAAGCCCCTATATGTGTGTATGTGTGTGTGTGTGTACATATATATATATCTTTTTTAATTATTTCCATTTGAAAAAAAAAGAGTAATGAATTTTCAATTAGTTATCTGTTACTTAAAAATACACTCTGAAACAAAGTTATTAAAGCCCCAAAGAATCTGCCTGCAATTCGGGAGACCTGGGTTCGATCCTTGGGTTGGGAAGATCATCTGGAGGATGGCACAGCAAACCACACCAATATTCGTGCCTGGAGAATCCCCATGGACAGAGGAACCTGGCAGGCTACAGTCCATGGGGTCACAGAGAGTTGGACATGACTGAGTGACTAAGCACAGCACAGAATATGGAATAAAATAATGATCCAATGTATTCATTATGAGATAAGCTAAAATATGCAAGGCATTTTAATGACACAAATTCCAAATCCAACTTTAACGTATTAATTTCCAAAATATGGACAGTTGTCAGAGAAAGCTGGAAAGTAATAAAGAGTCTTTGAGTTTTTAAAATTCTCTGTCTACAATATCAAATTGAAACTTACTATTTCTGCATTTTTTCCTTAGTAAAGATGAATGATTTTGCTTTCACTTACAACCATGCATAAATAATTCCAATCTGCTTATTGTTTTCATTTAGCATTTTGCACAAGAAAATTAAAGACATAACTGAATTCTGAGAAGCATTTAACACAATCAGCCATTTGCTCTTAGGATTACACTGCTACGCTAAGTTGATTTTTACTTCTGCTGCATTTTAGAGTATAAGCATTACTGTATTTCTAGTCTAAAAGTGGTGTTATTTGAAATAAGACTTGCTTGGCATCATGTCAAGACAACTAGATGTTTTTAATTAAAAAATGAAAAGTACTAACACAAATAATAATAATAATTGTTGAAAATGTTAAAAAAGATAGTAACATTTCCATAAGAAGTTTGATCATAAGATAGACACCAAGACCTCCGAATGTATTCAGAATTGAAAGTGAAAGTGAAAATGTCAGTCACTCGGTCCTGTTCCACTCTTTGGAACTCCATGGACTGTAGCCTGCCAATCTCCTCTGTCCATGGAATTCTCCAGGAAAGAATACTGAAGTGAGTTGCTATTCCCTTCTCCAGGGGATCTTCCTCACCCAGGGATTGAACTTGGGTCTCCTGCATTGCTGGCAGATTCCTTATCTATTCAAAATTAGATGCTGCTAAATAATTTATTGGGTAATGAATAGAAGTGCTTCCTGTAAGATGTAATCAAAGTGTATAGATAATACTCAGATTTTCTAAAGCACTATAAAGGACTTTTGTGATTCCAGATTATATATCCAAAGGTGTCATACTGTGAAGCTGCAAGATAATAAACCCTTGCTATCCAAATTAGTTGCATTGCCCTTCAAAAACGACATTCAGTTTTAGACACCTCATTTCTAATGAAATATAAAAAGCCAGACAGATTTCTGAAAAAGATCAACAGTAATGTTCAGAGATCTGGAAGCATATTTTCAATAAGATAATGTTCATAACAGTATTTTTCTCACATCTCTAGAACATGATTAAATGTCTGCTGGTCTTGATTCCTGTGTAAGCACATAGTCTTTTGATTAAAAAAAGTTTACTCAAGATTATTTTCATAGAATTTCCTAACCAGAAAAATCAATAAGTATCACCTTATTCAGTATCCTTATTTAAAAACGAGGATTTGGGCCCAAAGTTGTCATCACAAACAAGTCCCTGGAGCCTGCTGGTGTCAGAACCAACATTAAAACCCCACATTTGTTATAATAGACTTCCCTGGGGGCTCAGACGGTAAAGCATCTGCCTACAATGTGGGAGACCTGGGTTCAATCCCTGGGTTGGGAAGATCCTCTGGAGAAGGACATGGCAACCCACTCCAGTACTCTTGCTTGGAAAATCCCATGGATGGAGAAGCCTGATAGTCTTCAGTCCATGGGGTCGCAAAGAGTCGGCCATGACTGAGTGACTAAACTTTCAAACTCTGATATAATAAAAAGTTTTTCCCAATTTGCCACATGCTCTAAGTATCTCTAGTTACTGTCGTTTAATGAATTAAAAGTACCACATTATAATTTTTTTCCAAATACATTTTGGGCATTCTTACTATTAAATGGAGTTGGTATAAAATAGCATAATTTAAGTCCATGTTCTATAACCCAGGTATTTGACTTTGGCCTAATTACTTATGGGCTTCCCTGATAGCTTAGTTGGTAAAGAATCTGCCTGCAATTCAGGAGATCCCGGTTCAATTCCTGGGTCAAGAAGAACCCTTGGATTACTTATGCTTTCATTTTCCTATTTATTTGAAATTTTAAATGATACAAATTTTGAAAAGCACAACTACATGAAACTTATACAGGAATAAATAGGAAACCTGATTTTTTCTATATATATTAAATTAAATCTAGAAAAATCCAATTAGAAACTTCCTAACCCAAGTAAAACCTGTAAATCACTTTAAATATTAAAGAATATTCTGCAGTGATCTTAAATATTTCCAATTGTTAGAAAGAATGGGGGAAGTCCACAATTCATTTTATGAGCTCAGTATGAATTTAATAACAAATTGTGAAAAAATATAAGGGACAGATACAAATGAAAAAATAATAATACATGAACCATCTACATGATATACAGAAAAACAAATTCTGATATACAGAAAAACAAATTTTACATGTTGGCACTTATAGACAACGTAAAAGTTAAAACAATGAAACAGCAGAGTATTTTTCTGACTTTGCTATTAAAAAATGTCTTAAGCAAAATTTCAGTATGTTAAAAGACAATACTAAAAAGTAAAAACAAGCAGTCCATATTTGATACTAATTAACAATGACATACTTGAAGTCCAAACATAAAAAAGAATTCCATATTTTTGTAGGAAAAGACAGACAACTCAGGAAAATAGTGGCAACACTTCTTGTAACAGGTAAAAGAGACTGTTCAAACAGTCAACAGGCATGCAAAGTGTTATACAACCTTATTAGTGATAAAGGAAACACAAAACTAATGAGCTACAAATAGTCATCAAAATGGCTAAAATTAAAATGACTGGCATCACCTACAGACGATGTGATATAAGCAACTAGAATGCTTATACACTCTTGGCAGGGTCAATTTTTTAAACTACCTTGGAAAAATATTCAGCAGTATTCACTAAAACTGAATGTAAGCATGCCCTGTTGATCAACAGTTCTCATATTTGCATCACAGGACACACACTATGCTGTTTAGAGCAGTATTGTTTCTAATAGTACGAAAATTAAAATGGAGTCCAGAAGCCCTGAAGAGGGATCTCTTACACTCTTTGTTCTCTGCATACCCTAAACAAGAAGAGACCTGCCCTACATCTCCGACAAGAATGTTACCACTTTATTATTCCAGCAAGAGGAAAGACGATTCTCCCCTTGCCCATCAACAGCTCCAGGCACCGAGATTACCACCACGGAGCCAATGAGGAACTGTCGGTACCTGAACTCTTGTTCTCCTGGATGGACTTTGTTTCAAAGCAGTCCTTCTCAGCTTTCTACCTTATCCTCTGTGAAGTAACAATCCTCTCCCTTGCTGGAATTTTCCTATAGATTTGTCATTGCTTTCAAGTCCAGAACTGCAATTCCTCTGCTATCCCAAATAAACCCAATTTGCTGGTAAAATAACTGGCTGTTTTATTTTAAAGGTTGACATCGCCTTGAAATGAAAAACAATCAAAATGTCCAGAAGCATCAAAATGGATGGATCTTAATAGAATTATAAAATAGAATACTATCCATTAAAAAATGTAGTATTGAAATTATGAAAACATGTCTGAATGACTTTATGTTGAGAGAAAAAACATTGGCACAAACAACACTCAAATGCAAGTAGAATAATCCCACTCGGTGTGTGTGTGTGTGTGTGTGTGTGTGTGTCTGTGTGTGTGTCTGTGTGTGTGTGTTGTAAAGCAGGCACCATCCATGAACAGAATTCAGGAAAGTGAATATCTTTAGGGAGGGCATCCGAGGGGCTTCTGGGAACTGGTGTTTGTCTAATTTTTGATGTGAGGAGTGGTTGCACAGTTGTGATCACACGGAGTGAAATTATAGAGTTTACATTTTATAATGTATTCTTTTTTAAATATGTGGGTACTTTTTCAGAGAAAAGTGTAAAATATGTGAATACAAGCTCATGTAATTCTCTTGAATGTTCTTTGGATTCTTGCTTCCTAAAAATCTGTCACTTTTCAGGGGTTTTTTTGGCTCTTTGATACCCCCACTTCTCATAGGTTAGTTTATAGTTTTGAGCCTCTCTCTGACAACTTTTCAGCACACTTAAAATGTCTGTTCAAAGGCTACTGCCAAAGAATTTCTGCTCATGATCTTCTACTGAAAACATGACTCTTTTTATTTACTCTGAAGAACACATCTCCCATCTCATCTGCTCAAAGGTTTTTAAAAATGCTTTTCCAAGAAACTCATGACTAACATCATTGTTTTGATGTGAAAACAGCTAACATCTGTGGCTACAGAAAAAATAATAAAACATGCTTCTGAAAGAACTTGTTCCATGTACTATACAAGTTCTGTATTATCAATGCTTGTACTTAGAAAGAATCTGTTCTAATTACTTTTTACCCAGCTTATACCAAAAAGAAGAGGGAAAAAAACAAAACAAAACAAAAACTATGAACTGCTTGTTCATAGTTCAATTTTGCTATTGATGACAACTGACCTTCAAAAACTGACACTGGTTTATTTGCAATTACTTATCACATTTTCTTTTTTTAACTAAAGTCAGCCACCTGTCAGTCAGGAAGATCTGTAGAGTCTTAAATCAGGTGAAGTGTTAGGATCCATATGTCTGCAGGCTTAACTCTATGGCATTTTATGAGAATTTTTAATACACATGTGTTTTTACTTTTCTTTAATTTTAAAACACTACTAAGAAATAATTAACTCTTCCAAAGTCCATTTCATGCCACTTATATTTTAATTATGTTTTGGAATTTGAGGATAATATTTTATAATTAAAGATAATTCATAGCATAGAATCTGATGAATTTCATTCATCAGAATTACTTTCATTTCATTGTATTATATAGAAAATATAAACATTATACCTTAATGTAATTAATCAATCCATCATAGCATAAGCTATATAAGAACTTTTTATGAATAAATAGAGCAACTAGATACATTTGAAATTTGAATGGCCATTTCTGTTTACTAAGAACTGTATTTACTATGGTTATCTGACAATAACTTAATTTTTACTCAAGTTATTTACAGCTGTTAATAACCCATCTCTCAAATGTACTAAAATAGTCATGTTCATGATCTTAAATATTATCAGGTAAACCACATTTTGCTCTCTGTGAGGTAAGTAAGAAGGAAGGCAGAGTTAAATGAAATCAACATCATTTCTCCCCAAAAAGCTTTTCAAAAACATGAAGAGAAAATTATGAAGCTTTCTCTGGTCTGTTAAATAGAGCTGCTTCATCACATTTATGAGCCTAGAATATCATGTTTTTTGACTGAACAGAGACAATTTTCACAAACTAGAAAAGGATCACAGAGAACAGTGAGATGTCTTTCTTTGAGACTGTGCTGGAGAAAGCTGAGAAGAAACGACTTGCCAGAGGATATGTTCCTAAGGCTAAATTCCACAGCACATTCATTAAAGAAACAAAACTAGAAATGAATAATATGTAAAGAAATGTTTTATTTTTTAGAGACTTCTGCCAGCCTAATTATTTCAATACTGAATATTTCAAGTCTTTCATCAGGAAGTCATCAATAGATAAATAAATATGATTTTATTACAATCAATACAAAGAAAATGTAGTTTTAGTTTTGTGTGAATTAGAATACAGCAAAAGTCTCCACATCAAGGCATCCTTATTTATTTATTATTAAATGACTGTTGGGACTTCCTTGGTAGCTCAGTTGGTAAAGAATATGCCTGTAATGAAGGAGACCCAGGTTTGATTCCTGGATCAGGAAGATCCCCTGGAGAAGGGACAGGCTACCCACTTCAGTTTTCTTGGACTTCTCTTGTGGCTCTGTCAGTAAAGTGTCTGCCTGCAATGTGGAAGACCTGGGTTCGATCCTGTTGAATACTTACTATTGGTTATTTGGTCTCCTAGACACTAGGGATACAAAGAAATATAAACAGTGGTCTCTGTAGTCAGACACTGTACAGGAGATTGGCAGAAATTGGCAAAAACTTCCAAATGAAAACACAGTAGGATAAGTGAAATAATAAGGATGTGCAAGGCAGCATATTGTCACCCTGCTTATTTAACTTATATGCAGAGTACATCATGAGAAACGCTGGGCTGGATGATGCACAAACTGGAATCAAGATTGCTAGGAGAAATATCAATAACCTCAGATATGCAGATGACACCACACTTAAGGCAGAAAGTGAAGAACCAAAGAGCCTCTTGATGAAAGAGGAGAGTGAAAAAGTTGGCTTAAAACTCAACATCCAGAAAACTAAGATCATGTCATCTGGTCCCATCACTTCATGGCAAATAGATTGGGAAACAATGGAAACAGTGACAGACTATTTTGGGGGGCTCCAAAATCACTGCAGGTGGTGATTGCAGCCATGAAATTAAAAGACACTTGCTCCTTGGAGGAAAAGTTATGACCCACTTAGCATATTAAAAAGCAGAGACATTACTTAACCAACAAAGGTCCATCTAGTCAAAGCTATGGTTTTTCCAGTAGTCAAATATGGATGTGAGAGTTGGACTATAAAGAAAGCTATGCACCAAAGAATTGATGCTTTTGAACTGTGGTATTCAAGAAGATACTTGAGAGTCCCTTGGACTGCAAGGAGATTCAGCCAGTGCATTCTAAAGAAAATCAGTCCTGAATATTCATTGAAAAGACTGATACTGAAGCTGAAACTCCAATACTTTGGCCACCTGATGCAAAGAACTGACTCATTTGAAAAGACCCTGGTGGTGGGAAAGACTGAAGGCAAGAGGAGAAGGGGACGACAGAGGATGAGATGGTGGATGGCATCAGTGACTCAATGGATATGAGTTTGAGTAAACTCCAGGAGTTGGTGATGGACAGGGAGGCCTGGCATGCTGAAGTCCATGGGGTCACAAAGAGTAGGGCATGACTGAGCTACTGAACTGAACTGAACCAAACTGAAGGATGTGCTATGAGTAAAATGGGGAATACCAGGGAGGAAAACCTGTTTTGCATTTAAATCAAAAAGAGGTTATTTTCAGGTGAATAAAAAATTAATACCAACCAGCAGAAAAAGCATTTACAAAAGCGGCAAGATGAGAAGGCATGGTGTTAGGTAATTATACACAGTTCAGTATGGTTTAAGCATATGTTACAAAGGAAAAATATGAAGAGATAAATTTTGAGAAGAAATTAAAGAAGACATAAGATATCTTTGTAAGTACAATACAGAGAATGGATTTAATCCAATTTGCAAACAAGAGAGCCTTTGAAGAAATTCAAGAAGAGTGACTGGTGCCAACTTGTACATTAGGAAGATCACTTAGGCCACAATGCGGGGCATGGACTAGAAGAATAGGAACAAAAGGGCAAGGCAGCTGCTTGGAAAATCAAGTCAGAAATAATTAAATCTGGACTAAAATAGTGGCAATAGAAATAGAAATAGGATAGTTGTTCCCATTAAAGAGTTAGACTAAGCAGCAATTAGGAATTATCTGGATGTATGGTAGAGAAAGAATTACAATCATGGATATCTACAAGTGGAGAGGTTTAATACCAAATGGAGAAGATATGCTTGTGACATTCACCAAAAGGAAAACTACAGAAAGAAACACATTTGAAGGAAAGTGTAAGTTTACTCTGGACATGCTGAGATTCAGGTGAAGGTGGTAATCACATTCAGACAACAATGGACATAGCTTTTAGAACTCAACAAAATGATCTCGACAAGGGATATACTACTTTAGGAGTTCCCCTAACATTTCCCACTGCTGACATCACTGAAGTTTCATCTGCTTTTCCCAGAGAAAGCAGAAATGAAAGTTTTAGAACCTTGGTGAACACTAAAGTCTAATGAATGTGAAATGGAAGAGAAAATTATAAAGAATCTAAGAGAAAGCATGAACTGAAAATACATGATATCACAGAATCCAGGAATGGAAAGAGTTTCCAGTAAAAAAATCCAATAAAATCATAAAGCAGTTATGTTAGCAAGATATGAACTAAAATGCTTGTAATGAATTTAGCTGTAATCAGGTTTTGGTGAACTTAGTTCAGTTCAGTTCAGCGGCTCAGCCATGTACTACTCTCTGCGGCCCCATGGACTGTAGCACGCCAGGCCTCCCTGTCCATCACCAACTCCAGAGTTTACTCAAACTCATGTCCATTGAGTCGGTGATACCACCCAGGCATCTCATCCTCTGTCATCCCCTTCTCCTCCAGCCTTCAATCTTTCCCAGCATCAGGGTCTTTTCAAATGAGTCAGTTCTTCACATCATGTGGCCAAAGTATTGGAGTTTCAGCTTCAGTATCAGTCCTTCCAATGAATATTCAGGACTGATTTCCTTTAGGATGGACTGGTTGGATCTCCTTGTTGTCCAAGGGACTCTCAAGAGCCTTCTCCAACACCACAGTTCAAAAGCATCAATTCTGCAGTGCTCAGCTTTCTTTATAGTCCAACTCTCACATCCATACATGACTACTGGAAAAACCGTAGCTTTGACTAGACGGACTTTGTTGGCAAAGTAATGTCTCTGCTTTTAAATAGGCTGCCTAGGTTGGTCATAATTAACCAGTTTTACTGCTGTGAAAGTGATAGAAGACAGACTCCTGTCAGAGAAGAAAAAAATAATGAAATAATCAAGAAGTAACACATATAAATTACATATTTCAAAATCTGTCGGGGCGTGGGGGAGGGGGGGCAGAGACACAAAGTAAGTATTAGAATTTCTTGACTGTGCTGCAATAAACAATCTTCATTCCTTACTGCTTAAAGCACCAGAAGTTATTTCCTTCTTAGGTTTTTTGCCCATCTCATGTCAGTAGACAATTCTGATCCACATTATTCTCACAAAGAATTCAGGCTAAAGCAGGGCACTCAAAGCCAGGTCTCTGGGACAACCCAGAGGATGGGATAGGAAGAGGTGTGAGGAGGATTTGGGACAGGGGGACACATGTACACCTGACTCATGGCTGATTCATGTCAATGTATGGCAAAAAGCACCTCAATACTGTAAAGTAATTAGCCTCCAGTTAAAATAAATTAATTTTTTAAAGCTAAAAAAATTTAAATAAATTAATTAATTTTTAAAACATCCATTGAGCTTCCATGGAAAAACCAGGAGGCAAATCATCCAAGTTTAATTGCGGATTTTTCTGTTTTAAAATTTTAAACTCTTGCTGTTAAAGTTCACTTATCATAAAAAAAAAAAAAGAATTCAGGCCAATGGAATCTTTAAAATTTGCAGTTAGTTTGGCAGGGAGGGGGAAGAAACAGAAAACTGTACACTGAATTTTGAAGATTTCTGCCCTCATATCATAACCAAGCAAGTTACATGTTAATGCCTGTGTTTGTGGAAGTGAAATTTATTCTTCTCTCAGAATGAAAAAGACAGAAATAAAAAAAATAAATTAAAAAAAAAAGAAAAAGAAATATTTATAAAAACTGAAAATACTACTATAATTTATTCTGGTCACCAAATACTCTGTTCACTCTCCTTCCTGAATCCAGGGTTTACTCCCCTCAGCCATAAATCCCATTCAATCATGGCATCAATCTAAAAGTACCAGTTTTCTCAGTGAAAAGGTCTTTTTCCTAGAATGACAGATAAAGAGAATTTAGATAAATCATAGCTGTGGCTATTCTAGTCTTGGAGATCTCTGAATTTAGAAAGACACTTTATTTGTTCCCACAAACACACCTCAATAAATATTTGGAAGAACAGGGTCTAGATAATTACAATAAATACTTATTTTTGGAAAACAGAAGAATGCATCACAAATCAAAAACCAATTATTCTTTTCTACTATCTTCCTTTGCCACAATTGAAATGGACATCATGGACCATATTCTCCTTGGATACTACAAATAGTTCTCAGATTATTTTCTGTCTACAGATAGTTGAGGCTGAGTCATTTCAAGTTTCAAATGGCAACAATATTCCCTGGGCCAAGTTGGTTTTGTTTTCTGCTTTTTGTTTTCTGACAGTACATTCTTTTAAAAACCTAGTTGGTTCTTACCAGTTTGATTCCAGTCAGCTTTATCTTTATATGTCAGTATTCATAAGCACATTTCCCTGCACTACATAACTCTCATACATAGCATATTTCTCTCTTTCTTAGTCTCTCTCCGTCTCTGAATACTTTGACTTAACAAACACCTGGAGATTATCAAATTGCCAAGGTTGGCAAGTGCAGTCTCTGTTTTCTGAGGCATGTTGTCCACTTAAAAATATTTATCGGATGTCATTATCTGCCCCTTAATCAGAGTGGTTTTGAGTATGACTGTCATGGTCACTTCCTTAATTTGATTTTTGTTCTGAGGCAACTTAATTTGTTGAAAATTATTCACTTCAGTTTTACTTGCAAGACTCAGTTTAAATCCACATCTTATTTAATCCTCAAAACTTTCCTCACTTTCCTCCCCCTACTGTTTAGGGCCTAAAAACAGTTGTCTTTTTAATATCACAAGGCTTCATATTCTAAAAATGGTTTATTCCATTTTATTCATTCTTGAAAACTGGCAGATTTATTTTGAGATCCTACTTTTCTGTAATGCCTTGTTCAATATATTGAATACACACCACGGCCTCCAGTTTGTCCACTTCCTTCATCACCACTCACGTCCACAACCAGCATGGCCTGCTTTCTAAGTAAAACCAACAATATTTTTACCAAAATTTTAGTGACTAATGTGTAGCATTATTTTTTAAGCTTTTAATAGCATTTTTCTCTTTGTTTACCGCATGAATAACAAGACATTATCTTATATTTTAAGTTTTTGTTATGTTAGCACCCAAATTCTAGGACTCAGTTTCTATATTAATGCAGAGAAGAGAGACTATACTTTGGTAAAGAGAAAAATCACAATTTCAGAGCTTAAAATAAAAACATATTTTCTACTCATACCACAGTATTTTCATTTCAAGTCAGCAAGGCTATCTACTCAACATTATGATCATTCAGGGACCTAGTCTGACCAACATCTGCCTCCTGGATAAATGAAAAGTGTACAGAAAAATGGAGAACTTTGAGCTGGCTCATAAGGCTTCTGCTCAACGCAAGTTTCAAAAAATGTCATTATCAATCTTACCACATGCCTGAAAGAAGAAGAATCTTAATGTAAGTGAACTGACCTCTTGGTTAACATAGACAATACCTAGAGAGGTAAGTGGAATTAGAATATTATTTTTGCTTTTATTTTTAAGGGGTAAGTAATTAAATATGTTTATTTGCTGAGAAGAAACTTCCAGTAAGAGAGAAATGATGAACAAAGGTAAGAATAGTGGTCATTGTTGGAGCATCGTTGCTGAGGACGCTAAAGAAGATAGTGTCTGTGTGGTAGTGAAGTGCTTAACAAGCAAATGGACATTTTCCTGCCCTTTGAAAATAGGAGAAATAAAGTCAGATGGCTGTAGGTAAAGGTAAAAGTGAATGTGAGAAAAATCATAACTGAGAATCAGGACTTTCTCAAAAAACTTAAAAGTCACTGCAAAGAAATCAGAGTACATATAGTATATTCAAAATGTTTTCCAAGGCCTAGATCAATCTGAAGATAAACAATGGGAGAAAATTTTACCTGAAATAGTTTCTATTTTGTAGTATAACCAGGTATTTCATCTCAGAGCTAAACCTCAGAAGACAAAAAGACACATTGTATTGAACTTCTTAGCCAAAGTAGACATGCAATCAGCAGACTATCTGATTACAAAGTGCTTCTCAATTTCCTTCTAGGCTTCCTAAGAGAGATGCAACTACGATAATTCCTATCTCATATATTAAAGAATGAGGAAAAGAAAAAAAAATGGCAAATGAAAGAGAAAACAAAATTTGCATGTGAGTGAAAGAATTCTTGAGTGATTCTCTCCTGTCATGAAGATGTGGCTTATGCAAAATTTTATAAATCAACAGTGAGAAGTAAAACTGCTAGTTTTTTCTTTTAATCACTTACTTCTAAGTACCAGATAGCTCTTATTTACTAAGTACTTTCTCCTTAATTCTCATTTTAGTGGGTAAGATGACCAACTATGATTACTTTAAAGGCTGATAAACTTATAAACATTTTGAGATTCATGCTTAGTCACTCAGTCATATCCGACTCTTCATGACCCCAAGGACAGCAAGCCTGCCAGGATCCTCTGTCCATGGAATTTTCCAGGCAAAAATACTAGAGTGGGTTGCTATTTTCTCCTCCAGGGGATCTTCTTGACCCAGGGATCGAACCTGCATCTCCTGTGTCTCCTGCATTGGTAGGTGATTCTTTACCTGCTGAGTCATATGGGAAGACCCTCTTATGAGATTGGCAAGATCTAAATGATGAAGCTTTTTGAACTTTAAAGTTCCTAAAGCTTTTTTTATTTAGCATTTATAGTTTCACTTTTCCAATAAGCATTTTTAATTGCCTAATATGGGAATCTAGTTAGATACTGACTCTCTTTTTCGAATTTATACCATGGAAGGGAGAATAAGACACACATTCATGTGCTTTAATCTCTGAACTTCACACTTGAAATATAAACATGGAGTTATATAGCTCACATATTCTTACATTTCCAAAGTAGCAGAAGTCCAGATATCTCTCAGTCTCCTACCAATATCTCCACCTCCCAGAACTAATCATCCAAAAAAGAAAAGGAAAGAAGAAAGAAAGGAAGGAGGAAAGGGGAAAAAGAGAAATGAATACAGGATGCAGGGTGCTATGAACTGAATTATGTTCCCTGAAAATTCATATGCTGAAGACTTAACCTCCAACATGATCATTTGAAGATATGCCTGCTGCTGCTGCTAAGTCACTTCAGTCATGTCCGACTCTGTGCGACCCCATAGACGGCAGCCCACCAGGCTCTCCCGTCCCTGGGATTCTCCAGGCAAGAACACTGGAGTGGGTTGCCATTTCCTTCTCCAATGCATGAAAGTGAAAAATGAAAGTGAAGTCGCTCAGTCGTGTCCGACTCTTAGCAACCCCATGGATTGCAGCCTACCAGGCTCCTCCATCTATGGAATTTTCCAGGCAAGAGTACTGGAGCGGGGTGCCATTGCCTTCTCCGAGATATGCCTGTTAGGAGGAGATTAAGGTAAAACGAAGTCCTAAACCCGGGTTCTAATCCAGTAGTATCAGTAGTTTTATACAAAGAGGAAAGAGAGAAAGGTATATGTCTCTTCAGGAGCACACACTGAAGACAGGCCATGTGAACACTCTGTGAGAAGGCGGTCATCTGCAAGCCCGAAAGAGGGCTCTCACTGAATCTGAGCATACTGGCATCCTGAGAGAGAACATCCAGTCTCCAGAACAGTCAGAAAATGAATCTGTCATTTCAGCTACCCTACTCAGTCTACGGTATTTATTATGGCAGCCCAAACAGACACATAAGGAGGAAATAAAAAAACTGAAACAAATGTCCACAATTCTACACAATTGGAAATTAAAAATCTAATTTATAAAACAAAAAGATAATAAGATGGCTCTAAATGGCTTTTGTGCCTCTTCTACCTAAGTTCTCAATTCATCTCTACTTCAGCAGAAATGGGTTTCCCTGGTGGCCCAGCCAGTAAAACTGCCTGCATGTGGAAGACCTGGATTCTATCCCCAGGTTAGGAAGATACCCTGGAGGAGGGAATGGCTACCCACTCCAGTATTCTTGCCTCGAGAATTCCATGGACTTAGGAGCCTGGTGGGTGGGCTACAGCCCATGGGGTCTCAAAGAGTTGGACATGACTGAAGCAACCAACACTTTCAGCAGAAATGAACCAACTGACACACTTCAATGAATTTAATCAACTTTGGGGCTCAAATAACAGTTATACCTGGGGATCCCACTGAATTGAAATAAGGCATCCTCTACAGTCTTAAAGGAGTTACCAAGTTTTAAAACACACTTAAAACAAGTGTGCTTCACTTTATTCAGAACTACACCTTGCCTAAATTCCCAATGGTCATTAACTTATTGTCCTAAAATATCCCATAGGGGTTACAGAACAAAGATCTAATGAATAATGAATTAAAATTAAGTATTTAGTACTTAGAAGTTTATTTGACCAAATGTAAATTTGATGGATCTGCCCCCTTCCCAACCTTGAAAATTTAAAATAGTTAAGATGGCCCAATGGAAATTAAAACAGAGAATTTAAAAATTGGAACACATTATATAAGACCTATTCAGAAAATGGGTTATTACCCCCATTGGTTCTCCATTTAACAGTCCAATTTAAAGTGTTCTTAAACTTGGAAAGCACGACATACTGAATTCAAGCCTCACACTAAATTACTGCTACCTTAATGCCCTCATCTATTAAGACCCCATGCTCAATATTATTGAAATCACTGACTCCATCCAATCATGAACTGATAAATACTTCACTACTGTAGACTTGGCTAATATGTTTTGTTCATCGCCTATTTCAATAGTCTCTCAACTGTAGTTTGCCTTCACTTCTGAATGGAGATAATACACCTTTACCAGGCTGGCCATGGAATAACTCAAGAGAAAGGCATTGTACACAGTCTTTGCTGCAAAACTTTAATCACATCTAACTTAGTCCAAGAGTACAAGTATAACATCAATTTATCTGCTCCAATGAAATTTATTTGACACACTTATCCAGGATATAAAATATTCACAGAAGAACTCACAAAAAGGGTTATCCATTACATTCCCCACTGCCAACCATAGTGCAAGGTTATATGCCCTCTCATTTAACTTTCTGAAAATTATTGGTAAGCTGAGGGCCACTCCAGTCCTGACACTAGCAAAACACCTATTGATCCTCTCAGCTCCCACAACTTCTTTTACATTTCAAGATGCAATTTATTTCTCATTTACACATTTTACTTTAGTCCATTTATGATGTATTTGCAAACTGGCTCATTCCGGCTCATTTATTCTTTCTAATAAACTACTCTAAGTCTGTCCAACAAGCTTTCCCACAGGTGCCCCAAGAGACTGTTTCACTGTAAAGGTCTTAGCAACCTCCTTTCATACTTTCTGAAGTTTCAGACTATCTGTGATTCCCATAAGTGGTTCTTAAGTTTCTGACACATGAAACAGCTCCCCTCAGCTCTGCATTATATGCCATTAGAGTGGAAATTGCTGACTGGGTCTCTCGGAAACAGAGGTTCTCACAGGTCCTAGCCTGTGACCCTCCATACCCAGGTGCTCATTATGCCTTGGGTCATGGAAGCAGCACCCTGTAAGCTTGACACCCAAGACATGACACCCTGACACCCACAGACACCCAAGAATGTCTACAGGATAGAGCCAGACTTAGACACTCTGGCATATCCCGCCTCCAAGAGGGCTTGTCTCAGTCACTTGTCAGAGCACTGGAGGAGACTATCCCTCTCCCAGACTCCTTGGCTTCTGAGCGTCTCGGGATCAATAGAGTAAACAATAATGAAAACCCTCCCTTTACAAAAGGGCCACCATTAGATGTATTGGAGCTCAGTGGAATGTTTTTTCTTTTCATCTCTTATCTAGGATGCCCTGAGGAAGGACAGGAATCAAAGTTCCGCACAACTGACTGAACTTCAGGCAGCCATCTCAGTTCTGGAAGCTCTAGCCCACAATCTTCACATTTGTACCTTTTTACAAACTCTTGAGCTACTGCAATTGGTCTGACAGCTTGATCAAGCCTATAGCAGCAACAATCATTGCTTATCTAAGGATGTGTTTTGTGATAAAAAAAACTCTAGGAATCTCTGATCTCACCAAGAGCCAAAGTAAAAATCAAGGTTATGCATGTCTCTATAGTCACAAAAGCTACAATACAAGGCCTCCTTATGACACTCTTTCTCCATTCCAGAGTCCTGGATATCATTGACAGAGACCAAAGCAACCACTTCACTTCTCAGAAGGAGACTGGGCTTACGCACCACGTAGTCGAGAGACTATTCACCTCTCTTAGCAGCATTAGGCGGCTGCCCTCATACATACCCTCAAAATTTACCTAAACAACTTCAAATTCAATTAAATGAAAAGTGGGAAATTTCAGTCACTAAAGATCAGCAGTATCCCTGACTCTATTTTTTGATTGAGCTTTTAAGCCTCAACCCTACCTTCTTCCCTTGCACTCCACATCTGATAAGAAAAACAATGATAAGAAAACTGATTTTAAAAAATCACTGATGCTCTCTCCTTTAGCCCTCATGAGAGGTTCACGCCACAGTAATCCCTTTGCTTGCATGGGAACCCTCATCCTGATCCCACCCACTGACCACAATAAAATCCCCAAGCCACTATTTTTTCCCCTAAGATCTCAAGCCATGTTTAAACTTGGTTTGGAACTGACCTGCTCTTCCAGGAAAGCTTTATCATGTGACTAATAATCTTTCCATGTCCTCTTGGCATGTGTGTGTGGCATCATGAATCTCAAAATTTGAGCAAATTTTGGGTGGAGCTTCATCTTACTTCTGGAAAACAGTCACAACAGATAGATAGGTATGTAGAAAAATAGATGACAGATAAAGACTAAAGTTGAAGCAAACTCACACAGCTCTAAAGATAAAGAGTGAATTTCAGCCTGAACTTCCTAGCATTTGTTTTGGTGGTGGTGGTTTAGTCACTAAGTTATGTCAGACTCTTACGACTCCATGGACTGTGGCTGGTGGGCTCCTCTGTCCATGGAATTCTCCAGGCAAGAATACTAGAATGGATAGCCATTTCCTTCTCCAGGGAATCTTCCTGACCCAGGGATTAAACCTGGGTCTCCTGTATTGCAGGCAAATTCTTTACTGACCGAGCTAGGAGGAAAGAATTTGTTTTAGAATTAGGAAATAGGATATGTTATTGACCTATTTTAGAATAGTGTTTCTCAATTCTAATGTACATGTGAATCACCTAGCAAGCTTGTTAAAATGTAGATTTTAATTCAGTGAAGGTAGAGTGGGGCCTAAGATTCTGCATATCTAACAAGCTTTCATCTGGTTTCCAGGTATAAGAGTATTTTGATTTACAGTCTTAGTAACATCATATACACTGACAGATAGGTAGTTCCCCCAACAAAGTTGGGAAATGTAGCCAAGGTTAAAAAGAGGAAAATGAAAAAATGCAAGAATGGATGATTTGCACAAAATAACTAATGTTTCTTCAAGTTGGAAAGTGAGTTTCATCAGCTAAGTAATGTTTTATTGAAGTGATTTATTTCTCCCTGAAACTCTTTTTCCTCAGTTGATGGCAGCTACCCTTTCAAAACTCAAAGCCCATGCTTATTACTACTACCGTTGAGAGAAACTAAACCATAATATCTAGACTGTCCACTATAACAAAGCTTGTCTTGCTGTCATGCCACACAGTCAAGCCAAGAAATAATGTCTGAAAACTGGAAGCACAAATTTGTGGGTGATTGTTTTAGTGTTTGTCAGTGTTGGTCTATCTTGGTGATTTATCCTTAAAAAAATCAGTTCCTATTTGCCTCAGCCTCTATCTCTTGTCAAATTCTTCAATAGCCCCAAGGCAGTAGTATCTTCAAGAAAATTATACAGACAGATATACAAGATAGCGTGCATATCTAGGATCTACTCTTATTTACAAGTATATATGCAGTATCAATATAAATTATATGATTTTGCTGACAGCCCCATAACTGTCTCTTCTACTGATAACTCACTAAACACAAGTGGATTTTTCATTAATGCTTATTTTTATGTCACTTGTCACATTTTTTCTCTGCTATGGCCATTGTTGGTGTTTTCATTATTGTTTGTTTAAGTTTCCCATTTTGATCCACAGTAAGAACAAGTTGTCTATTTCTAGAACAGGCTTTTACTCTCTGCTATGTATAGATTGGGAGTATAGAATTTTTAATGAAGTTGCTTCATGTTTACTTTTATTGTATGCCAAGTGACGAGGCTTTATTATAGTTATTCCCTTGCCTGTTTTAAATCCTGTCAACTTGCACAGGGCATATGCTTGTTGGACCACAAGACCTTCACCAATTGTCACAAACTTGAAATTACATGGTTTGTTTATTAAAGTCACTGAGTCGTTGTTAATTACTAAGCCTGTTTCTGGCTATTTTCATTATTCATTTTGTTGGAGCTCTTCATATATACATACGTT
Source organism: Cervus canadensis (assembly GCF_019320065.1). Taxonomy (NCBI): domain Eukaryota; kingdom Metazoa; phylum Chordata; class Mammalia; order Artiodactyla; family Cervidae; genus Cervus; species Cervus canadensis. The sequence goes on along the minus strand of NC_057404.1, from coordinate 15,665,727 downwards.
TAAGTGTTAGTTTCTAGGCTTGTCCTACACACCCTGATGATATAAAGGAAACATGATTTTGATTTACTTCACTGATTCAGTCTCTGATTTATGCATTTTTCCTCTCTGCTGCAGGGAATGCATGACTAATAAGTCATCCTTACTTGATGACATAGCTATATGGGAACACTAGACCGTATATTGTCAACTCTGTCACTTCAAAATAACAGACAACCTAGAGATATTCATTTTTTCTTATATACCCATTGCAAATGATAGTAGTGATTCTTATCTAAAGGAGGATTTGTTTGTTGTAATCTTAACTTAAAAAGGATAGTCTGTATTTGTTAATTCCACCTAAAACTAACTACTATGCATCTGCCTGTAAATATTTCCTTGATATTATTTAAACATTATTTCCTGCTTATTAGAACTCATGTTGTAGAATACAAAGACTAGCCTTGGATTTTAACTTGCTTCTTTCACACATTTTTTTTTTTATTTCCAGCACTTAATTTCTCTCTGCTTCATTTTAAAATCCTATTAAATGTTAAAACCAACAATGACCATTATCAGTGAAGCCAATGAAATGAGAACACTGTGATGTAGCTGAGAACAGAAATCAGTTACATAACTTCATCTCTCCAGTTGATGCTATAAATGATCATAGAGCTTTGTTTGCTGTAAGACTTCAGAGAAGGGCATAATATAGGAATCTTTGTGAAGGAAAAAGCATCCTTAAGAGTAATGCGTTTGTGACAGTCCTCTTCCTCAATCAAAAGAGAAGAAATCTCTACATTTTTAAGTTAGAAAGAAAATCCATTTTGCAACTTGAATATTGCCAGTGTACTAATACATAAAAATATAGTGAATCTATCTCATGGCTATGACCCTAAAAGGAGGCCTCAGATATAATAAAACTTATTGTAAGTTTTGGTAATTCATCACTAATTCTTCTTCCCTTCTGGATTCTAACTGTTGGGAGATTCAAATACATAGCCAAATAAAAATTGAAATATCTGTAAAATTAATGAAAGTTGAAAGTTTAGTCACTCAGTCATGTCTGACTCTTTGTGTAAAATTAATAGCATCGAGTATACAGTCAATATGCAGAGCTGTCTGAAATATTCTGGATGAAGTAATACTGCATAGCCTACTTTCACTACAGTGAATACATTCAGAAATCTGAGTCAACCTCATTTTACCCACCCATGTGAAGCAGAAAAAGGTTAGCCTGTGGAAAGAAATCCTATCTAAAAGATGCCTTTTACAGGAAGCAGAAACTGTAAGAACTCACAGCCTTTGGGCTTGTGCAGGTTCAGTGGAAAACAAGAAATGAATTAGTAGAGAGCTGAAGTCAATATATCTTGTCAGTGCACAACTATTGACCTTCCACTCAAAAACCCAACTGAGTAGAGAAAGAGGGTCAAGAACATGTTAGTTTTCCAATAATTAGAAAAAATCATTACTTCTCCCCTGGTGTCCTAGCAATATATAGGTGGGTCAAAATGTTGGAAAAACTTTCATTCTCTCTTTACTAAGGGAGAGACATAAGGGGATAAATAGAAGGGATCTCTCTCAACAACACCCTATTTCTTAACCTAAAAATACAACAGAAAATTGTACTGTAAAAAAAATTTTTTTTATTGAAACTATCTCTCATAGAGTTTCATTTGAAACTGCATAATGCTAATAATGCGTAAGGCACAGTTCTAGGTGGTGTAAATACAGCAACAGATGAAACAGAAAAGTACCTGTCTTCCTGGAGCTTACATCTTAAATTCAGAACTTTTGTTTACCACATTTTTAGTCTTTCAGAATTCCAGGACTTCAGATCAGGAAAGTCTAAGGGACCATGCTATTAGAAAAGATTCTGTACAATCTTGTAGTTTAAAATACAAAGAAACTAGGCCATAAATCACTAGTTGCAAGCTTTCTTTTAATTTGTTTTTAATTGTTATTTATTCTTTAAGCCTGACAACTTCAAAGACAGTGGTCTTGTATTTTTATTCTCCAAAATTCCCATGGTGGTTTGTAGTAGCTTAAAATAAACTAATTATGTTAATATGAGACTGATATGAACCAACTTTTCCAAAATGGAATTATAACTCATGTAACATTATTGCTATTGATTATTGGACCACATTTTAGGAACTAGCAAGACTTTCAACTTTAAAGGAAGACCTTGATCTTTTACAGGAAGAGGACTACTGTGAGATGAATAGGAAAAGGATAGGTACAGGAGAGATGGAGAAAAATTCCAATTTGTATCCCCTGATTTGTCAATACATAAGAGGTTAGTGGGGAGGATATATTTAAGCTGAGATGAGTGGGTGACACAGTATATTTTCTAGGCAGAGTTAGATTCCATTTAGTGTTAATATTCACTAATTTTTAGTACGGGCTTTCCAGGTGGCTCAGTGGTAAAGCATCTGCCTACGAATGCAGCAGATGCAGGTTCGATCCCTGGGTCAGAAAGAACCCCTGGAGAAGGAAATGGCAACCCACTCCACTATCTCATGTCCAAATCCCATAGACAGATGAGCCTGGCTGGCTACAGTCCATGGGGTCGCAAAAGAGTCAGACATGACTTAGTGACTACACAACAATACAAAAATTTTTAGTACAGCCAGTCAGCCTCATCCATTTGATTTTTTGCAGCTTTTCTTCAGGAATTAAGAAGTCATTTCTTAGTTTGAACAAAGGTTGAGTTTTGCCATGTGTATGATACGAATGAAAGAGAGCAGTGAGGGGATGATTTGGGGACAAGAATGACTAATAGTGAACCATGAGATCCAAGCTGCAAAAGGAAGCAAATGAAGGCAAGTGTTGGGATAGTAAAAAGAAAGTCAGCTATATGGTTCTCATGAACTCAAAGAACTGTAGAGAAACAAGTACAATACTAATAGAGAGGAAATAATAAAAGTTTTAGGTAAGGATCATATGTCTTTCTTTGTACATTACTTGGGCATAGTACCAATAATTTAGAAGACTTTGTTTTAATTCTCTATTTTCATAAATCAGTAAGAAAATACATTTAAATTAAAAAATTGGACACTGAATTCTAAATCACATCTACATAGCTATACTGTTTTTAAAAATGAGTAATAGATTGGCACTAATTACTAATATTATTAGTAAAATAGCAAATTCCTGACAAATATACTATTATAGTAAGAGCCAGCTAGTATAATAGTATATTTATCAGGAATTGGCTATTTTACTAACATTTAGCTATTTTAGTAACATTTCATGCAAAGATGGGCTCAATAAAGGACAGAAATGGTATAGACCTATCAGAAGCTGAAGATATTAAGAATAGGTGGCAAGAATACACAGAAGAACTGTACAAAAAAAATCTTCACGACCCAGATAATCATCATAGTGTGATCACTCTCACCATCTAGAGACGTCTGTGAGTGTCTGTCTAGAGCCAGACATCCTGGAATGAGAAGTCAAGTGGGCCTTAGAAAGCATCACTACAAACAAAGCTAGTAGAGGTGATGGAACTCCAGTTGAGCTATTTCAAATCCTAAAAGATGATGCTGTGAAAATGCTGCACTCAATATGCCAGCAAATTTGGAAAACTCAGCACTGGCCACAGGACTGAAAAAAGTCCATTTTCATTCCAATCTCTAAGAAAGACAATGCCAAAGAATGCTCAAACTACTGCACAATTGCGCTCAGCTCACACGCTAGTAAAATAATGCTCAAAATTCTCCAAGCCAGGCTTCAACAATGCATGAATTGTGAACTTCCAGATGTTCAAGCTGGTTTTAGAAAAGGCAGAGGAAACAGAGATCAAATTGCCAACATCCAATGGATCATTGAAAAAGCAAGAGAGTTCCAGGAAAACATCAATTTCTGCTTTATTGACTACACCAAAGCCTTTGACTGTGTGGATCACAATAAATTGTGGAAAATTCTGAAAGAGATGGGAATACCAGACCACCTGACTTGCCTCTTGAGAAACCTGTATGCAGGTCAGGAAGCAAGAGTCAGAACTGGACATGAACAACAGACTGGTTCAAAATAGGAAAAGGAGTACGTCAAGGCTGTATATTGTCACCCTGCTTATTTAATTTGTATGCAGAGTACATCATGAGAAACACTAGGCTGAAGGAAGCACAAGCTGGAATCATAATTGCTGGGAGAAATATCAATAACCTCAGATATACAGATGACACCACCCTTATGGCAGAAAGCGAAGAAGAACTAAAGAGCCTCTTGATAAAAGTGAAAGAGGAGAGTGAAAAAGTAGGCTTAAACCTCAACATTCAGAAAACTAAGATCATGGCTTCCAGTCCCATCATTTCATGGTAAATGGATGGGGAAACAGTGGAAACAGTGTCTGACTTTAGCTTTGGGGGCTCCAAAATCACTGCAGATAGTGACTGCAGCCATGAAATTAAAAGATGCTTACTCCTTTGAAGGAAAGTTATGTCCAACCTAGACAACATATTAAAAAGCAGAGACAATACTTTGCCAATAAAGGTCCTCTAGTCAAGGCTATGATTTTTCCAGTAGTCGCATATGGATGTGAGAGTTGGACTATAAAGAAAGCTGAGCATTGAAGAATTGATGCTTTTGAACTGTGGTGTTGGAGAAGACTCTTGAGAGTCCCTTGGACTCCAAGGAGATCCAACTAGTTCATCCTAAGGAGATCTGTCCTGGGTATTCACTGGAAGGACTGATGTTGAATCTGAAACTCTAATACTTTGGCCACCTTATGCAAAGAACTGACTCATTTGAAAAGACCCTGATGGTGGGAAAGATTGAAGGCTGGAGGAAAAGGGGGCGACAGAGTATGAGATGGTCGGATAGCATCACCGACTCAATGGACATGAGTTTGGGTAAACTCTGGGAGTTGTTGATGGTCAGGGAGGCCTGATGTGCTGCAGTCCATGTGGCTGCAAATAGTAAGATACAACTGAGCGACTGAACTGAACTGAAGAGCCAGTAGTTTATAGGTATATGGTTAGGATTAACTCTTGACACATTGTCTTATAGTATTCTAGATGTTTACTGATAAACAAATATTTGCTGAGCACTTAATCTATGCCAGAAGCAATCCTTGCAAAGGCATCATTCAGTTCAGTTCAGTTGCTCAATCAGATCTGAATCTTTGTGACCCCATGGATTGCAGCACACCAGGCTTCCCTATCCATCACCACCTCCCAGAGCTTGATCAAACCCATGTTCATCGAGTGAGTGATGCCATCCAACCATCTCATCCTCTGTCATCCTCTTCCCCTCCTGCCTTCAGGGTCTTTTCCAATGTGTCAGTTCTTCACATCAGGTGGCCAAAGTATTGGAGTTTCAGCTTCAGCATCAGTCCTTTCAATGAATATTCAGGACTGACTTCCTTTTAGGGTGGACTGGTTGGATCTCCTTGAAGTCCAAGGGACTCTCAAGAGTCTTCTCCAACAGCACAGTTCAAAAGCATCAATTCTTCAGTGCTCAGCTTTCTTTATAGTCCAAACCTCCTTATCTCCTTTTATTTTCATGTGAAAACAAAAACCCAGAGAATTTTAAATTTTGACTCAGAGTTCACATTTTATGTGTTTTTTTTTTTTATGTCATGCTATAGCCACTTAAGGACTACAACTATTTCTCCAGATATTGGATTTCTATAGCTAATGTAGTTCACATTTTATGCATGTTATAGCAATATTCTTTAAAAATACATTATTTGAGTATTTGTATGTACACCTTATTTTTCTGTCACAGAATGAATGCAATAATATTAAACAGCTGTAAGTAAAGTGATAAAGTGGTCTTCCTTCTTCCTCATAACCCTTTAGCAATGTGCAACTTTCTCCATGTACCTGTGGTCCTATTTGTCTTGTTCATGCTCCTATTACAGTGCTCTCCTGCAGAGACTCTGGTGGAGGGGAGGGAGTAAGAGCCAAATCAGTTTATTTGTATTTCAAAATTGCTAAGGGAGTAAACTCTGGGAAAAAAAAGTCCAAAAGGGCCTCAGCAAAAACACTATTATTTCTTGAAAATGATGTATGTACCAGGACTCTGTTATCATATTATTCACAATGACAAAAAAAAAGGAAGAAAAAAAAAAACAAAAAACGCTACTAGAGTGCTCATTAACAAAAGATTGCTTGAATAAAAAGTATTATGTCCAAATAGGAAATATCATTTGAATTTTAAAATAATTAAGTAGGATTCTTCATACTGCTATCATAATGCTATGGAATGACACCTCTGATGTGCCATTCTTTGGGGAAAAATACATAAAATAATATGTATGATATGATCAAATATGTACACTGGCACAAGTATTAATAACATGGTGGGCAAAAAGTAAAGAAGAAAGCATTCTTAGGTTAGTCACTCTATTACTCAAGCAATAAACATTACTTTCTAATTGTCTGGCACCCCTTTTGAAAATACATACCTTGTTATCAGTGAACAATTTAGACTAAAAATCAAAAAACAAATATATAAAAATACTTCCCCAACTGGTTCCTGTGAAACATATTAGGAATTTTATTTTATACATGATTGCATTATTTACAAATATTACGTATGTGAATCACATGACTGAAATGGTCCATATGATTTAAATGTGTCACACTGACCAGCCCTACTCACAGAGACAGCTCTGTGCTTAAGTCGACAAAGGTGACAAAAGATGACTCATGCAAAGAATAAAGTTACTGAACTTCTCTTCATTCACGTGGATTGGAGTCTTAACTAATTCACAAAATAATTCCAGTATCACTTCAGACAATAATG